>NW_027182358.1:939857-1253142 GCF_040938575.1 Ambystoma mexicanum
CTTCTAATACCAAACCTGAGATCCTTCCTATAACATGAGATGTGATATCCAACTCCTTCCATTCCAATCCTGAGACCCCTCCTATAGCATGAGATGTGATATCTCAATGCTTATACCAAACCTGAGACCCTTCCTATAGCATGAGATGTGATATCCAACTGCTTCCCATTCCAATCCTGAGACCCTTCCTATAGCATGAGATGTGATGTCTCAATGCTTCTAATACCAAACCTGAGATCCTTCCTATAACATGAGATCTGATATCCAACTCCTTCCATTCCAATCCTGAGACCCTTCCTATAGCATGAGATGTGATATCTCAATGCTTATACCAAACCTGAGACCCTTCCTATAGCATGAGATGTGATATCCAACTCCTTCCCATTCCAATCCTGAGACCCTTCCTATAGCATGAGATGTGATATCTCAATGCTTCTAATACCAAACCTGAGATCCTTCCTCTAACATGAAATGTGAGATCCAACTCCTTCCCTTTCCAAACCTAAGAGCCTATCTATAGCATGAGATGTGATATCCAAGTCCTTCACATTCCAACCCTTAGACCCTTCCTACAGCATGCAATATGATATCTCAATGATTCCAATAACAAACCTGAGACCCGTCCTATAACATGAGATGGGATATCCAACTCCTTCCCATTCCAATCCTGAGACACTTCCGATAGCAGAGATGTGATATCTCAATGTTTATACCAAACCTGAGACCCTTCCTATAACATGAGATGTGATATCCAACTCCTTCCCGTTCCAAACCTGAGACCCTTCCTTTAGCATGAGATGTGATATCCAGCTCCTTCCCATTCCAATCCTGAGACACTTCCGATAGCATGAGATGTGATATCTCAATGCTTCTAATATCAAAACTGAGACCCTCCCTATAGCATGATATGTGATATCTAAGTCCTTCCCATTCCAATCCTGAGACCCTTCCTATAGCATGAGATGTGATATCTCAATGCTTCTACCAAACCTGAGACCCTTCCTTTAGCATGAGATGTGATATCCAACTCCTTCCCATTCCAATCCTGAGACCCTTCCTATAGCATGAGATGTGATATCTCAATACTTCTAATACCAAACCTGAGATCCTTCCGATAACATGAGATGTGATATCTCAATACTTCTAATACCAAACCTGAGATCCATCCTATAACATGAGATGTGATATCCAACTCCTTCCCTTTCCAAACCTGAGAGCCATTCTATAGCATGAGATGTGATAACCAGGTCCTTCCCATTCCAATCTTTAGACCCTTCCTACAGCATGCAATATGATATCTCAATGATTCTAATAACAAACCTGAGACCCGTCCTATAGCATGAGATATGATATCCAAGTCCTTCCCATTCCAATCCTGAGACCCTTCCTATAACACGAAATGTGATATCCAACTCCTTCCCATTCCAACCTGAGACCCTTCCTATAGCATGAGATGGGATATCCAACTTCTTCCAAATCCAATACTGATACCCTTCCGATAGCATGAGATGTGATATCCCAATGCTTCTACCAAACCTGAGACCCATACTATGGCATGAGATGTGATATCAAACTCCTTCCCATTCCAATCCTGAGACCCTTCCTATAGCTTGAGGTGTGATATCCAACTCCTTCCCATTCCAATTCTGAGACCCTTCTTATACCATGAGACTTGATATCTCAATGCTTCTAATATTAAACCTGAGACCCGTCCTATAACATGAGATGTGATATCCAAATCCTTCCCCTTCCAAACCTTAGACCCTTCCTTTATCATGAGATGTGATATCCAACTCCTTCCCATTCCAATCCTGAGACCCTTCCGATATCATGAGATTTGTTATCTCAATGCTTCTAATATCAAACTTGAGACCCTACCTATAGCATGAGATGTGACATCCAAGTCCTTCCCATTCCAATCCTGAGACCCTTCCTATAGCATGAGATGTGATATCTCTATGCTTCTAATACCAAACCTGAGACCCTTCCTATAACATGAGATGGGATATCCAACTCCTTCCCATTCCAATCCTGAGACCTTTCCGATAGCAGAGATGTGATATCTCAATGCTTATACCAAACCTGAGAACCTTCCTATGGCCTGAGATGTCATATACAACTCCTTCCCATTCCAATCCTGAGACCCTTCCTTTAGCATGAGATGTGATATCTCAATGCTTATACCAAATCTGAGACCCTTCCTATAGCATGAGATGTGATATCCAATTCCTTCCCATTCCAATCCTGTGACCCTTCCTATAGCATGAGATGTGATATCTCAATGCTTATAGCAAACCTGAGAGCCTACCTATAACATGAGATGTGATATCCAAGTCCATCCCATTCCAATCCTTAGACCCTTCCTACAGGATGCGATGTGATATCTCAATGATTCTAATACCAAACCAGAGACTCTTCCTATAACATGAGATGGGATATCCAACTTCTTCCCATTCCAATCCTGAGCCGCTTCCGATAGCAGAGATGTGATATCTCAATGCTTATACCAAACCTGAGACCCTTCCTATAACATGAGATGTGATATCCAACTCCTTCCCGTTCCAAACCTGAGACACTAACTATAGCATATGTGATATCCAACTCCTTCCCATTCCAAACATGAGACCCTTCCTATAGCAAGAAAGTAATATCCAACTCCTACCCATTCCAATCCTGAGACCCTTCCTATAGCAAGAGATGTGATATCCAAATCCTTCCCATTCCAATCCTGAGACCCTTCCTATAACATGAGATGTGATATCCAACTCCTTCCCATTCCAACCTGAGACACTTCCTATAGCATGAGAAGGGATATCCAACTCCTTCCCAATCCAATCCTGAGACCCTTCCGATAGCAGAGATGTGATATCTCAATGCTTATACCAAACCTGAGTCCCTTCCTATGGCATGAGATGTGATATCCAACTCCTTGCCATTCAAATCCTGAGACCCTTCCTATAGCATGAGAAGGGATATCCAACTCCTTCCCAATCCCAACCTGAGACCCTTCCTATTGGATGAGATGTGATATCCAACTCCTTCCCATTCCAACCCTGAGACCCTTCCTATAGCATGAGATGTGATGTCTCAATGCTTCTAATACCAAACCTGAGATCCTTCCTATAACATGAGATGTGATATCCAACTCCTTCCATTCCAATCCTGAGACCCGTCCTATAGCATGAGATGTGATATCTCAATGCTTATACCAAACCTGAGACCCTTCCTATAGCATGAGATGTGATATCCAACTGCTTCCCATTCCAATCCTGAGACCCTTCCTATAGCATGAGATGTGATATCTCAATGCTTCTAATACCAAACCTGAGATCCTTCCTCTAACATGAAATGTGATATCCAACTCCTTCCCTTTCCAAACCTAAGAGCCTATCTATAGCATGAGATGTGATATCCAAGTCCTTCACATTCCAACCCTTAGACCCTTCCTACAGCATGCAATATGATATCTCAATGATTCTAATAACAAACCTGAGACCCGTCCTATAACATGAGATGGGATATCCAACTCCTTCCCATTCCAATCCTGAGACACTTCCGATAGCAGAGATGTGATATCTCAATGCTTATACCAAACCTGAGACCCTTCCTATAACATGAGATGTGATATCCAAATCCTTCCCGTTCCAAACCTGAGACCCTTCCTTTAGCATGAGATGTGATATCCAGCTCCTTCCCATTCCAATCCTGAGACCCTTCCTATAGCATGCAATATGATATCTCAATGATTCTAATAACAAACCTGAGACCCGTCCTATAGCATGAGATATGATATCCAAGTCCTTCGCATTCCAATCCTGAGACCCTTCCTATAACATGAAATGTGATATCCAACTCCTTCCCATTCCAACCTGAGACCATTCCTATAGCATGAGATGGGATATCCAACTTCTTCCAAATCCAATACTGATAGCCTTCCGATAGCATGAGATGTGATATCCCAATGCTTCTACCAAACCTGAGACCCATACTATGGCATGAGATGTGATATCAAACTCCTTCCCATTCCAATCCTGAGACCCTTCCTATAGCTTGAGGTGTGATATCCAACTCCTTCCCATTCCAATTCTGAGACCCTTCTTATACCATGAGACTTGATATCTCAATGCTTCTAATATTAAACCTGAGACCCGTCCTATAACATGAGATGTGATATCCAAATCCTTCCCCTTCCAAACCTTAGACCCTTCCTTTATCATGAGATGTGATATCCAACTCCTTCCCATTCCAATCCTGAGACCCTTCCGATATCATGAGATTTGTTATCTCAATGCTTCTAATATCAAACTTGAGACCCTCCCTATAGCATGAGATGTGACATCCAAGTCCTTCCCATTCCAATCCTGAGACCCTTCCTATAGCATGAGATGTGATATCTCTATGCTTCTAATACCAAACCTGAGACCCTTCCTATAACATGAGATGGGATATCCAACTCCTTCCCATTCCAATCCTGAGACCTTTCCGATAGCAGAGATGTGATATCTCAATGCTTATACCAAACCTGAGAACCTTCCTATGGCCTGAGATGTCATATACAACTCCTTCCCATTCCAATCCTGAGACCCTTCCTTTAGCATGCGATGTGATATCTCAATGCTTATACCAAATCTGAGAGCCTACCTATAACATGAGATGTGATATCCAAGTCTATCCCATTCCAATCCTTAGACCCTTCCTACAGCATGCGATGTGATATCTCAATAATTCTAATACCAAACCAGAGACTCTTCCTATAACATGAGATGGGATATCCAACTCCTTCCCATTCCAATCCTGAGCCGCTTCTGATAGCAGAGATGTGATATCTCAATGCTTATACCAAACCTGAGACCCTTCCTATAACATGAGATGTGATATCCAACTCCTTCCCGTTCCAAACCTGAGACACTAACTATAGCATATGTGATATCCAACTCCTTCCCATTCCAAACATGAGACCCTTCCTATAGCAAGAAAGTAATATCCAACTCCTACCCATTCCAATCCTGAGACCCTTCCTATAGCAAGAGATGTGATATCCAAATCCTTCCCATTCCAATCCTGAGACCCTTCCTATAACATGAGATGTGATAACCAACTCCTTCCCATTCCAACCTGAGACACTTCCTATAGCATGAGAAGGGATATCCAACTCCTTCCCAATCCAATCCTGAGACCCTTCCGATAGCAGAGATGTGATATCGCAATGCTTATACCAAACCTGAGAACCTTCCTATGGCCTGAGATGTCATATACAACTCCTTCCCATTCCAATCCTGAGACCCTTCCTTTAGCATGAGATGTGATATCTCAATGCTTATACCAAATCTGAGAGCCTACCTATAACATGAGATGTGATATCCAAGTCTATCCCATTCCAATCCTTAGACCCTTCCTACAGCATGCGATGTGATATCTCAATAATTCTAATACCAAACCAGAGACTCTTCCTATAACATGAGATGGGATATCCAACTCCTTCCCATTCCAATCCTGAGCCGCTTCCGATAGCAGAGATGTGATATCTCAATGCTTATACCAAACCTGAGACCCTTCCTATAACATGAGATGTGATATCCAACTCCTTCCCGTTCCAAACCTGAGACACTAACTATAGCATATGTGATATCCAACTCCTTCCCATTCCAAACATGAGACCCTTCCTATAGCAAGAAAGTAATATCCAACTCCTACCCATTCCAATCCTGAGACCCTTCCTATAGCAAGAGATGTGATATCCAAATCCTTCCCATTCCAATCCTGAGACCCTTCCTATAACATGAGATGTGATATCCAACTCCTTCCCATTCCAACCTGAGACACTTCCTATAGCATGAGAAGGGATATCCAACTCCTTCCCAATCCAATCCTGAGACCCTTCCGATAGCAGAGATGTGATATCTCAATGCTTATACCAAACCTGAGTCCCTTCCTATGGCATGAGATGTGATATCCAACTCCTTGCCATTCAAATCCTGAGACCCTTCCTATAGCATGAGAAGGGATATCCAACTCCTTCCCAATCCAATCCTGAGACCCTTCCGATAGCAGCGACGTGATATCTCAATGCTTCTACCAAACCTGAGACCCTTCCTTTAGCATGAGATGTGATATCCAAATCCTTCACATTCCAATCCTGAGACCCTTCCTATAGCATGAGATGTGATATCTCAATGCTTCTAATACCAAACCTGAGATCCTTCCTATAACATGAGATGTGATATCCAATTCCTTCCCATTCCAAACCTGAGACCCTTCCTATTGGATGAGATGTGATATCCAACTCCTTCCCATTCCAACCTTGAGACCCTTCCTATAGCATGAGATGTGATGTCTCAATGCTTCTAATACCAAACCTGAGATCCTTCCTATAACATGAGATGTGATATCCAACTCCTTCCATTCCAATCCTGAGACCCGTCCTATAGCATGAGATGTGATATCTCAAGGCTTATACCAAACCTGAGACCCTTCCTATAGCATGAGATGTGATATCCAACTGCTTCCCATTCCAATCCTGAAACCCTTCCTATAGCATGAGATGTGATATCTCAATGCTTCTAATACCAAACCTGAGATCCTTCCTCTAACATGAAATGTGATATCCAACTCCTTCCCTTTCCAAACCTAAGAGCCTATCTATAGCATGAGATGTGATATCCAAGTCCTTCACATTCCAACCCTTAGACCCTTCCTACAGCATGCAATATGATATCTCAATGATTCTAATAACAAACCTGAGACCCGTCCTATAACATGAGATGGGATATCCAACTACTTCCCATTCCAATCCTGAGACACTTCCGATAGCAGAGATGTGATATCTCAATGCTTATACCAAACCTGAGACCCTTCCTATAACATGAGATGTGATATCATCCGTTCCAAACCTGAGACCCTTCCTTTAGCATGAGATGTGATATCCAGCTCCTTCCCATTCCAATCCTGAGACACTTCCGATAGCATGAGATGTGATATCTCAATGCTTCTAATATCAAAACTGAGACCCTCCCTATAGCATGATATGTGATATCTAAGTCCTTCCCATTCCAATCCTGAGACCCTCCCTATAGCATGAGATGTGATATCCAACTCCTTCCCATTCCAATCCTGAGACCCTTCCTATAGCATGAGATATGATATCTCAATACTTCTAATACCAAACCTGAGATCCTTCCGATAGCATGAGATGTGATATCTCAATGCTTCTAATACCAAACCTGAGATCCTTCCTATAACATGAGATGTGATATCCAAATCCTTCCCCTTCCAAACCTGAGACCCTCCCTTTAGCATGAGATGTGATATCTAACTCCTTCCCATTCCATTCCTGAGACCCTTCTGATAGCATGAGATGTGATATCTCAATGCCTCTAATACCAAACCTGAGATCCTACCTCTAACATGAAATGAGATATCCAACTCTTTCCCCTTCCAAACCTGAGAGCCTTCCTATAGCATGAGATGTGATATCCAAGTCCTTCCCATTCCAATACTGAGACCCTTCCTATAGCTTGAGATGTGATATCCAACTCCTTCCCATTCCAATTCTGAGACCCTTCCTATAGCATGAGATGTGATATCTCAATGCTTATACCAAACCTGAGAGCCTACCTTTAACATGAGATGTGATATCCAAGTCCATCCCATTCCAATCCTTAGACCCTTCCTATTGGATGAGATGTGATATCCAACTCCTTCCCATTCCAACCTTGAGACCCTTCCTATAGCATGAGATGTGATGTCTCAATGCTTCTAATACCAAACCTGAGATCCTTCCTATAACATGAGATGTGATATCCAACTCCTTCCATTCCAATCCTGAGACCCGTCCTATAGCATAAGATGTGATATCTCAAGGCTTATACCAAACCTGAGACCCTTCCTATAGCATGAGATGTGATATCCAACTGCTTCCCATTCCAATCCTGAGACCCTTCCTATAGCATGAGATGTGATATCTCAATGCTTCTAATACCAAACCTGAGATCCTTCCTCTAACATGAAATGTGATATCCAACTCCTTCCCTTTCCAAACCTTAGAGCCTATCTATAGCATGAGATGTGATATCCAAGTCCTTCACATTCCAACCCTTAGACCCTTCCTACAGCATGCAATATGATATCTCAATGATTCTAATAACAAACCTGAGACCCGTCCTATAACATGAGATGGGATATCCAACTCCTTCCCATTCCAATCCTGAGACACTTCCGATAGCAGAGATGTGATATCTCAATGCTTATACCAAACCTGAGACCCTTCCTATAACATAAGATGTGATATCCAAATCCTTCCCGTTCCAAACCTGAGACCCTTCCTTTAGCATGAGATGTGATATCCAGCTCCTTCCCATTCCAATCCTGAGACACTTCCGATAGCATGAGATGTGATATCTCAATGCTTCTAATATCAAAACTGAGACCCTCCCTATAGCATGATATGTGATATCTAAGTCCTTCCCATTCCAATCCTGAGACCCTCCCTATAGCATGAGATGTGATATCCAACTCCTTCCCATTCCAATCCTGAGACCCTTCCTATAGCATGAGATATGATATCTCAATACTTCTAATACCAAACGTGAGATCCTTCCGATAACATGAGATGTGATATCCAAATCCTTCCCCTTCGAAACCTGAGACCCTCCCTTTAGCATGAAATGTGATATCCAACTCCTTCCTATTCCAATCCTGAGACTCTTCTGATAGCATGAGATGTGATATCTCAATGCTTCTAATACCAAACCTGAGATCCTTCCGATAGCATGAGATGTGATATCTCAATGCTTCTAATACCAAACCTGAGATCCTTCCTATAACATGAGATGTGATATCCAAATCCTTCCCCTTCCAAACCTGAGACCCTCCCTTTAGCATGAGATGTGATATCTAACTCCTTCCCATTCCATTCCTGAGACCCTTCTGATAGCATGAGATGTGATATCTCAATGCCTCTAATACCAAACCTGAGATCCTACCTCTAACATGAAATGAGATATCCAACTCTTTCCCCTTCCAAACCTGAGAGCCTTCCTATAGCATGAGATGTGATATCCAAGTCCTTCCCATTCCAATACTGAGACCCTTCCTATAGCTTGAGATGTGATATCCAACTCCTTCCCATTCCAATTCTGAGACCCTTCCTATAGCATGAGATGTGATATCTCAATGCTTATACCAAACCTGAGAGCCTACCTATAACATGAGATGTGATATCCAAGTCCATCCCATTCCAATCCTTAGACCCTTCCTATTGGATGAGATGTGATATCCAACTCCTTCCCATTCCAACCTTGAGACCCTTCCTATAGCATGAGATGTGATGTCTCAATGCTTCTAATACCAAACCTGAGATCCTTCCTATAACATGAGATGTGATATCCAACTCCTTCCATTCCAATCCTGAGACCCGTCCTATAGCATGAGATGTGATATCTCAAGGCTTATACCAAACCTGAGACCCTTCCTATAGCATGAGATGTGATATCCAACTGCTTCCCATTCCAATCCTGAGACCCTTCCTATAGCATGAGATGTGATATCTCAATGCTTCTAATACCAAACCTGAGATCCTTCCTCTAACATGAAATGTGATATCCAACTCCTTCCCTTTCCAAACCTAAGAGCCTATCTATAGCATGAGATGTGATATCCAAGTCCTTCACATTCCAATACTGAGACCCTTCCTATAGCTTGAGATGTGATATCCAACTCCTTCCCATTCCAATTCTGAGACCCTTCCTATAGCATGAGATGTGATATCTCAATGCTTATACCAAACCTGAAAGCCTACCTATAACATGAGATGTGATATCCAAGTCCATCCCATTCCAATCCTTAGACCCTTCCTACAGCATGCGATGTGATATCTCAATGATTCTAATACCAAACCAGAGACTCTTCCTATAACATGAGATGGGATATCCAACTCCTTCCCATTCCAATTCTGAGACCCTTCCTATACTATGAGACTTGATATCTCAATGCTTCTAATACCAAACCTGAGACCCGTAATATAACATGAGATGTGATATCCAAATCCTTCCCCTTCCAAACCTTAGACCCTTCCTTTATCATGAGATGTGATATCCAACTCCTTCCCATTCCAATCCTGAGACCCTTCCGATATCATGAGATGTGATATCTCAAAGCTTCTAATATCAAACTTGAGACCCTCCCTATAGCATGAGATGTGATATCCAAGTCCTTCCCATTCCAATCCTGAGACCCTTCCTATAGCATGAGATGTGATATCTCAATGCTTCTAATACCAAACCTGAGACCCTTCCTATAACATGAGATGGGAATATCCAACTCCTTCCCATTCCAATCTTGAGACCCTTCCGATAGCAGAGATGTGATATCTCAATGCTTATACCAAACCTGAGATCCTTCCTATAACATGAGATGTGATATCCAACTCCTTCCCATTCCAATCCTGAGACACTTCCTATAGCATGAGATGTGATATCTCACTGCTTATACCAAACCTGAGACCCTTCCCATAGCAGGAGATGTGATATCCAACTCCTTCCCATTCCAATCCTCAGACCCTTCCTATAGCATGAGATGTGATATCTCAATGCTTCTAATACCAAACTTGAGACTCTTCCTATAACATGAGATGGGATATCCAACTCCTTCCTATTCCAATCCTGAGACCCTTTTGATAGCAGAGATGTGATATCTCAATGTTTATACCAAACCTGAGACCCTTCCTACGGCATGAGATGTCATATTCAACTCCTTCCCATTCCAATCCTGAGACCCTTCCTATAGCATGAGATTTGATATCCAACTCCTTCCCATTCCAATCCTGAGACCCTTCCTATAGCATGAGATGTGATGTCTCAATGCTTCTAATACCAAACCTGAGATCCTTCCTATAACATGAGATCTGATATCCAACTCCTTCCATTCCAATCCTGAGACCCTTCCTATAGCATGAGATGTGATATCTCAATGCTTATACCAAACCTGAGACCCTTCCTATAGCATGAGATGTGATATCCAACTCCTTCCCATTCCAATCCTGAGACCCTTCCTATAGCATGAGATGTGATATCTCAATGCTTCTAATACCAAACCTGAGATCCTTCCTCTAACATGAAATGTGAGATCCAACTCCTTCCCTTTCCAAACCTAAGAGCCTATCTATAGCATGAGATGTGATATCCAAGTCCTTCACATTCCAACCCTTAGACCCTTCCTACAGCATGCAATATGATATCTCAATGATTCCAATAACAAACCTGAGACCCGTCCTATAACATGAGATTGGATATCCAACTCCTTCCCATTCCAATCCTGAGACACTTCCGATAGCAGAGATGTGATATCTCAATGTTTATACCAAACCTGAGACCCTTCCTATAACATGAGATGTGATATCCAACTCCTTCCCGTTCCAAACCTGAGACCCTTCCTTTAGCATGAGATGTGATATCCAGCTCCTTCCCATTCCAATCCTGAGACACTTCCGATAGCATGAGATGTGATATCTCAATGCTTCTAATATCAAAACTGAGACCCTCCCTATAGCATGATATGTGATATCTAAGTCCTTCCCATTCCAATCCTGAGACCCTTCCTATAGCATGAGATGTGATAACTCAATGCTTCTACCAAACCTGAGACCCTTCCTTTAGCATGAGATGTGATATCCAACTCCTTCCCATTCCAATCCTGAGACCCTTCCTATAGCATGAGATGTGATATCTCAATACTTCTAATACCAAACCTGAGATCCTTCCGATAACATGAGATGTGATATCTCAATACTTCTAATACCAAACCTGAGATCCATCCTATAACATGAGATGTGATATCCAACTCCTTCCCTTTCCAAACCTGAGAGCCGTTCTATAGCATGAGATGTGATAACCAGGTCCTTCCCATTCCAATCCTTAGACCCTTCCTACAGCATGCAATATGATATCTCAATGATTCTAATAACAAACCTGAGACCCGTCCTATAGCATGAGATATGATATCCAAGTCCTTCCCATTCCAATCCTGAGACCCTTCCTATAACACGAAATGTGATATCCAACTCCTTCCCATTCCAACCTGAGACCCTTCCTATAGCATGAGATGGGATATCCAACTTCTTCCAAATCCAATACTGATACCCTTCCGATAGCATGAGATGTGATATCCCAATGCTTCTACCAAACCTGAGACCCATACTATGGCATGAAATGTGATATCAAACTCCTTCCCATTCCAATCCTGAGACCCTTCCTATAGCTTGAGGTGTGATATCCAACTCCTTCCCATTCCAATTCTGAGACCCTTCTTATACCATGAGACTTGATATCTCAATGCTTCTAATATTAAACCTGAGACCCGTCCTATAACATGAGATGTGATATCCAAATCCTTCCCCTTCCAAACCTTAGACCCTTCCTTTATCATGAGATGTGATATCCAACTCCTTCCCATTCCAATCCTGAGACCCTTCCGATATCATGAGATTTTTTATCTCAATGCTTCTAATATCAAACTTGAGACCCTACCTATAGCATGAGATGTGACATCCAAGTCCTTCCCATTCCAATCCTGAGACCCTTCCTATAGCATGAGATGTGATATCTCTATGCTTCTAATACCAAACCTGAGACCCTTCCTATAACATGAGATGGGATATCCAACTCCTTCCCATTCCAATCCTGAGACCTTTCCGATAGCAGAGATGTGATATCTCAATGCTTATACCAAACCTGAGAACCTTCCTATGGCCTGAGATGTCATATACAACTCCTTCCCATTCCAATCCTGAGACCCTTCCTTTAGCATGAGATGTGATATCTCAATGCTTATACCAAATCTGAGACCCTTCCTATAGCATGAGATGTGATATCCAATTCCTTCCCATTCCAATCCTGTGACCCTTCCTATAGCATGAGATGTGATATCTTAATGCTTATAGCAAACCTGAGAGCCTAACTATAACATGAGATGTGATATCCAAGTCCATCCCATTCCAATCCTTAGACCCTTCCTACAGCATGCGATGTGATATCTCAATGATTCTAATACCAAACCAGAGACTCTTCCTATAACATGAGATGGGATATCCAACTCCTTCCCATTCCAATCCTGAGCCGCTTCCGATAGCAGAGATGTGATATCTCAATGCTTATACCAAACCTGAGACCCTTCCTATAACATGAGATGTGATATCCAACTCCTTCCCGTTCCAAACCTGAGACACTAACTATAGCATATGTGATATCCAACTCCTTCCCATTCCAAACATGAGACCCTTCCTATAGCAAGAAAGTAATATCCAACTCCTACCCATTCCAATCCTGAGACCCTTCCTATAGCAAGAGATGTGATATCCAAATCCTTCCCATTCCAATCCTGAGACCCTTCCTATAACATGAGATGTGATATCCAACTCCTTCCCATTCCAACCTGAGACACTTCCTATAGCATGAGAAGGGATATCCAACTCATTCCCAATCCAATCCTGAGACCCTTCCGATAGCAGAGATGTGATATCTCAATGCTTATACCAAACCTGAGACCCTTCCTATGGCATGAGATGGGATATCCAACTCCTTGCCATTCAAATCCTGAGACCCTTCCTATAGCATGAGAAGGGATATCCAACTCCTTCCCAATCCAATCCTGAGACCCTTCCGATAGCAGCGACGTGATATCTCAATGCTTCTACCAAACCTGAGACCCTTCCTTTAGCATGAGATGTGATATCCAATTCCTTCCCATTCCAAACCTGAGACCCTTCCTATTGGATGAGATGTGATATCCAACTCCTTCCCATTCCAACCCTGAGACCCTTCCTATAGCATGAGATGTGATGTCTCAATGCTTCTAATACCAAACCTGAGATCCTTCCTATAACATGAGATGTGATATCCAACTCCTTCCATTCCAATCCTGAGACCCGTCCTATAGCATGAGATGTGATATCTCAATGCTTATACCAAACCTGAGACCCTTCCTATAGCATGAGATGTGATATCCAACTGCTTCCCATTCCAATCCTGAGACCCTTCCTATAGCATGAGATGTGATATCTCAATGCTTCTAATACCAAACCTGAGATCCTTCCTCTAACATGAAATGTGATATCCAACTCCTTCCCTTTCCAAACCTAAGAGCCTATCTATAGCATGAGATGTGATATCCAAGTCCTTCACATTCCAACCCTTAGACCCTTCCTACAGCATGCAATATGATATCTCAATGATTCTAATAACAAACCTGAGACCCGTCCTATAACATGAGATGGGATATCCAACTCCTTCCCATTCCAATCCTGAGACACTTCCGATAGCAGAGATGTGATATCTCAATGCTTATACCAAACCTGAGACCCTTCCTATAACATGAGATGTGATATCCAAATCCTTCCCGTTCCAAACCTGAGACCCTTCCTTTAGCATGAGATGTGATATCCAGCTCCTTCCCATTCCAATCCTGAGACACTTCCGATAGCATGAGATGTGATATCTCAATGCTTCTAATATCAAAACTGAGACCCTCCCTATAGCATGATATGTGATATCTAAGTCCTTCCCATTCCAATCCTGAGACCCTCCCTATAGCATGAGATGTGATATCCAACTCCTTCCCATTCCAATCCTGAGACCCTTCCTATAGCATGAGATGTGATATCTCAATGCTTCTACCAAACCTGAGACCCTTCCTTTAGCATGAGATGTGATATCCAACTCCTTCCCATTCCAATCCTGAGACCCTTCCTATAGCATGAGATGTGATATCTCAATACTTCTAATACCAAACCTGAGATCCTTCCGATAACATGAGATGTGATATCTCAATACTTCTAATACCAAACCTGAGATCCATCCTATAACATGAGATGTGATATCCAACTCCTTCCCTTTCCAAACCTGAGAGCCGTTCTATAGCATGAGATGTGATAACCAGGTCCTTCCCATTCCAATCCTTAGACCCTTCCTACAGCATGCAATATGATATCTCAATGATTCTAATAACAAACCTGAGACCCGTCCTATAGCATGAGATATGATATCCAAGTCCTTCCCATTCCAATCCTGAGACCCTTCCTATAACACGAAATGTGATATCCAACTCCTTCCCATTCCAACCTGAGACCCTTCCTATAGCATGAGATGGGATATCCAACTTCTTCCAAATCCAATACTGATACCCTTCCGATAGCATGAGATGTGATATCCCAATGCTTCTACCAAACCTGAGACCCATACTATGGCATGAGATGTGATATCAAACTCCTTCCCATTCCAATCCTGAGACCCTTCCTATAGCTTGAGGTGTGATATCTAACTCCTTCCCATTCCAATTCTGAGACCCTTCTTATACCATGAGACTTGATATCTCAATGCTTCTAATATTAAACCTGAGACCCGTCCTATAACATGAGATGTGATATCCAAATCCTTCCCCTTCCAAACCTTAGACCCTTCCTTTATCATGAGATGTGATATCCAACTCCTTCCCATTCCAATCCTGAGACCCTTCCGATATCATGAGATTTGTTATCTCAATGCTTCTAATATCAAACTTGAGACCCTACCTATAGCATGAGATGTGACATCCAAGTCCTTCCCATTCCAATCCTGAGACCCTTCCTATAGCATGAGATGTGATATCTCTATGCTTCTAATACCAAACCTGAGACCCTTCCTATAACATGAGATGGGATATCCAACTCCTTCCCATTCCAATCCTGAGACCTTTCCGATAGCAGAGATGTGATATCTCAATGCTTATACCAAACCTGAGAACCTTCCTATGGCCTGAGATGTCATATACAACTCCTTCCCATTCCAATCCTGAGACCCTTCCTTTAGCATGAGATGTGATATCTCAATGCTTATACCAAATCTGAGACCCTTCCTATAGCATGAGATGTGATATCCAATTCCTTCCCATTCCAATCCTGTGACCCTTCCTATAGCATGAGATGTGATATCTCAATGCTTATAGCAAACCTGAGAGCCTACCTATAACATGAGATGTGATATCCAAGTCCATCCCATTCCAATCCTTAGACCCTTCCTACAGCATGCTATGTGATATCTCAATGATTCTAATACCAAACCAGAGACTCTTCCTATAACATGAGATGGGATATCCAACTCCTTCCCATTCCAATCCTGAGCCGCTTCCGATAGCAGAGATGTGATATCTCAATGCTTATACCAAACCTGAGACCCTTCCTATAACATGAGATGTGATATCCAACTCCTTCCCGTTCCAAACCTGAGACACTAACTATAGCATATGTGATATCCAACTCCTTCCCATTCCAAACATGAGACCCTTCCTATAGCAAGAAAGTAATATCCAACTCCTACCCATTCCAATCCTGAGACCCTTCCTATAGCAAGAGATGTGATATCCAAATCCTTCCCATTCCAATCCTGAGACCCTTCCTATAACATGAGATGTGATATCCAACTCCTTCCCATTCCAACCTGAGACACTTCCTATAGCATGAGAAGGGATATCCAACTCCTTCCCAATCCAATCCTGAGACCCTTCCGATAGCAGAGATGTGATATCTCAATGCTTATACCAAACCTGAGACCCTTCCTATGGCATGAGATGTGATATCCAACTCCTTGCCATTCAAATCCTGAGACCCTTCCTATAGCATGAGAAGGGATATCCAACTCCTTCCCAATCCAATCCTGAGACCCTTCCGATAGCAGCGACGTGATATCTCAATGCTTCTACCAAACCTGAGACCCTTCCTTTAGCATGAGATGTGATATCCAAATCCTTCACATTCCAATCCTGAGACCCTTCCTATAGCATGAGATGTGATATCTCAATGCTTCTAATACCAAACCTGAGATCCTTCCTATAACATGAGATGTGATATCCAATTCCTTCCCATTCCAAACCTGAGACCCTTCCTATTGGATGAGATGTGATATCCAACTCCTTCCCATTCCAACCCTGAGACCCTTCCTATAGCATGAGATGTGATGTCTCAATGCTTCTAATACCAAACCTGAGATCCTTCCTATAACATGAGATGTGATATCCAACTCCTTCCATTCCAATCCTGAGACCCGTCCTATAGCATGAGATGTGATATCTCAATGCTTATACCAAACCTGAGACCCTTCCTATAGCATGAGATGTGATATCCAACTGCTTCCCATTCCAATCCTGAGACCCTTCCTATAGCATGAGATGTGATATCTCAATGCTTCTAATACCAAACCTGAGATCATTCCTCTAACATGAAATGTGATATCCAACTCCTTCCCTTTCCAAACCTAAGAGCCTATCTATATCATGAGATGTGATATCCAAGTCCTTCACATTCCAACCCTTAGACCCTTCCTACAGCATGCAATATGATATCTCAATGATTCTAATAACAAACCTGAGACCCGTCCTATAACATGAGATGGGATATCCAACTACTTCCCATTCCAATCCTGAGACACTTCCGATAGCAGAGATGTGATATCTCAATGCTTATACCAAACCTGAGACCCTTCCTATAACATGAGATGTGATATCCAAATCCTTCCCGTTCCAAACCTGAGACCCTTCCTTTAGCATGAGATGTGATATCCAGCTCCTTCCCATTCCAATCCTGAGACACTTCCGATAGCATGAGATGTGATATCTCAATGCTTCTAATATCAAAACTGAGACCCTCCCTATAGCATGATATGTGATATCTAAGTCCTTCCCATTCCAATCCTGAGACCCTCCCTATAGCATGAGATGTGATATCCAACTCCTTCCCATTCCAATCCTGAGACCCTTCCTATAGCATGAGATATGATATCTCAATACTTCTAATACCAAACGTGAGATCCTTCCGATAACATGAGATGTGATATCCAAATCCTTCCCCTTCCAAACCTGAGACCCTCCCTTTAGCATGAAATGTGATATCCAACTCCTTCCTATTCCAATCCTGAGACTCTTCTGATAGCATGAGATGTGATATCTCAATGCTTCTAATACCAAACCTGAGATCCTTCCGATAGCATGAGATGTGATATCTCAATGCTTCTAATACCAAACCTGAGATCCTTCCTATAACATGAGATGTGATATCCAAATCCTTCCCCTTCCAAACCTGAGACCCTCCCTTTAGCATGAGATGTGATATCTAACTCCTTCCCATTCCATTCCTGAGACCCTTCTGATAGCATGAGATGTGATATCTCAATGCCTCTAATACCAAACCTGAGATCCTACCTCTAACATGAAATGAGATATCCAACTCTTTCCCCTTCCAAACCTGAGAGCCTTCCTATAGCATGAGATGTGATATCCAAGTCCTTCCCATTCCAATACTGAGACCCTTCCTATAGCTTGAGATGTGATATCCAACTCCTTCCCATTCCAATTCTGAGACCCTTCCTATAGCATGAGATGTGATATCTCAATGCTTATACCAAACCTGAGAGCCTACCTATAGCATGAGATGTGATATCCAAGTCCATCCCATTCCAATCCTTAGACCCTTCCTACAGCATGCGATGTGATATCTCAATGATTCTAATACCAAACCAGAGACTCTTCCTATAACATGAGATGGGATATCCAACTCCTTCCCATTCCAATTCTGAGACCCTTCCTATACTATGAGACTTGATATCTCAATGCTTCTAATACCAAACCTGAGACCCGTAATATAACATGAGATGTGATATCCAAATCCTTCCCCTTCCAAACCTTAGACCCTTCCTTTATCATGAGATGTGATATCCAACTCCTTCCCATTCCAATCCTGAGACCCTTCCGATATCATGAGATGTGATATCTCAAAGCTTCTAATATCAAACTTGAGACCCTCCCTGTAGCATGAGATGTGATATCCAAGTCCTTCCCATTCCAATCCTGAGACCCTTCCTATAGCATGAGATGTGATATCTCAATGCTTATACCACACCTGAGATCCTTCCTATAACATGAGATGTGATATCCAACTACTTCCCATTCCAATCCTGAGACACTTCCTATAGCATGAGATGTGATATCTCACTGCTTATACCAAACCTGAGACCCTTCCCATAGCAGATGTGATATCCAACTCCTTCCCATTCCAATCCT
Source organism: Ambystoma mexicanum (assembly GCF_040938575.1). Taxonomy (NCBI): domain Eukaryota; kingdom Metazoa; phylum Chordata; class Amphibia; order Caudata; family Ambystomatidae; genus Ambystoma; species Ambystoma mexicanum. Next base: position 958,935 of record NW_027182358.1, read on the forward strand.
CAGACCCTTCCTATAGCATGAGATGTGATATCTCAATGCTTATAATGTCAAACTTGAGACCCTACCTATAGCATGAGATGTGATATCCAAGTCCTTCCCATTCCAATCCTGAGACACTTCCTATAGCATGAGATGTGACATCTCAATGCTTCTAATACCAAACCTGAGACTCTTCCTATAACATGAGATGGGATATCCAACTCCTTCCAATTCCAAATCTGAGACCCTTTTGATAGCAGAGATGTGATATCTCAATGTTTATACCAAACCTGAGACCCTTCCTACGGCATGAGATGTCACATTCAACTCCTTCCCATTCCAATCCTGAGACCCTTCCTATAGCATGAGATTTGATATCCAACTCCATCCCATTCCAATCCTGAGACCCTTCCTATAGCATGAGATGTGATGTCTCAATGCTTCTAATACCAAACCTGAGATCCTTCCTATAACATGAGATGTGATATCCAACTCCTTCCATTCCAATCCTGAGACCCTTCCTATAGCATGAGATGTGATATATCAATGCTTATACCAAACCTGAGACCCTTCCTATAGCATGAGATGTGATATCCAACTCCTTCCCATTCCAATCCTGAGACCCTTCCTATAGCCTGAGATGTGATATCCAATTCCTTCCCATTCCAATCCTGAGACCCTTCCTATAGCATGAGATGTGATATCTCAATGCTTATACCAAACCTGAGAGCCTACCTATAACATGAGATGTGATATCCAAGTCCATCCCATTCCAATCCTTAGACCCTTCCTACAGCATGCGATGTGATATCTCAATGATTCTAATACCAAACCAGAGACTCTTCCTATAACATGAGATGGGATATCCAACTCCTTCCCATTCCAATCCTGAGCCGCTTCCGATAGCAGAGATGTGATATCTCAATGCTTATACCAAACCTGAGACCCTTCCTATAACATGAGATGTGATATCCAACTCCTTCCCGTTCCAAACCTGAGACACTAACTATAGCATATGTGATATCCAACTCCTTCCCATTCCAAACATGAGACCCTTCCTATAGCAAGAAAGTAATATCCAACTCCTACCCATTCCAATCCTGAGACCCTTCCTATAGCAAGAGATGTGATATCCAAATCCTTCCCATTCCAATCCTGAGACCCTTCCTATAAAATGAGATGTGATATCCAACTCCTTCCCATTCCAACCTGAGACACTTCCTATAGCATGAGAAGGGATATCCAACTCCTTCCCAATCCAATCCTGAGACCCTTCCGATAGCAGAGATGTGATATCTCAATGCTTATACCAAACCTGAGACCCTTCCTATGGCATGAGATGTGATATCCAACTCCTTGCCATTCAAATCCTGAGACCCTTCCTATAGCATGAGAAGGGATATCCAACTCCTTCCCAATCCAATCCTGATACCCTTCCGATAGCAGCGACGTGATATCTCAATGCTTCTACCAAACCTGAGACCCTTCCTTTAGCATGAGATGTGATATCCAAATCCTTCACATTCCAATCCTGAGACCCTTCCTATAGCATGAGATGTGATATCTCAATGCTTCTAATACCAAACCTGAGATCCTTCCTATAACATGAGATGTGATATCCAATTCCTTCCCATTCCAAACCTGAGTCCCTTCCTATTGGATGAGATGTGATATCCAACTCCTTCCCATTCCAACCCTGAGACCCTTCCTATAGCATGAGATGTGATGTCTCAATGCTTCTAATACCAAACCTGAGATCCTTCCTATAACATGAGATGTGATATCCAACTCCTTCCATTCCAATCCTGAGACCCGTCCTATAGCATGAGATGTGATATCTCAATGCTTATACCAAACCTGAGACCCTTCCTATAGCATGAGATGTGATATCCAACTGCTTCCCATTCCAATCCTGAGACCCTTTCTATAGCATGAGATGTGATATCTCAATGCTTCTAATACCAAACCTGAGATCCTTCCTCTAACATGAAATGTGATATCCAACTCCTTCCCTTTCCAAACCTAAGAGCCTATCTATAGCATGAGATGTGATATCCAAGTCCTTCACATTCCAACCCTTAGACCCTTCCTACAGCATGCAATATGATATCTCAATGATTCTAATAACAAACCTGAGACCCGTCCTATAACATGAGATGGGATATCCAACTCCTTCCCATTCCAATCCTGAGACACTTCCGATAGCAGAGATGTGATATCCAACTTCTTCCAAATCCAATACTGATACCCTTCCGATAGCATGAGATGTGATATCCCAATGCTTCTACCAAACCTGAGACCCATACTATGGCATGAAATGTGATATCAAACTCCTTCCCATTCCAATCCTGAGACCCTTCCTATAGCTTGAGGTGTGATATCCAACTCCTTCCCATTCCAATTCTGAGACCCTTCTTATACCATGAGACTTGATATCTCAATGCTTCTAATATTAAACCTGAGACCCGTCCTATAACATGAGATGTGATATCCAAATCCTTCCCCTTCCAAACCTTAGACCCTTCCTTTATCATGAGATGTGATATCCAACTCCTTCCCATTCCAATCCTGAGACCCTTCCGATATCATGAGATTTTTTATCTCAATGCTTCTAATATCAAACTTGAGACCCTACCTATAGCATGAGATGTGACATCCAAGTCCTTCCCATTCCAATCCTGAGACCCTTCCTATAGCATGAGATGTGATATCTCTATGCTTCTAATACCAAACCTGAGACCCTTCCTATAACATGAGATGGGATATCCAACTCCTTCCCATTCCAATCCTGAGACCTTTCCGATAGCAGAGATGTGATATCTCAATGCTTATACCAAACCTGAGAACCTTCCTATGGCCTGAGATGTCATATACAACTCCTTCCCATTCCAATCCTGAGACCCTTCCTTTAGCATGAGATGTGATATCTCAATGCTTATACCAAATCTGAGACCCTTCCTATAGCATGAGATGTGATATCCAATTCCTTCCCATTCCAATCCTGTGACCCTTCCTATAGCATGAGATGTGATATCTTAATGCTTATAGCAAACCTGAGAGCCTAACTATAACATGAGATGTGATATCCAAGTCCATCCCATTCCAATCCTTAGACCCTTCCTACAGCATGCGATGTGATATCTCAATGATTCTAATACCAAACCAGAGACTCTTCCTATAACATGAGATGGGATATCCAACTCCTTCCCATTCCAATCCTGAGCCGCTTCCGATAGCAGAGATGTGATATCTCAATGCTTATACCAAACCTGAGACCCTTCCTATAACATGAGATGTGATATCCAACTCCTTCCCGTTCCAAACCTGAGACACTAACTATAGCATATGTGATATCCAACTCCTTCCCATTCCAAACATGAGACCCTTCCTATAGCAAGAAAGTAATATCCAACTCCTACCCATTCCAATCCTGAGACCCTTCCTATAGCAAGAGATGTGATATCCAAATCCTTCCCATTCCAATCCTGAGACCCTTCCTATAACATGAGATGTGATATCCAACTCCTTCCCATTCCAACCTGAGACACTTCCTATAGCATGAGAAGGGATATCCAACTCATTCCCAATCCAATCCTGAGACCCTTCCGATAGCAGAGATGTGATATCTCAATGCTTATACCAAACCTGAGACCCTTCCTATGGCATGAGATGGGATATCCAACTCCTTGCCATTCAAATCCTGAGACCCTTCCTATAGCATGAGAAGGGATATCCAACTCCTTCCCAATCCAATCCTGAGACCCTTCCGATAGCAGCGACGTGATATCTCAATGCTTCTACCAAACCTGAGACCCTTCCTTTAGCATGAGATGTGATATCCAATTCCTTCCCATTCCAAACCTGAGACCCTTCCTATTGGATGAGATGTGATATCCAACTCCTTCCCATTCCAACCCTGAGACCCTTCCTATAGCATGAGATGTGATGTCTCAATGCTTCTAATACCAAACCTGAGATCCTTCCTATAACATGAGATGTGATATCCAACTCCTTCCATTCCAATCCTGAGACCCGTCCTATAGCATGAGATGTGATATCTCAATGCTTATACCAAACCTGAGACCCTTCCTATAGCATGAGATGTGATATCCAACTGCTTCCCATTCCAATCCTGAGACCCTTCCTATAGCATGAGATGTGATATCTCAATGCTTCTAATACCAAACCTGAGATCCTTCCTCTAACATGAAATGTGATATCCAACTCCTTCCCTTTCCAAACCTAAGAGCCTATCTATAGCATGAGATGTGATATCCAAGTCCTTCACATTCCAACCCTTAGACCCTTCCTACAGCATGCAATATGATATCTCAATGATTCTAATAACAAACCTGAGACCCGTCCTATAACATGAGATGGGATATCCAACTCCTTCCCATTCCAATCCTGAGACACTTCCGATAGCAGAGATGTGATATCTCAATGCTTATACCAAACCTGAGACCCTTCCTATAACATGAGATGTGATATCCAAATCCTTCCCGTTCCAAACCTGAGACCCTTCCTTTAGCATGAGATGTGATATCCAGCTCCTTCCCATTCCAATCCTGAGACACTTCCGATAGCATGAGATGTGATATCTCAATGCTTCTAATATCAAAACTGAGACCCTCCCTATAGCATGATATGTGATATCTAAGTCCTTCCCATTCCAATCCTGAGACCCTCCCTATAGCATGAGATGTGATATCCAACTCCTTCCCATTCCAATCCTGAGACCCTTCCTATAGCATGAGATGTGATATCTCAATGCTTCTACCAAACCTGAGACCCTTCCTTTAGCATGAGATGTGATATCCAACTCCTTCCCATTCCAATCCTGAGACCCTTCCTATAGCATGAGATGTGATATCTCAATACTTCTAATACCAAACCTGAGATCCTTCCGATAACATGAGATGTGATATCTCAATACTTCTAATACCAAACCTGAGATCCATCCTATAACATGAGATGTGATATCCAACTCCTTCCCTTTCCAAACCTGAGAGCCGTTCTATAGCATGAGATGTGATAACCAGGTCCTTCCCATTCCAATCCTTAGACCCTTCCTACAGCATGCAATATGATATCTCAATGATTCTAATAACAAACCTGAGACCCGTCCTATAGCATGAGATATGATATCCAAGTCCTTCCCATTCCAATCCTGAGACCCTTCCTATAACACGAAATGTGATATCCAACTCCTTCCCATTCCAACCTGAGACCCTTCCTATAGCATGAGATGGGATATCCAACTTCTTCCAAATCCAATACTGATACCCTTCCGATAGCATGAGATGTGATATCCCAATGCTTCTACCAAACCTGAGACCCATACTATGGCATGAGATGTGATATCAAACTCCTTCCCATTCCAATCCTGAGACCCTTCCTATAGCTTGAGGTGTGATATCTAACTCCTTCCCATTCCAATTCTGAGACCCTTCTTATACCATGAGACTTGATATCTCAATGCTTCTAATATTAAACCTGAGACCCGTCCTATAACATGAGATGTGATATCCAAATCCTTCCCCTTCCAAACCTTAGACCCTTCCTTTATCATGAGATGTGATATCCAACTCCTTCCCATTCCAATCCTGAGACCCTTCCGATATCATGAGATTTGTTATCTCAATGCTTCTAATATCAAACTTGAGACCCTACCTATAGCATGAGATGTGACATCCAAGTCCTTCCCATTCCAATCCTGAGACCCTTCCTATAGCATGAGATGTGATATCTCTATGCTTCTAATACCAAACCTGAGACCCTTCCTATAACATGAGATGGGATATCCAACTCCTTCCCATTCCAATCCTGAGACCTTTCCGATAGCAGAGATGTGATATCTCAATGCTTATACCAAACCTGAGAACCTTCCTATGGCCTGAGATGTCATATACAACTCCTTCCCATTCCAATCCTGAGACCCTTCCTTTAGCATGAGATGTGATATCTCAATGCTTATACCAAATCTGAGACCCTTCCTATAGCATGAGATGTGATATCCAATTCCTTCCCATTCCAATCCTGTGACCCTTCCTATAGCATGAGATGTGATATCTCAATGCTTATAGCAAACCTGAGAGCCTACCTATAACATGAGATGTGATATCCAAGTCCATCCCATTCCAATCCTTAGACCCTTCCTACAGCATGCTATGTGATATCTCAATGATTCTAATACCAAACCAGAGACTCTTCCTATAACATGAGATGGGATATCCAACTCCTTCCCATTCCAATCCTGAGCCGCTTCCGATAGCAGAGATGTGATATCTCAATGCTTATACCAAACCTGAGACCCTTCCTATAACATGAGATGTGATATCCAACTCCTTCCCGTTCCAAACCTGAGACACTAACTATAGCATATGTGATATCCAACTCCTTCCCATTCCAAACATGAGACCCTTCCTATAGCAAGAAAGTAATATCCAACTCCTACCCATTCCAATCCTGAGACCCTTCCTATAGCAAGAGATGTGATATCCAAATCCTTCCCATTCCAATCCTGAGACCCTTCCTATAACATGAGATGTGATATCCAACTCCTTCCCATTCCAACCTGAGACACTTCCTATAGCATGAGAAGGGATATCCAACTCCTTCCCAATCCAATCCTGAGACCCTTCCGATAGCAGAGATGTGATATCTCAATGCTTATACCAAACCTGAGACCCTTCCTATGGCATGAGATGTGATATCCAACTCCTTGCCATTCAAATCCTGAGACCCTTCCTATAGCATGAGAAGGGATATCCAACTCCTTCCCAATCCAATCCTGAGACCCTTCCGATAGCAGCGACGTGATATCTCAATGCTTCTACCAAACCTGAGACCCTTCCTTTAGCATGAGATGTGATATCCAAATCCTTCACATTCCAATCCTGAGACCCTTCCTATAGCATGAGATGTGATATCTCAATGCTTCTAATACCAAACCTGAGATCCTTCCTATAACATGAGATGTGATATCCAATTCCTTCCCATTCCAAACCTGAGACCCTTCCTATTGGATGAGATGTGATATCCAACTCCTTCCCATTCCAACCCTGAGACCCTTCCTATAGCATGAGATGTGATGTCTCAATGCTTCTAATACCAAACCTGAGATCCTTCCTATAACATGAGATGTGATATCCAACTCCTTCCATTCCAATCCTGAGACCCGTCCTATAGCATGAGATGTGATATCTCAATGCTTATACCAAACCTGAGACCCTTCCTATAGCATGAGATGTGATATCCAACTGCTTCCCATTCCAATCCTGAGACCCTTCCTATAGCATGAGATGTGATATCTCAATGCTTCTAATACCAAACCTGAGATCATTCCTCTAACATGAAATGTGATATCCAACTCCTTCCCTTTCCAAACCTAAGAGCCTATCTATATCATGAGATGTGATATCCAAGTCCTTCACATTCCAACCCTTAGACCCTTCCTACAGCATGCAATATGATATCTCAATGATTCTAATAACAAACCTGAGACCCGTCCTATAACATGAGATGGGATATCCAACTCCTTCCCATTCCAATCCTGAGACACTTCCGATAGCAGAGATGTGATATCTCAATGCTTATACCAAACCTGAGACCCTTCCTATAACATGAGATGTGATATCCAAATCCTTCCCGTTCCAAACCTGAGACCCTTCCTTTAGCATGAGATGTGATATCCAGCTCCTTCCCATTCCAATCCTGAGACACTTCCGATAGCATGAGATGTGATATCTCAATGCTTCTAATATCAAAACTGAGACCCTCCCTATAGCATGATATGTGATATCTAAGTCCTTCCGATTCCAATCCTGAGACCCTCCCTATAGCATGAGATGTGATATCCAACTCCTTCCCATTCCAATCCTGAGACCCTTCCTATAGCATGAGATATGATATCTCAATACTTCTAATACCAAACGTGAGATCCTTCCGATAACATGAGATGTGATATCCAAATCCTTCCCCTTCCAAACCTGAGACCCTCCCTTTAGCATGAAATGTGATATCCAACTCCTTCCTATTCCAATCCTGAGACTCTTCTGATAGCATGAGATGTGATATCTCAATGCTTCTAATACCAAACCTGAGATCCTTCCGATAGCATGAGATGTGATATCTCAATGCTTCTAATACCAAACCTGAGATCCTTCCTATAACATGAGATGTGATATCCAAATCCTTCCCCTTCCAAACCTGAGACCCTCCCTTTAGCATGAGATGTGATATCTAACTCCTTCCCATTCCATTCCTGAGACCCTTCTGATAGCATGAGATGTGATATCTCAATGCCTCTAATACCAAACCTGAGATCCTACCTCTAACATGAAATGAGATATCCAACTCTTTCCCCTTCCAAACCTGAGAGCCTTCCTATAGCATGAGATGTGATATCCAAGTCCTTCCCATTCCAATACTGAGACCCTTCCTATAGCTTGAGATGTGATATCCAACTCCTTCCCATTCCAATTCTGAGACCCTTCCTATAGCATGAGATGTGATATCTCAATGCTTATACCAAACCTGAGAGCCTACCTATAGCATGAGATGTGATATCCAAGTCCATCCCATTCCAATCCTTAGACCCTTCCTACAGCATGCGATGTGATATCTCAATGATTCTAATACCAAACCAGAGACTCTTCCTATAACATGAGATGGGATATCCAACTCCTTCCCATTCCAATTCTGAGACCCTTCCTATACTATGAGACTTGATATCTCAATGCTTCTAATACCAAACCTGAGACCCGTAATATAACATGAGATGTGATATCCAAATCCTTCCCCTTCCAAACCTTAGACCCTTCCTTTATCATGAGATGTGATATCCAACTCCTTCCCATTCCAATCCTGAGACCCTTCCGATATCATGAGATGTGATATCTCAAAGCTTCTAATATCAAACTTGAGACCCTCCCTGTAGCATGAGATGTGATATCCAAGTCCTTCCCATTCCAATCCTGAGACCCTTCCTATAGCATGAGATGTGATATCTCAATGCTTATACCACACCTGAGATCCTTCCTATAACATGAGATGTGATATCCAACTACTTCCCATTCCAATCCTGAGACACTTCCTATAGCATGAGATGTGATATCTCACTGCTTATACCAAACCTGAGACCCTTCCCATAGCAGATGTGATATCCAACTCCTTCCCATTCCAATCCTCAGACCCTTCCTATAGCATGAGATGTGATATCTCAATGCTTATAATGTCAAACTTGAGACCCTACCTATAGCATGAGATGTGATATCCAAGTCCTTCCCATTCCAATCCTGAGACACTTCCTATAGCATGAGATGTGACATCTCAATGCTTCTAATACCAAACCTGAGACTCTTCCTATAACATGAGATGGGATATCCAACTCCTTCCAATTCCAAATCTGAGACCCTTTTGATAGCAGAGATGTGATATCTCAATGTTTATACCAAACCTGAGACCCTTCCTACGGCATGAGATGTCACATTCAACTCCTTCCCATTCCAATCCTGAGACCCTTCCTATAGCATGAGATTTGATATCCAACTCCATCCCATTCCAATCCTGAGACCCTTCCTATAGCATGAGATGTGATGTCTCAATGCTTCTAATACCAAACCTGAGATCCTTCCTATAACATGAGATGTGATATCCAACTCCTTCCATTCCAATCCTGAGACCCTTCCTATAGCATGAGATGTGATATATCAATGCTTATACCAAACCTGAGACCCTTCCTATAGCATGAGATGTGATATCCAACTCCTTCCCATTCCAATCCTGAGACCCTTCCTATAGCCTGAGATGTGATATCCAATTCCTTCCCATTCCAATCCTGAGACCCTTCCTATAGCATGAGATGTGATATCTCAATGCTTATACCAAACCTGAGAGCCTACCTATAACATGAGATGTGATATCCAAGTCCATCCCATTCCAATCCTTAGACCCTTCCTACAGCATGCGATGTGATATCTCAATGATTCTAATACCAAACCAGAGACTCTTCCTATAACATGAGATGGGATATCCAACTCCTTCCCATTCCAATCCTGAGCCGCTTCCGATAGCAGAGATGTGATATCTCAATGCTTATACCAAACCTGAGACCCTTCCTATAACATGAGATGTGATATCCAACTCCTTCCCGTTCCAAACCTGAGACACTAACTATAGCATATGTGATATCCAACTCCTTCCCATTCCAAACATGAGACCCTTCCTATAGCAAGAAAGTAATATCCAACTCCTACCCATTCCAATCCTGAGACCCTTCCTATAGCAAGAGATGTGATATCCAAATCCTTCCCATTCCAATCCTGAGACCCTTCCTATAAAATGAGATGTGATATCCAACTCCTTCCCATTCCAACCTGAGACACTTCCTATAGCATGAGAAGGGATATCCAACTCCTTCCCAATCCAATCCTGAGACCCTTCCGATAGCAGAGATGTGATATCTCAATGCTTATACCAAACCTGAGACCCTTCCTATGGCATGAGATGTGATATCCAACTCCTTGCCATTCAAATCCTGAGACCCTTCCTATAGCATGAGAAGGGATATCCAACTCCTTCCCAATCCAATCCTGATACCCTTCCGATAGCAGCGACGTGATATCTCAATGCTTCTACCAAACCTGAGACCCTTCCTTTAGCATGAGATGTGATATCCAAATCCTTCACATTCCAATCCTGAGACCCTTCCTATAGCATGAGATGTGATATCTCAATGCTTCTAATACCAAACCTGAGATCCTTCCTATAACATGAGATGTGATATCCAATTCCTTCCCATTCCAAACCTGAGTCCCTTCCTATTGGATGAGATGTGATATCCAACTCCTTCCCATTCCAACCCTGAGACCCTTCCTATAGCATGAGATGTGATGTCTCAATGCTTCTAATACCAAACCTGAGATCCTTCCTATAACATGAGATGTGATATCCAACTCCTTCCATTCCAATCCTGAGACCCGTCCTATAGCATGAGATGTGATATCTCAATGCTTATACCAAACCTGAGACCCTTCCTATAGCATGAGATGTGATATCCAACTGCTTCCCATTCCAATCCTGAGACCCTTTCTATAGCATGAGATGTGATATCTCAATGCTTCTAATACCAAACCTGAGATCCTTCCTCTAACATGAAATGTGATATCCAACTCCTTCCCTTTCCAAACCTAAGAGCCTATCTATAGCATGAGATGTGATATCCAAGTCCTTCACATTCCAACCCTTAGACCCTTCCTACAGCATGCAATATGATATCTCAATGATTCTAATAACAAACCTGAGACCCGTCCTATAACATGAGATGGGATATCCAACTCCTTCCCATTCCAATCCTGAGACACTTCCGATAGCAGAGATGTGATATCTCAATGCTTATACCAAACCTGAGACCCTTCCTATAACATGAGATGTGATATCCAAATCCTTCTCGTTCCAAACCTGAGACCCTTCCTTTAGCATGAGATGTGATATCCAGCTCCTTCCCATTCCAATCCTGAGACACTTCCGATAGCATGAGATGTGATATCTCAATGCTTCTAATATCAAAACTGAGACCCTCCCTATAGCATGATATGTGATATCTAAGTCCTTCCCATTCCAATCCTGAGACCCTCCCTATATCATGAGATGTGATATCCAACTCCTTCCCATTCCAATCCTGAGACCCTTCCTATAGCATGAGATATGATATCTCAATACTTCTAATACCAAACGTGAGATCCTTCCGATAACATGAGATGTGATATCCAAATCCTTCCCCTTCCAAACCTGAGACCCTCCCTTTAGCATGAAATGTGATATCCAACTCCTTCCTATTCCAATCCTGAGACTCTTCTGATAGCATGAGATGTGATATCTCAATGCTTCTAATACCAAACCTGAGATCCTTCCGATAGCATGAGATGTGATATCTCAATGCTTCTAATACCAAACCTGAGATCCTTCCTATAACATGAGATGTGATATCCAAATCCTTCCCATTCCATTCCTGAGACCCTTCTGATAGCATGAGATGTGATATCTCAATGCCTCTAATACCAAACCTGAGATCCTACCTCTAACATGAAATGAGATATCCAACTCTTTCCCCTTCCAAACCTGAGAGCCTTCCTATAGCATGAGATGTGATATCCAAGTCCTTCCCATTCCAATACTGAGACCCTTCCTATAGCTTGAGATGTGATATCCAACTCCTTCCCATTCCAATTCTGAGACCCTTCCTATAGCATGAGATGTGATATCTCAATGCTTATACCAAACCTGAGAGCCTACCTATAGCATGAGATGTGATATCCAAGTCCATCCCATTCCAATCCTTAGACCCTTCCTACAGCATGCGATGTGAATATCTCAATGATTCTAATACCAAACCAGAGACTCTTCCTATAACATGAGATGGGATATCCAACTCCTTCCCATTCCAATTCTGAGACCTTTCCTATACTATGAGACTTGATATCTCAATGCTTCTAATACCAAACCTGAGACCCGTAATATAACATGAGATGTGATATCCAAATCCTTCCCCTTCCAAACCTTAGACCCGTTCTTTATCATGAGATGTGATATCCAACTCCTTCCCATTCCAATCCTGAGACCCTTCCGATATCATGAGATGTGATATCTCAAAGCTTCTAATATCAAACTTGAGACCCTCCCTATAGCATGAGATGTGATATCCAAGTCCTTCCCATTCCAATCCTGAGACCCTTCCTATAGCATGAGATGTGATATCTCAATGCTTCTAATACCAAACCTGAGACCCTTCCTATAACATGAGATGGGAATATCCAACTCCTTCCCATTCCAATCTTGAGACCCTTCCGATAGCAGAGATGTGATATCTCAATGCTTATACCACACCTGAGATCCTTCCTATAACATGAGATGTGATATCCAACTCCTTCCATTCCAATCCTGAGACCCGTCCTATAGCATGAGATGTGATATCTCAATGCTTATACCAAACCTGAGACCCTTCCTATAGCATGAGATGTGATATCCAACTGCTTCCCATTCCAATCCTGAGACCCTTTCTATAGCATGAGATGTGATATCTCAATGCTTCTAATACCAAACCTGAGATCCTTCCTCTAACATGAAATGTGATATCAAACTCCTTCCCTTTCCAAACCTAAGAGCCTATCTATAGCATGAGATGTGATATCCAAGTCCTTCACATTCCAACCCTTAGACCCTTCCTACAGCATGCAATATGATATCTCAATGATTCTAATAACAAACCTGAGACCCGTCCTATAACATGAGATGGGATATCCAACTCCTTCCCATTCCAATCCTGAGACACTTCCGATAGCAGAGATGTGATATCTCAATGCTTATACCAAACCTGAGACCCTTCCTATAACATGAGATGTGATATCCAAATCCTTCTCGTTCCAAACCTGAGACCCTTCCTTTAGCATGAGATGTGATATCCAGCTCCTTCCCATTCCAATCCTGAGACACTTCCGATAGCATGAGATGTGATATCTCAATGCTTCTAATATCAAAACTGAGACCCTCCCTATAGCATGATATGTGATATCTAAGTCCTTCCCATTCCAATCCTGAGACCCTCCCTATATCATGAGATGTGATATCCAACTCCTTCCCATTCCAATCCTGAGACCCTTCCTATAGCATGAGATATGATATCTCAATACTTCTAATACCAAACGTGAGATCCTTCCGATAACATGAGATGTGATATCCAAATCCTTCCCCTTCCAAACCTGAGACCCTCCCTTTAGCATGAAATGTGATATCCAACTCCTTCCTATTCCAATCCTGAGACTCTTCTGATAGCATGAGATGTGATATCTCAATGCTTCTAATACCAAACCTGAGATCCTTCCGATAGCATGAGATGTGATATCTCAATGCTTCTAATACCAAACCTGAGATCCTTCCTATAACATGAGATGTGATATCCAAATCCTTCCCATTCCATTCCTGAGACCCTTCTGATAGCATGAGATGTGATATCTCAATGCCTCTAATACCAAACCTGAGATCCTACCTCTAACATGAAATGAGATATCCAACTCTTTCCCCTTCCAAACCTGAGAGCCTTCCTATAGCATGAGATGTGATATCCAAGTCCTTCCCATTCCAATACTGAGACCCTTCCTATAGCTTGAGATGTGATATCCAACTCCTTCCCATTCCAATTCTGAGACCCTTCCTATAGCATGAGATGTGATATCTCAATGCTTATACCAAACCTGAGAGCCTACCTATAGCATGAGATGTGATATCCAAGTCCATCCCATTCCAATCCTTAGACCCTTCCTACAGCATGCGATGTGAATATCTCAATGATTCTAATACCAAACCAGAGACTCTTCCTATAACATGAGATGGGATATCCAACTCCTTCCCATTCCAATTCTGAGACCTTTCCTATACTATGAGACTTGATATCTCAATGCTTCTAATACCAAACCTGAGACCCGTAATATAACATGAGATGTGATATCCAAATCCTTCCCCTTCCAAACCTTAGACCCGTTCTTTATCATGAGATGTGATATCCAACTCCTTCCCATTCCAATCCTGAGACCCTTCCGATATCATGAGATGTGATATCTCAAAGCTTCTAATATCAAACTTGAGACCCTCCCTATAGCATGAGATGTGATATCCAAGTCCTTCCCATTCCAATCCTGAGACCCTTCCTATAGCATGAGATGTGATATCTCAATGCTTCTAATACCAAACCTGAGACCCTTCCTATAACATGAGATGGGAATATCCAACTCCTTCCCATTCCAATCTTGAGACCCTTCCGATAGCAGAGATGTGATATCTCAATGCTTATACCACACCTGAGATCCTTCCTATAACATGAGATGTGATATCCAACTCCTTCCCATTCCAATCCTGAGACACTTCCTATAGCATGAGATGTGATATCTCACTGCTTATACCAAACCTGAGACCCTTCCCATAGCAGGAGATGTGATATCCAACTCCTTCCCATTCCAATCCTCAGACCCTTCCTATAGCATGAGATGTGATATCTCAATGCTTCTAATGTCAAACTTGAGACCCTACCTATAGCATGAGATGTGATATCCAAGTCCTTCCCATTCCAATCCTGAGACACTTCCTATAGCATGAGATGTGATATCTCAATGCTTCTAATACCAAACCTGAGACTCTTCCTATAACATGAGATGGGATATCCAACTCCTTCCAATTCCAATCCTGAGACCCTTTTGATAGCAGAGATGTGATATCTCAATGTTTATACCAAACCTGAGACCCTTCCTACGGCATGAGATGTCATATTCAACTCCTTCCCATTCCAATCCTGAGACCCTTCCTATAGCATGAGATTTGATATCCAACTCCTTCCCATTCCAATCCTGAGACCCTTCCTATAGCATGAGATGTGATGTCTCAATGCTTCTAATACCAAACCTGAGATCCTTCCTATAACATGAGATGTGATATCCAACTCCTTCCATTCCAATCCTGAGACCCTTCCTATAGCATGAGATGTGATATCTCAATGCTTATACCAAGCCTGAGACCCTTCCTATAGCATGAGATGTGATATCCAACTCCTTCCCATTCCAATCCTGAGACCCTTCCTATAGCCTGAGATGTGATATCCAATTCCTTCCCATTCCAATCCTGAGACCCTTCCTATAGCATGAGATGTGATATCTCAATGCTTATACCAATCCTGAGAGCCTACCTATAACATGAGATGTGATATCCAAGTCCATCCCATTCCAATCCTTAGACCCTTCCTACAGCATGCGATGTGATATCTCAATGATTCTAATACCAAACCAGAGACTCTTCCTATAAAATGAGATGGGATATCCAACTCCTTCCCATTCCAATCCTGAGCCGCTTCCGATAGCAGAGATGTGATATCTCAATGCTTATACCAAACCTGAGACCCTTCCTATAACATGAGATGTGATATCCAACTCCTTCCCGTTCCAAACCTGAGACACTAACTATAGCATATGTGATATCCAACTCCTTCCCATTCCAAACATGAGACCCTTCCTATAGCAAGAAAGTAATATCCAACTCCTACCCATTCCAATCCTGAGACCCTTCCTATAGCAAGAGATGTGATATCCAAATCCTTCCCATTCCAATCCTGAGACCCTTCCTATAACATGAGATGTGATATCCAACTCCTTCCCATTCCAACCTGAGACACTTCCTATAGCATGAGAAGGGATATCCAACTCCTTCCCAATCCAATCCTGAGACCCTTCCGATAGCAGAGATGTGATATCTCAATGCTTATACCAAACCTGAGACCCTTCCTATGGCATGAGATGTGATATCCAACTCCTTGCCATTCAAATCCTGAGACCCTTCCTATAGCATGAGAAGGGATATCCAACTCCTTCCCAATCCAATCCTGAGACCCTTCCGATAGCAGCGACGTGATATCTCAATGCTTCTACCAAACCTGAGACCCTTCCTTTAGCATGAGATGTGATATCCAAATCCTTCACATTCCAATCCTGAGACCCTTCCTATAGCATGAGATGTGATATCTCAATGCTTCTAATACCAAACCTGAGATCCTTCCTATAACATGAGATGTGATATCCAATTCCTTCCCATTCCAAACCTGAGACCCTTCCTATTGGATGAGATGTGATATCCAACTCCTTCCCATTCCAACCCTGAGACCCTTCCTATAGCATGAGATGTGATGTCTCAATGCTTCTAATACCAAACCTGAGATCCTTCCTATAACATGAGATGTGATATCCAACTCCTTCCATTCCAATCCTGAGACCCGTCCTATAGCATGAGATGTGATATCTCAATGCTTATACCAAACCTGAGACCCTTCCTATAGCATGAGATGTCATATCCAACTGCTTCCCATTCCAATCCTGAGACCCTTCCTATAGCATGAGATGTGATATATCAATGCTTCTAATACCAAACCTGAGATCCTTCCTCTAACATGAAATGTGATATCCAACTCCTTCCCTTTCCAAACCTAAGAGCCTATCTATAGCATGAGATGTGATATCCAAGTCCTTCACATTCCAACCCTTAGACCCTTCCTACAGCATGTAATATGATATCTCAATGATTCTAATAACAAACCTGAGACCTGTCCTATAACATGAGATGGGATATCCAACTCCTTCCCATTCCAATCCTGAAACACTTCCGATAGCAGAGATTTGATATCTCAATGCTTATACCAAACCTGAGACCGTTCCTATAACATGAGATGTGATATCCAAATCCTTCTCGTTCCAAACCTGAGACCCTTCCTTTAGCATGAGATGTGATAACCAGCTCCTTCCCATTCCAATCCTGAGACACTTCCGATAGCATGAGATGTGATATCTCAATGCTTCTAATATCAAAACTGAGACCCTCCCTATAGCATGATATGTGATATCTAAGTCCTTCCCATTCCAATCCTGAGACCCTCCCTATAGCATGAGATGTGATATCCAACTCCTTCCCATTCCAATCCTGAGACCCTTCCTATAGCATGAGATATGATATCTCAATACTTCTAATACCAAACGTGAGATCCTTCCGATAACATGAGATGTGATATCCAAATCCTTCCCCTTCCAAACCTGAGACCCTCCCTTTAGCATGAAATGTGATATCCAACTCCTTCCTATTCCAATCCTGAGACTCTTCTGATAGCATGAGATGTGATATCTCAATGCTTCTAATACCAAACCTGAGATCCTTCCGATAGCATGAGATGTGATATCTCAATGCTTCTAATACCAAACCTGAGATCCTTCCTATAACATGAGATGTGATATCCAAATCCTTCCCCTTCCAAACCTGAGACCCTCCCTTTAGCATGAGATGTGATATCTAACTCCTTCCCATTCCATTCCTGAGACCCTTCTGATTGCATGAGATGTGATATCTCAATGCCTCTAATACCAAACCTGAGATCCTACCTCTAACATGAAATGAGATATCCAACTCTTTCCCCTTCCAAACCTGAGAGCCTTCCTATAGCATGAGATGTGATATCCAAGTCCTTCCCATTCCAATACTGAGACCCTTCCTATAGCTTGAGATGTGATATCCAACTCCTTCCCATTCCAATTCTGAGACCCTTCCTATAGCATGAGATGTGATATCTCAATGCTTATACCAAACCTGAGAGCCTACCTATAGCATGAGATGTGATATCCAAGTCCATCCCATTCCAATCCTTAGACCCTTCCTACAGCATGCGATGTGAATATCTCAATGATTCTAATACCAAACCAGAGACTCTTCCTATAACATGAGATGGGATATCCAACTCCTTCCCATTCCAATTCTGAGACCCTTCCTATACTATGAGACTTGATATCTCAATGCTTCTAATACCAAACCTGAGACCCGTAATATAACATGAGATGTGATATCCAAATCCTTCCACTTCCAAACCTTAGACCCTTCCTTTATCATGAGATGTGATATCCAACTCCTTCCCATTCCAATCCTGAGACCCTTCCAAACCTGAGACCCTTCCTATGGCATGAGATGTGATATCCAACTCCTTGCCATTCAAATCCTGAGACCCTTCCTATAGCATGAGAAGGGATATCCAACTCCTTCCCAATCCAATCCTGAGACCCCTCCGATAGCAGAGACGTGATATCTCAATGCTTCTACCAATCCTGAGACCCTTCCTTTAGCATGAGATGTGATATCCAAATCCTTCACATTCCAATCCTGAGACCCTTCCTATAGCATGAGATGTGATATCTCAATGCTTCTAATACCAAACCTGAGATCCTTCCTATAACATGAGATGTGATATCCAATTCCTTCCCATTCCAAACCTGAGACCCTTCCTATTGGATGAGATGTGATATCCAACTCCTTCCCATTCCAACCCTGAGACCCTTCCTATAGCATGAGATGTGATGTCTCAATGCTTCTAATACCAAACCTGAGATCCTTCCTATAACATGAGATGTGATATCCAACTCCTTCCATTCCAATCCTGAGACCCGTCCTATAGCATGAGATGTGATATCTCAATGCTTATACCAAACCTGAGACCCTTCCTATAGCATGAGATGTGATATCCAACTACTTCCCATTCCAATCCTGAGACCCTTCCTATAGCATGAGATGTGATATCTCAATGCTTCTAATACCAAACCTGAGCTCCTTCCTCTAACATGAAATGTGATATCCAACTCCTTCCCTTTCCAAACCTAAGAGCCTATCTATAGCATGAGATGTGATATCCAAGTCCTTCCCGTTCCAATCCTTAGACCCTTCCTACAGCATGCAATATGATATCTCAATGATTCTAATAACAAACCTGAGACCTGTCCTATAGCATGAGATATGATATCCAAGTCCTTCCCATTCCAATCCTGAGACCCTTCCTATAACATGAAATGTGATATCCAACTCCTTCCCATTCCAACCTGAGACCCTTCCTATAGCATGAGATGGGATATCCAACTTCTTCCAAATCCAATACTGATACCCTTCCGATAGCATGAGATGTGATATCCCAATGCTTCTACCAAACCTGAGACCCATACTATGGCATGAGATGTGATATCAAACTCCTTCCCATTCCAATCCTGAGACCCTTCCTATAGCTTGAGGTGTGATATCCAACTCCTTCCCATTCCAATTCTGAGACCCTTCTTATACCATGAGACTTGATATCTCAATGCTTCTAATACCAAACCTGAGACCCGTCCTATAACATGAGATGTGATATCCAAATCCTTCCCCTTCCAAACCTTAGACCCTTCCTTTATCATGAGATGTGGTATCCAACTCCTTCCCATTCCAATCCTGAGACCCTTCCGATATCATGAGATTTGTTATCTCAATGCTTCTAATATCAAACTTGAGACCCTCCCTATAGCATGAGATGTGACATCCAAGTCCTTCCCATTCCAATCCTGAGACCCTTCCTATAGCATGAGATGTGATATCTCTATGCTTCTAATACCAAACCTGAGACCCTTCCTATAACATGAGATGGGATATCCAACTCCTTCCCATTCCAATCCTGAGACCCTTCCGATAGCAGAGATGTGATATCTCAATGCTTATACCAAACATGAGACCCTTCCTATGGCCTGAGATGTCATATACAACTCCTTCCCATTCCAATCCTGAGACCCTTCCTTTAGCATGAGATGTGATATCTCAATGCTTATACCAAATCTGAGACCCTTCCTATAGCATGAGATGTGATATCCAAATCCTTCCCATTCCAATCCTGAGACCCTTCCTATAGCATGAGATGTGATATCTCAATGCTTATATCAAACCTGAGAGCCTACCTATAGCATGAGATGTGATATCCAAGTCCATCCCATTCCAATCCTTAGACCCTTCCTACAGCATGCGATGTGATATCTCAATGATTCTAATACCAAACCAGAGACTCTTACTATAACATGAGATGGGATATCCAACTCCTTCCCATTCCAATCCTGAGCCGCTTCCGATAGCAGAGATGTGATATCTCAATGCTTATAACAAACCTGAGACCCTTCCTATAACATGAGATGTGATATCCAACTCCTTCCCGTTCCAAACCTGAGACACTAACTATAGCATATGTGATATCCAACTCATTCCCATTCCAAACATGAGACCCTTCCTATAGCAAGAAAGTAATATCCAACTCCTACCCATTCCAATCCTCAGACCCTTCCTATAGCAAGAGATGTGATATCCAAATCCTTCCCATTCCAATCCTGAGACCCTTCCTATAACATGAGATGTGATATCCAACTCCTTCCCATTCCAACCTGAGACACTTCCTATAGCATGAGAAGGGATATCCAACTCCTTCCCAATCCAATCCTGAGACCCTTCCGATAGCAGAGATGTGATATCTCAATGCTTATACCAAACCTGAGACCCTTCCTATGGCATGAGATGTGATATCCAACTCCTTGCCATTCAAATCCTGAGACCCTTCCTATAGCATGAGAAGGGATATCCAACTCCTTCCCAATCCAATCCTGAGACCCTTCCGATAGCAGAGACGTGATATCTCAATGCTTCTACCAAACCTGAGACCCTTCCTTTAGCATGAGATGTGATATCCAAATCCTTCACATTCCAATCCTGAGACCCTTCCTATAGCATGAGATGTGATATCTCAATGCTTCTAATACCAAACCTGAGATCCTTCCTATAACATGAGATGTGATATCCAATTCCTTCCCATTCCAAACCTGAGACCCTTCCTATTGGATGAGATGTGATATCCAACTCCTTCCCATTCCAACCCTGAGACCCTTCCTATAGCATGAGATGTGATGTCTCAATGCTTCTAATACCAAACCTGAGATCCTTCCTATAACATGAGATGTGATATCCAACTCCTTCCATTCCAATCCTGAGACCCGTCCTATAGCATGAGATGTGATATCTCAATGCTTATACCAAACCTGAGACACTTCCTATAACATGAGATGTGATATCCAATTCCTTCCCATTCCAAACCTGAGACCCTTCCTATTGGATGATATGTGATATCCAACTCCTTCCCATTCCAACCCTGAGACCCTTCCTATAGCATGAGATGTGATGTCTCAATGCTTCTAATACCAAACCTGAGATCCTTCCTATAACATGAGATGTGATATCCAACTCCTTCCCATTCCAATCCTGAGACCCTTCCTATAGCATGAGATGTGATGTCTCAATGCTTCTAATACCAAACCTGAGATCCTTCCTCTAACATGAAATGTGATATCCAACTCCTTCCCTTACCAAACCTAAGAGCCTATCTATAGCATGAGATGTGATATCCAAGTCCTTCCCATTCCAACCCTTAGACCCTTCCTACAGCATGCAATATGATATCTCAATGATTCTAATAACAAACCTGAGACCCGTCCTATAACATGAGATGGGATATCCAACTCCTTCCCATTCCAATCCTGAGACACTTCCGATAGCAGAGATGTGATATCTCAATGCTTATACCAAACCTGAGACCCTTCCTATAACATGAGATGTGATATCCAAATCCTTCCCGTTCCAAACCTGAGACCCTTCCTTTAGCATGAGATGTGATATCCAGCTCCTTCCCATTCCAATCCTGAGACACTTCCGATAGCATGAGATGTGATATCTCAATGCTTCTAATATCAAAACTGAGACCCTCCCTATAGCATGATATGTGATATCTAAGTCCTTCCCATTCCAATCCTGAGACCCTTCCTATAGCATGAGATATGATATCTCAATACTTCTAATACCAAACGTGAGATCCTTCCGATAACATGAGATGTGATATCCAAATCCTTCCCCTTCCAAACCTGAGACCCTCCCTTTAGCATGAGATGTGATATCCAACTCCTTCCCATTCCAATCCTGAGACCCTTCTGATAGCATGAGATGTGATATCTCAATGCTTCTAATACCAAACCTGAGATCCTTCCGATAGCATGAGATGTGATATCTCAATGGTTCTAATACCAAACCTGAGATCCTTCCTATAACATGAGATGTGATATCCAAATCCTTCCCCTTCCAAACCTGAGACCCTCCCTTTAGCATGAGATGTGATATCCAACTCCTTCCCATTCCAATCCTGAGACCCTTCCTATAGCATGAGATGTGATATCTCAATGCTTCTAATACCAAACCTGAGATCCTTCCTCTAACATGAAATGTGATATCCAACTCCTTCCCTTTCCAAACCTAAGAGCCTATCTATAGCATGAGATGTGATATCCAAGTCCTTCCCATTCCAACCCTTAGACCCTTCCTACAGCATGCAATATGATATCTCAATGATTCTAATAACAAACCTGAGACCCGTCCTATAACATGAGATGGGATATCCAACTCCTTCCCATTCCAATCCTGAGACACTTCCGATAGCAGAGATGTGATATCTCAATGCTTATACCAAACCTGAGACCCTTCCTATAACGTGAGATGTGATATCCAAATCCTTCCCGTTCCAAACCTGAGACCCTTCCTTTAGCATGAGATGTGATATCCAGCTCCTTCCCATTCCAATCCTGAGACACTTCCGATAGCATGAGATGTGATATCTCAATGCTTCTAATATCAAAACTGAGACCCTCCCTATAGCATGATATGTGATATCTAAGTCCTTCCCATTCCAATCCTGAGACCCTTCCTATAGCATGAGATATGATATCTCAATACTTCTAATACCAAACGTGAGATCCTTCCGATAACATGAGATGTGATATCCAAATCCTTCCCCTTCCAAACCTGAGACCCTCCCTTTAGCATGAGATGTGATATCCAACTCCTTCCCATTCCAATCCTGAGACCCTTCTGATAGCATGAGATGTGATATCTCAATGCTTCTAATACCAAACCTGAGATCCTTCTGATAGCATGAGATGTGATATCTCAATGGTTCTAATACCAAACCTGAGATCCTTCCTATAACATGAGATGTGATATCCAAATCCTTCCCCTTCCAAACCTGAGACCCTCCCTTTAGCATGAGATGTGATATCCAACTCCTTCCCATTCCATTCCTGAGACCCTTCTGATAGCATGAGATGTGATATCTCAATGCCTCTAATACCAAACCTGAGATCCTACCTCTAACATGAAATGTGATATCCAACTCTTTCCCCTTCCAAACCTGAGAGCCTTCCTATAGCATGAGATGTGATATCCAAGTCCTTCCCATTCCAATCCTGAGACCCTTCCTATAGCTTGAGATGTGATATCCAACTCCTTCCCATTCCAATTCTGAGGCCCTTCCTATACTCTGAGACTTGATATCTCAATGCTTCTAATACCAAACCTGAGACCAGTAATATAACATGAGATGTGATATCCAAATCCTTCCGCTTCCAAACCTTAGACCCTTCCTTTATCATGAGATGTGATATCCAACTCCTTCCCATTCCAATCCTGAGACCCTTCCGATATCATGAGATGTGATATCTCAAAGCTTCTAATATCAAACTTGAGACCCTCCCTATAGCATGAGATGTGATATCCAAGTCCTTCCCATTCCAATCCTGAGACCCTTCCTATAGCATGAGATGTGATATCTCAATGCTTCTAATACCAAACCTGAGATCCTTCCGATAGCATGAGATGTGATATCTCAATGGTTCTAATACCAAACCTGAGATCCTTCCTATAACATGAGATGTGATATCCAAATCCTTCCCCTTCCAAACCTGAGACCCTCCCTTTAGCATGAGATGTGATATCCAACTCCTTCCCATTCCAATCCTGAGACCCTTCTGATAGCATGAGATGTGATATCTCAATGCTTCTAATACCAAACCTGAGATCCTTCCGATAGCATGAGATGTGATATCTCAATGGTTCTAATACCAAACCTGAGATCCTTCCTATAACATGAGATGTGATATCCAAATCCTTCCCCTTCCAAACCTGAGACCCTCCCTTTAGCATGAGATGTGATATCCAACTCCTTCCCATTCCAATCCTGAGACCCTTCCTATAGCATGAGATGTGATATCTCAATGCTTCTAATACCAAACCTGAGATCCTTCCTCTAACATGAAATGTGATATCCAACTCCTTCCCTTTCCAAACCTAAGAGCCTATCTATAGCATGAGATGTGATATCCAAGTCCTTCCCATTCCAACCCTTAGACCCTTCCTACAGCATGCAATATGATATCTCAATGATTCTAATAACAAACCTGAGACCCGTCCTATAACATGAGATGGGATATCCAACTCCTTCCCATTCCAATCCTGAGACACTTCCGATAGCAGAGATGTGATATCTCAATGCTTATACCAAACCTGAGACCCTTCCTATAACATGAGATGTGATATCCAAATCCTTCCCGTTCCAAACCTGAGACCCTTCCTTTAGCATGAGATGTGATATCCAGCTCCTTCCCATTCCAATCCTGAGACACTTCCGATAGCATGAGATGTGATATCTCAATGCTTCTAATATCAAAACTGAGACCCTCCCTATAGCATGATATGTGATATCTAAGTCCTTCCCATTCCAATCCTGAGACCCTTCCTATAGCATGAGATATGATATCTCAATACTTCTAATACCAAACGTGAGATCCTTCCGATAACATGAGATGTGATATCCAAATCCTTCCCCTTCCAAACCTGAGACCCTCCCTTTAGCATGAGATGTGATATCCAACTCCTTCCCATTCCAATCCTGAGACCCTTCTGATAGCATGAGATGTGATATCTCAATGCTTCTAATACCAAACCTGAGATCCTTCTGATAGCATGAGATGTGATATCTCAATGGTTCTAATACCAAACCTGAGATCCTTCCTATAACATGAGATGTGATATCCAAATCCTTCCCCTTCCAAACCTGAGACCCTCCCTTTAGCATGAGATGTGATATCCAACTCCTTCCCATTCCATTCCTGAGACCCTTCTGATAGCATGAGATGTGATATCTCAATGCCTCTAATACCAAACCTGAGATCCTACCTCTAACATGAAATGTGATATCCAACTCTTTCCCCTTCCAAACCTGAGAGCCTTCCTATAGCATGAGATGTGATATCCAAGTCCTTCCCATTCCAATCCTGAGACCCTTCCTATAGCTTGAGATGTGATATCCAACTCCTTCCCATTCCAATTCTGAGACCCTTCCTATACTCTGAGACTTGATATCTCAATGCTTCTAATACCAAACCTGAGACCCGTAATATAACATGAGATGTGATATCCAAATCCTTCCGCTTCCAAACCTTAGACCCTTCCTTTATCATGAGATGTGATATCCAACTCCTTCCCATTCCAATCCTGAGACCCTTCCGATATCATGAGATGTGATATCTCAAAGCTTCTAATATCAAACTTGAGACCCTCCCTATAGCATGAGATGTGATATCCAAGTCCTTCCCATTCCAATCCTGAGACCCTTCCTATAGCATGAGATGTGATATCTCAATGCTTCTAATACCAAACCTGAGACCCTTTCTATAACATGAGATGGGAATATCCAACTCCTTCCCATTCCAATCCTGAGACCCTTCCGATAGCAGAGATGTGATATCTCAATGCTTATACCAAACCTGAGACCCTTCCTATGGCATGAGATGTGATATCCAACTCCTTGCCATTCAAATCCTGAGACCCTTCCTATAGCATGAGAAGGGATATCCAACTCCTTCCCAATCCAATCCTGAGACCCTCCGATAGCAGAGACGTGATATCTCAATGCTTCTACCAATCCTGAGACCCTTCCTTTAGCATGAGATGTGATATCCAAATCCTTCACATTCCAATCCTGAGACCCTTCCTATAGCATGAGATGTGATATCTCAATGCTTCTAATACCAAACCTGAGATCCTTCCTATAACATGAGATGTGATATCCAATTCCTTCCCATTCCAAACCTGAGACCCTTCCTATTGGATGAGATGTGATATCCAACTCCTTCCCAGTCCAACCCTGAGACCCTTCCTATAGCATGAGATGTGATGTCTCAATGCTTCTAATACCAAACCTGAGATCCTTCCTATAACATGAGATGTGATATCCAACTCCTTCCATTCCAATCCTGAGACCCGTCCTATAGCATGAGATGTGATATCTCAATGCTTATACCAAACCTGAGACCCTTCCTATAGCATGAGATGTGATATCCAACTACTTCCCATTCCAATCCTGAGACCCTTCCTATAGCATGAGATGTGATATCTCAATGCTTCTAATACCAAACCTGAGATCCTTCCTCTAACATGAAATGTGATATCCAACTCCTTCCCTTTCCAAACATAAGAGCCTATCTATAGCATGAGATGTGATATCCAAGTCCTTCCCGTTCCAATCCTTAGACCCTTCCTACAGCATGCAATATGATATCTCAATGATTCTAATAACAAACCTGAGACCTGTCCTATAGCATGAGATATGATATCCAAGTCCTTCCCATTCCAATCCTGAGACCCTTCCTATAACATGAAATGTGATATCCAATTCCTTCCCATTCCAACCTGAGACCATTCCTATAGCATGAGATGGGATATCCAACTTCTTCCAAATCCAATACTGATACCCTTCCGATAGCATGAGATGTGATATCCCAATGCTTCTACCAAACCTGAGACCCATACTATGGCATGAGATGTGATATGCATGAGATGTGATATCCAAATCCTTCACATTCCAATCCTGAGACCCTTCCTATAGCATGAGATGTGATATCTCAATGCTTCTAATACCAAACCTGAGATCCTTCCTATAACATGAGATGTGATATCCAATTCCTTCCCATTCCAAACCTGAGACCCTTCCTATTGGATGAGATGTGATATCCAACTCCTTCCCATTCCAACCCTGAGACCCTTCCTATAGCATGAGATGTGATGTCTCAATGCTTCTAATACCAAACCTGAGATCCTTCCTATAACATGAGATGTGATATCCAACTCCTTCCATTCCAATCCTGAGACCCGTCCTATAGCATGAGATGTGATATCTCAATGCTTATACCAAACCTGAGACCCTTCCTATAGCATGAGATGTGATATCCAACTGCTTCCCATTCCAATCCTGAGACCCTTCCTATTGCATGAGATGTGATATCTCAATGCTTCTAATACCAAACCTGAGATCCTTCCTCTAACATGAAATGTGATATCCAACTCCTTCCCTTTCCAAACCTAAGAGCCTATCTATAGCATGAGATGTGATATCCAAGTCCTTCAGATTCCAACCCTTAGACCCTTCCTACAGCATGCAATATGATATCTCAATGATTCTAATAACAAACCTGAGACCCGTCCTATAACATGAGATGGGATATCCAACTCCTTCCCATTCCAATCCTGAGACACTTCCGATAGCAGAGATGTGATATCTCAATGCTTATACCAAACCTGAGACCCTTCCTATAACATGAGATGTGATATCCAAATCGTTCTCGTTCCAAACCTGAGACCCTTCCTTTAGCATGAGATGTGATATCCAGCTCCTTCCCATTCCAATCCTGAGACACTTCCGATAGCATGAGATGTGATTTCTCAATGCTTCTAATATCAAAACTGAGACCCTCCCTATAGCATGATATGTGATATCTAAGTCCTTCCCATTCCAATCCTGAGACCCTCCCTATATCATGAGATGTGATATCCAACTCCTTCCCATTCCAATCCTGAGACCCTTCCTATAGCATGAGATATGATATCTCAATACTTCTAATACCAAACGTGAGATCCTTCCGATAACATGAGATGTGATATCCAAATCCTTCCCCTTCCAAACCTGAGACCCTCCCTTTAGCATGAAATGTGATATCCAACTCCTTCCTATTCCAATCCTGAGACTCTTCTGATAGCATGAGATGTGATATCTCAATGCTTCTAATACCAAACCTGAGATCCTTCCGATAGCATGAGATGTGATATCTCAATGCTTCTAATACCAAACCTGAGATCCTTCCTATAACATGAGATGTGATATCCAAATCCTTCCCCTTCCAAACCTGAGACCCTCCCTTTAGCATGAGATGTGATATCTAACTCCTTCCCATTCCATTCCTGAGACCCTTCTGATAGCATGAGATGTGATATCTCAATGTCTCTAATACCAAACCTGAGATCCTACCTCTAACATGAAATGAGATATCCAACTCTTTCCCCTTCCAAACCTGAGAGCCTTCCTATAGCATGAGATGTGATATCCAAGTCCTTCCCATTCCAATACTGAGACCCTTCCTATAGCTTGAGATGTGATATCCAACTCCTTCCCATTCCAATTCTGAGACCCTTCCTATAGCATGAGATGTGATATCTCAATGCTTATACCAAACCTGAGAGCCTACCTATAGCATGAGATGTGATATCCAAGTCCATCCCATTCCAATCCTTAGACCCTTCCTACAGCATGCGATGTGAATATCTCAATGATTCTAATACCAAACCAGAGACTCTTCCTATAACATGAGATGGGATATCCAACTCCTTCCCATTCCAATTCTGAGACCCTTCCTATACTATGAGACTTGATATCTCAATGCTTCTAATACCAAACCTGAGACCCGTAATATAACATGAGATGTGATATCCAAATCCTTCCCCTTCCAAACCTTAGACCCGTCCTTTATCATGAGATGTGATATCCAACTCCTTCCCATTCCAATCCTGAGACCCTTCCGATATCATGAGATGTGATATCTCAAAGCTTCTAATATCAAACTTGAGACCCTCCCTATAGCATGAGATGTGATATCCAAGTCCTTCCCATTCCAATCCTGAGACCCTTCCTATAGCATGAGATGTGATATCTCAATGCTTCTAATACCAAACCTGAGACCCTTCCTATAACATGAGATGGGAATATCCAACTCCTTCCCATTCCAATCTTGAGACCCTTCCGATAGCAGAGATGTGATATCTCAATGCTTATACCACACCTGAGATCCTTCCTATAACATGAGATGTGATATCCAACTCCTTCCCATTCCAATCCTGAGACACTTCCTATAGCATGAGATGTGATATCTCACTGCTTATACCAAACCTGAGACCCTTCCCATAGCAGGAGATGTGATATCCAACTCCTTCCCATTCCAATCCTCAGACCCTTCCTATAGCATGAGATGTGATATCTCAATGCTTCTAATGTCAAACTTGAGACCCTACCTATAGCATGAGATGTGATATCCAAGTCCTTCCCATTCCAATCCTGAGACACTTCCTATAGCATGAGATGTGATATCTCAATGCTTCTAATACCAAACCTGAGATCCTTCCGATAGCATGAGATGTGATATCTCAATGGTTCTAATACCAAACCTGAGATCCTTCCTATAACATGAGATGTGATATCCAAATCCTTCCCCTTCCAAACCTGAGACCCTCCCTTTAGCATGAGATGTGATATCCAACTCCTTCCCATTCCAATCCTGAGACCCTTCCTATAGCATGAGATGTGATATCTCAATGCTTCTAATACCAAACCTGAGATCCTTCCTCTAACATGAAATGTGATATCCAACTCCTTCCCTTTCCAAACCTAAGAGCCTATCTATAGCATGAGATGTGATATCCAAGTCCTTCCCATTCCAACCCTTAGACCCTTCCTACAGCATGCAATATGATATCTCAATGCTTCTAATATCAAAACTGAGACCCTCCCTATAGCATGATATGTGATATCTAAGTCCTTCCCATTCCAATCCTGAGACCCTTCCTATAGCATGAGATATGATATCTCAATACTTCTAATACCAAACGTGAGATCCTTCCGATAACATGAGATGTGATATCCAAATCCTTCCCCTTCCAAACCTGAGACCCTCCCTTTAGCATGAGATGTGATATCCAACTCCTTCCCATTCCAATCCTGAGACCCTTCTGATAGCATGAGATGTGATATCTCAATGCTTCTAATACCAAACCTGAGATCCTTCTGATAGCATGAGATGTGATATCTCAATGGTTCTAATACCAAACCTGAGATCCTTCCTATAACATGAGATGTGATATCCAAATCCTTCCCCTTCCAAACCTGAGACCCTCCCTTTAGCATGAGATGTGATATCCAACTCCTTCCCATTCCATTCCTGAGACCCTTCTGATAGCATGAGATGTGATATCTCAATGCCTCTAATACCAAACCTGAGATCCTACCTCTAACATGAAATGTGATATCCAACTCTTTCCCCTTCCAAACCTGAGAGCCTTCCTATAGCATGAGATGTGATATCCAAGTCCTTCCCATTCCAATCCTGAGACCCTTCCTATAGCTTGAGATGTGATATCCAACTCCTTCCCATTCCAATTCTGAGGCCCTTCCTATACTCTGAGACTTGATATCTCAATGCTTCTAATACCAAACCTGAGACCAGTAATATAACATGAGATGTGATATCCAAATCCTTCCGCTTCCAAACCTTAGACCCTTCCTTTATCATGAGATGTGATATCCAACTCCTTCCCATTCCAATCCTGAGACCCTTCCGATATCATGAGATGTGATATCTCAAAGCTTCTAATATCAAACTTGAGACCCTCCCTATAGCATGAGATGTGATATCCAAGTCCTTCCCATTCCAATCCTGAGACCCTTCCTATAGCATGAGATGTGATATCTCAATGCTTCTAATACCAAACCTGAGATCCTTCCGATAGCATGAGATGTGATATCTCAATGGTTCTAATACCAAACCTGAGATCCTTCCTATAACATGAGATGTGATATCCAAATCCTTCC
Source organism: Ambystoma mexicanum (assembly GCF_040938575.1). Classification (NCBI taxonomy): domain Eukaryota; kingdom Metazoa; phylum Chordata; class Amphibia; order Caudata; family Ambystomatidae; genus Ambystoma; species Ambystoma mexicanum. Next base: position 990,109 of record NW_027182358.1, read on the forward strand.
CCTTCCAAACCTGAGACCCTCCCTTTAGCATGAGATGTGATATCCAACTCCTTCCCATTCCAATCCTGAGACCCTTCTGATAGCATGAGATGTGATATCTCAATGCTTCTAATACCAAACCTGAGATCCTTCCGATAGCATGAGATGTGATATCTCAATGGTTCTAATACCAAACCTGAGATCCTTCCTATAACATGAGATGTGATATCCAAATCCTTCCCCTTCCAAACCTGAGACCCTCCCTTTAGCATGAGATGTGATATCCAACTCCTTCCCATTCCAATCCTGAGACCCTTCCTATAGCATGAGATGTGATATCTCAATGCTTCTAATACCAAACCTGAGATCCTTCCTCTAACATGAAATGTGATATCCAACTCCTTCCCTTTCCAAACCTAAGAGCCTATCTATAGCATGAGATGTGATATCCAAGTCCTTCCCATTCCAACCCTTAGACCCTTCCTACAGCATGCAATATGATATCTCAATGATTCTAATAACAAACCTGAGACCCGTCCTATAACATGAGATGGGATATCCAACTCCTTCCCATTCCAATCCTGAGACACTTCCGATAGCAGAGATGTGATATCTCAATGCTTATACCAAACCTGAGACCCTTCCTATAACATGAGATGTGATATCCAAATCCTTCCCGTTCCAAACCTGAGACCCTTCCTTTAGCATGAGATGTGATATCCAGCTCCTTCCCATTCCAATCCTGAGACACTTCCGATAGCATGAGATGTGATATCTCAATGCTTCTAATATCAAAACTGAGACCCTCCCTATAGCATGATATGTGATATCTAAGTCCTTCCCATTCCAATCCTGAGACCCTTCCTATAGCATGAGATATGATATCTCAATACTTCTAATACCAAACGTGAGATCCTTCCGATAACATGAGATGTGATATCCAAATCCTTCCCCTTCCAAACCTGAGACCCTCCCTTTAGCATGAGATGTGATATCCAACTCCTTCCCATTCCAATCCTGAGACCCTTCTGATAGCATGAGATGTGATATCTCAATGCTTCTAATACCAAACCTGAGATCCTTCTGATAGCATGAGATGTGATATCTCAATGGTTCTAATACCAAACCTGAGATCCTTCCTATAACATGAGATGTGATATCCAAATCCTTCCCCTTCCAAACCTGAGACCCTCCCTTTAGCATGAGATGTGATATCCAACTCCTTCCCATTCCATTCCTGAGACCCTTCTGATAGCATGAGATGTGATATCTCAATGCCTCTAATACCAAACCTGAGATCCTACCTCTAACATGAAATGTGATATCCAACTCTTTCCCCTTCCAAACCTGAGAGCCTTCCTATAGCATGAGATGTGATATCCAAGTCCTTCCCATTCCAATCCTGAGACCCTTCCTATAGCTTGAGATGTGATATCCAACTCCTTCCCATTCCAATTCTGAGACCCTTCCTATACTCTGAGACTTGATATCTCAATGCTTCTAATACCAAACCTGAGACCCGTAATATAACATGAGATGTGATATCCAAATCCTTCCGCTTCCAAACCTTAGACCCTTCCTTTATCATGAGATGTGATATCCAACTCCTTCCCATTCCAATCCTGAGACCCTTCCGATATCATGAGATGTGATATCTCAAAGCTTCTAATATCAAACTTGAGACCCTCCCTATAGCATGAGATGTGATATCCAAGTCCTTCCCATTCCAATCCTGAGACCCTTCCTATAGCATGAGATGTGATATCTCAATGCTTCTAATACCAAACCTGAGACCCTTTCTATAACATGAGATGGGAATATCCAACTCCTTCCCATTCCAATCCTGAGACCCTTCCGATAGCAGAGATGTGATATCTCAATGCTTATACCAAACCTGAGACCCTTCCTATGGCATGAGATGTGATATCCAACTCCTTGCCATTCAAATCCTGAGACCCTTCCTATAGCATGAGAAGGGATATCCAACTCCTTCCCAATCCAATCCTGAGACCCTCCGATAGCAGAGACGTGATATCTCAATGCTTCTACCAATCCTGAGACCCTTCCTTTAGCATGAGATGTGATATCCAAATCCTTCACATTCCAATCCTGAGACCCTTCCTATAGCATGAGATGTGATATCTCAATGCTTCTAATACCAAACCTGAGATCCTTCCTATAACATGAGATGTGATATCCAATTCCTTCCCATTCCAAACCTGAGACCCTTCCTATTGGATGAGATGTGATATCCAACTCCTTCCCAGTCCAACCCTGAGACCCTTCCTATAGCATGAGATGTGATGTCTCAATGCTTCTAATACCAAACCTGAGATCCTTCCTATAACATGAGATGTGATATCCAACTCCTTCCATTCCAATCCTGAGACCCGTCCTATAGCATGAGATGTGATATCTCAATGCTTATACCAAACCTGAGACCCTTCCTATAGCATGAGATGTGATATCCAAGTCCTTCCCGTTCCAATCCTTAGACCCTTCCTACAGCATGCAATATGATATCTCAATGATTCTAATAACAAACCTGAGACCTGTCCTATAGCATGAGATATGATATCCAAGTCCTTCCCATTCCAATCCTGAGACCCTTCCTATAACATGAAATGTGATATCCAACTCCTTCCCATTCCAACCTGAGACCCTTCCTATAGCATGAGATGGGATATCCAACTTCTTCCAAATCCAATACTGATACCCTTCCGATAGCATGAGATGTGATATCCCAATGCTTCTACCAAACCTGAGACCCATACTATGGCATGAGATGTGATATGCATGAGATGTGATATCCAAATCCTTCACATTCCAATCCTGAGACCCTTCCTATAGCATGAGATGTGATATCTCAATGCTTCTAATACCAAACCTGAGATCCTTCCTATAACATGAGATGTGATATCCAATTCCTTCCCATTCCAAACCTGAGACCCTTCCTATTGGATGAGATGTGATATCCAACTCCTTCCCATTCCAACCCTGAGACCCTTCCTATAGCATGAGATGTGATGTCTCAATGCTTCTAATACCAAACCTGAGATCCTTCCTATAACATGAGATGTGATATCCAACTCCTTCCATTCCAATCCTGAGACCCGTCCTATAGCATGAGATGTGATATCTCAATGCTTATACCAAACCTGAGACCCTTCCTATAGCATGAGATGTGATATCCAACTGCTTCCCATTCCAATCCTGAGACCCTTCCTATTGCATGAGATGTGATATCTCAATGCTTCTAATACCAAACCTGAGATCCTTCCTCTAACATGAAATGTGATATCCAACTCCTTCCCTTTCCAAACCTAAGAGCCTATCTATAGCATGAGATGTGATATCCAAGTCCTTCAGATTCCAACCCTTAGACCCTTCCTACAGCATGCAATATGATATCTCAATGATTCTAATAACAAACCTGAGACCCGTCCTATAACATGAGATGGGATATCCAACTCCTTCCCATTCCAATCCTGAGACACTTCCGATAGCAGAGATGTGATATCTCAATGCTTATACCAAACCTGAGACCCTTCCTATAACATGAGATGTGATATCCAAATCGTTCTCGTTCCAAACCTGAGACCCTTCCTTTAGCATGAGATGTGATATCCAGCTCCTTCCCATTCCAATCCTGAGACACTTCCGATAGCATGAGATGTGATATCTCAATGCTTCTAATATCAAAACTGAGACCCTCCCTATAGCATGATATGTGATATCTAAGTCCTTCCCATTCCAATCCTGAGACCCTCCCTATATCATGAGATGTGATATCCAACTCCTTCCCATTCCAATCCTGAGACCCTTCCTATAGCATGAGATATGATATCTCAATACTTCTAATACCAAACGTGAGATCCTTCCGATAACATGAGATGTGATATCCAAATCCTTCCCCTTCCAAACCTGAGACCCTCCCTTTAGCATGAAATGTGATATCCAACTCCTTCCTATTCCAATCCTGAGACTCTTCTGATAGCATGAGATGTGATATCTCAATGCTTCTAATACCAAACCTGAGATCCTTCCGATAGCATGAGATGTGATATCTCAATGCTTCTAATACCAAACCTGAGATCCTTCCTATAACATGAGATGTGATATCCAAATCCTTCCCCTTCCAAACCTGAGACCCTCCCTTTAGCATGAGATGTGATATCTAACTCCTTCCCATTCCATTCCTGAGACCCTTCTGATAGCATGAGATGTGATATCTCAATGTCTCTAATACCAAACCTGAGATCCTACCTCTAACATGAAATGAGATATCCAACTCTTTCCCCTTCCAAACCTGAGAGCCTTCCTATAGCATGAGATGTGATATCCAAGTCCTTCCCATTCCAATACTGAGACCCTTCCTATAGCTTGAGATGTGATATCCAACTCCTTCCCATTCCAATTCTGAGACCCTTCCTATAGCATGAGATGTGATATCTCAATGCTTATACCAAACCTGAGAGCCTACCTATAGCATGAGATGTGATATCCAAGTCCATCCCATTCCAATCCTTAGACCCTTCCTACAGCATGCGATGTGAATATCTCAATGATTCTAATACCAAACCAGAGACTCTTCCTATAACATGAGATGGGATATCCAACTCCTTCCCATTCCAATTCTGAGACCCTTCCTATACTATGAGACTTGATATCTCAATGCTTCTAATACCAAACCTGAGACCCGTAATATAACATGAGATGTGATATCCAAATCCTTCCCCTTCCAAACCTTAGACCCGTCCTTTATCATGAGATGTGATATCCAACTCCTTCCCATTCCAATCCTGAGACCCTTCCGATATCATGAGATGTGATATCTCAAAGCTTCTAATATCAAACTTGAGACCCTCCCTATAGCATGAGATGTGATATCCAAGTCCTTCCCATTCCAATCCTGAGACCCTTCCTATAGCATGAGATGTGATATCTCAATGCTTCTAATACCAAACCTGAGACCCTTCCTATAACATGAGATGGGAATATCCAACTCCTTCCCATTCCAATCTTGAGACCCTTCCGATAGCAGAGATGTGATATCTCAATGCTTATACCACACCTGAGATCCTTCCTATAACATGAGATGTGATATCCAACTCCTTCCCATTCCAATCCTGAGACACTTCCTATAGCATGAGATGTGATATCTCACTGCTTATACCAAACCTGAGACCCTTCCCATAGCAGGAGATGTGATATCCAACTCCTTCCCATTCCAATCCTCAGACCCTTCCTATAGCATGAGATGTGATATCTCAATGCTTCTAATGTCAAACTTGAGACCCTACCTATAGCATGAGATGTGATATCCAAGTCCTTCCCATTCCAATCCTGAGACACTTCCTATAGCATGAGATGTGATATCTCAATGCTTCTAATACCAAACCTGAGACTCTTCCTATAACATGAGATGGGATATCCAACTCCTTCCAATTCCAATCCTGAGACCCTTTTGATAGCAGAGATGTGATATTTCAATGTTTATACCAAACCTGAGACCCTTCCTACGGCATGAGATGTCATATTCAACTCCTTCCCATTCCAATCCTGAGACCCTTCCTATAGCATGAGATTTGATATCCAACTCCTTCCCATTCCAATCCTGAGACCCTTCCTATAGCATGAGATGTGATGTCTCAATGCTTCTAATACCAAACCTGAGATCCTTCATATAACATGAGATGTGATATCCAACTCCTTCCATTCCAATCCTGAGACCCTTCCTATAGCATGAGATGTGATATCTCAATGCTTATACCAAACCTGAGACCCTTCCTATAGCATGAGATGTGATATCCAACTCCTTCCTATTCCAATCCTGAGACCCTTCCTATAGCCTGAGATGTGATATCCAATTCCTTCCCATTCCAATCCTGAGACCCTTCCTATAGCATGAGATGTGATATCTCAATGCTTATACCAAACCTGAGAGCCTACCTATAACATGAGATGTGATATCCAAGTCCATCCCATTCCAATCCTTAGACCCTTCCTACAGCATGCGATGTGATATCTCAATGATTCTAATACCAAACCAGAGACTCTTCCTATAACATGAGATGGGATATCCAACTCCTTCCCATTCCAATCCTGAGCCGCTTCCGATAGCAGAGATGTGATATCTCAATGCTTATACCAAACCTGAGACCCTTCCTATAACATGAGATGTGATATCCAACTCCTTCCCGTTCCAAACCTGAGACACTAACTATAGCATATGTGATATCCAACTCCTTCCCATTCCAAACATGAGACCCTTCCTATAGCAAGAAAGTAATATCCAACTCCTACCCATTCCAATCCTGAGACCCTTCCTATAGCAAGAGATGTGATATCCAAATCCTTCCCATTCCAATCCTGAGACCCTTCCTATAACATGAGATGTGATATCCAACTCCTTCCCATTCCAACCTGAGACACTTCCTATAGCATGAGAAGGGATATCCAACTCCTTCCCAATCCAATCCTGAGACCCTTCCGATAGCAGAGATGTGATATCTCAATGCTTATACCAAACCTGAGACCCTTCCTATGGCATGAGATGTGATATCCAACTCCTTGCCATTCAAATCCTGACACCCTTCCTATAGCATGAGAAGGGATATCCAACTCCTTCCCAATCCAATCCTGAGACCCTTCCGATAGCAGCGACGTGATATCTCAATGCTTCTACCAAACCTGAGACCCTTCCTTTAGCATGAGATGTGATATCCAAATCCTTCACATTCCAATCCTGAGACCCTTCCTATAGCATGAGATGTGATATCTCAATGCTTCTAATACCAAACCTGCGATCCTTCCTATAACATGAGATGTGATATCCAATTCCTTCCCATTCCAAACCTGAGACCCTTCCTATTGGATGAGATGTGATATCCAACTCCTTCCCATTCCAACCCTGAGACCCTTCCTATAGCATGAGATGTGATGTCTCAATGCTTCTAATACCAAACCTGAGATCCTTCCTATAACATGAGATGTGATATCCAACTCCTTCCATTCCAATCCTGAGACCCGTCCTATAGCATGAGATGTGATATCTCAATGCTTATACCAAACCTGAGACCCTTCCTATAGCATGAGATGTCATATCCAACTGCTTCCCATTCCAATCCTGAGACCCTTCCTATAGCATGAGATGTGATATCTCAATGCTTCTAATACCAAACCTGAGATCCTTCCTCTAACATGAAATGTGATATCCAACTCCTTCCCTTTCCAAACCTAAGAGCCTATCTATAGCATGAGATGTGATATCCAAGTCCTTCACATTCCAACCCTTAGACCCTTCCTACAGCATGCAATATGATATCTCAATGATTCTAATAACAAACCTGAGACCCGTCCTATAACATGAGATGGGATATCCAACTCCTTCCCATTCCAATCCTGAGACACTTCCGATAGCAGAGATGTGATATCTCAATGCTTATACCAAACCTGAGACCCTTCCTATAACATGAGATGTGATATCCAAATCCTTCTCGTTCCAAACCTGAGACCCTTCCTTTAGCATGAGATGTGATATCCAGCTCCTTCCCATTCCAATCCTGAGACACTTCCGATAGCATGAGATGTGATATCTCAATGCTTCTAATATCAAAACTGAGACCCTCCCTATAGCATGATATGTGATATCTAAGTCCTTCCCATTCCAATCCTGAGACCCTCCCTATAGCATGAGATGTGATATCCAACTCCTTCCCATTCCAATCCTGAGACCCTTCCTATAGCATGAGATATGATATCTCAATACTTCTAATACCAAACGTGAGATCCTTCCGATAACATGAGATGTGATATCCAAATCCTTCCCCTTCCAAACCTGAGACCCTCCCTTTAGCATGAAATGTGATATCCAACTCCTTCCTATTCCAATCCTGAGACTCTTCTGATAGCATGAGATGTGATATCTCAATGCTTCTAATACCAAACCTGAGATCCTTCCGATAGCATGAGATGTGATATCTCAATGCTTCTAATACCAAACCTGAGATCCTTCCTATAACATGAGATGTGATATCCAAATCCTTCCCCTTCCAAACCTGAGACCCTCCCTTTAGCATGAGATGTGATATCTAACTCCTTCCCATTCCATTCCTGAGACCCTTCTGATAGCATGAGATGTGATATCTCAATGCCTCTAATACCAAACCTGAGATCCTACCTCTAACATGAAATGAGATATCCAACTCTTTCCCCTTCCAAACCTGAGAGCCTTCCTATAGCATGAGATGTGATATCCAAGTCCTTCCCATTCCAATACTGAGACCCTTCCTATAGCTTGAGATGTGATATCCAACTCCTTCCCATTCCAATTCTGAGACCCTTCCTATAGCATGAGATGTGATATCTCAATGCTTATACCAAACCTGAGAGCCTACCTATAGCATGAGATGTGATATCCAAGTCCATCCCATTCCAATCCTTAGACCCTTCCTACAGCATGCGATGTGAATATCTCAATGATTCTAATACCAAACCAGAGACTCTTCCTATAACATGAGATGGGATATCCAACTCCTTCCCATTCCAATTCTGAGACCCTTCCTATACTATGAGACTTGATATCTCAATGCTTCTAATACCAAACCTGAGACCCGTAATATAACATGAGATGTGATATCCAAATCCTTCCCCTTCCAAACCTTAGACCCTTCCTTTATCATGAGATGTGATATCCAACTCCTTCCCATTCCAATCCTGAGACCCTTCCGATATCATGAGATGTGATATCTCAAAGCTTCTAATATCAAACTTGAGACCCTCCCTATAGCATGAGATGTGATATCCAAGTCCTTCCCATTCCAATCCTGAGACCCTTCCTATAGCATGAGATGTGATATCTCAATGCTTCTAATACCAAACCTGAGACCCTTCCTATAACATGAGATGGGAATATCCAACTCCTTCCCATTCCAATCTTGAGACCCTTCCGATAGCAGAGATGTGATATCTCAATGCTTATACCACACCTGAGATCCTTCCTATAACATGAGATGTGATATCCAACTCCTTCCCATTCCAATCCTGAGACACTTCCTATAGCATGAGATGTGATATCTCACTGCTTATACCAAACCTGAGACCCTTCCCATAGCAGGAGATGTGATATCCAACTCCTTCCCATTCCAATCCTCAGACCCTTCCTATAGCATGAGATGTGATATCTCAATGCTTCTAATGTCAAACTTGAGACCCTACATATAGCATGAGATGTGATATCCAAGACCTTCCCATTCCAATCCTGAGACACTTCCTATAGCATGAGATGTAATATCTCAATGCTTCTAATACCAAACCTGAGACTCTTCCTATAACATGAGATGGGATATCCAACTCCTTCCAATTCCAATCCTGAGACCCTTTTGATAGCAGAGATGTGATGTCTCAATGCTTCTAATACCAAACCTGAGATCCTTCCTATAACATGAGATGTGATATCCAACTCCTTCCATTCCAATCCTGAGATCCTTCCTATAGCATGAGATGTGATATATCAATGCTTATACCAAACCTGAGACCCTTCCTATAGCATGAGATGTGATATCCAACTCCTTCCCATTCCAATCCTGAGACCCTTCCTATAGCCTGAGATGTGATATCCAATTCCTTCCCATTCCAATCCTGAGACCCTTCCTATAGCATGAGATGTGATATCTCAATGCTTATACCAAACCTGAGAGCCTACCTATAACATGAGATGTGATATCCAAGTCCATCCCATTCCAATCCTTAGACCCTTCCTACAGCATGCGATGTGATATCTCAATGATTCTAATACCAAACCAGAGACTCTTCCTATAACATGAGATGGGATATCCAACTCCTTCCCATTCCAATCCTGAGCCGCTTCCGATAGCAGAGATGTGATATCTCAATGCTTATACCAAACCTGAGACCCTTCCTATAACATGAGATGTGATATCCAACTCCTTCATGTTCCAAACCTGAGACACTAACTATAGCATATGTGATATCCAACTCCTTCCCATTCCAAACATGAGACCCTTCCTATAGCAAGAAAGTAATATCCAACTCCTACCCATTCCAATCCTGAGACCCTTCCTATAGCAAGAGATGTGATATCCAAATCCTTCCCATTCCAATCCTGAGACCCTTCCTATAACATGAGATGTGATATCCAACTCCTTCCCATTCCAACCTGAGACACTTCCTATAGCATGAGAAGGGATATCCAACTCCTTCCCAATCCAATCCTGAGACCCTTCCGATAGCAGAGATGTGATATCTCAATGCTTATACCAAACCTGAGACCCTTCCTATGGCATGAGATGTGATATCCAACTCCTTGCCATTCAAATCCTGAGACCCTTCCTATAGCATGAGAAGGGATATCCAACTCCTTCCCAATCCAATCCTGAGACCCTTCCGATAGCAGCGACGTGATATCTCAATGCTTCTACCAAACCTGAGACCCTTCCTTTAGCATGAGATGTGATATCCAAATCCTTCACATTCCAATCCTGAGACCCTTCCTATAGCATGAGATGTGATATCTCAATGCTTCTAATACCAAACCTGAGATCCTTCCTATAACATGAGATGTGATATCCAATTCCTTCCCATTCCAAACCTGAGACCCTTCCTATTGGATGAGATGTGATATCCAACTCCTTCCCATTCCAACCCTGAGACCCTTCCTATAGCATGAGATGTGATGTCTCAATGCTTCTAATACCAAACCTGAGATCCTTCCTATAACATGAGATGTGATATCCAACTCCTTCCATTCCAATCCTGAGACCCGTCCTATAGCATGAGATGTGATATCTCAATGCTTATACCAAACCTGAGACCCTTCCTATAGCATGAGATGTGATATCCAACTGCTTCCCATCCCAATCCTGAGACCCTTCCTATAGCATGAGATGTGATATCTCAATGCTTCTAATACCAAACCTGAGATCCTTCCTCTAACATGAAATGTGATATCCAACTCCTTCCCTTTCCAAACCTAAGAGCCTATCTATAGCATGAGATGTGATATCCAAGTCCTTCACATTCCAACCCTTAGACCCTTCCTACAGCATGCAATATGATATCTCAATGATTCTAATAACAAACCTGAGACCCGTCCTATAACATGAGATGGGATATCCAACTCCTTCCCATTCCAATCCTGAGACACTTCCGATAGCAGAGATGTGATATCTCAATGCTTATACCAAACCTGAGACCCTTCCTATAACATGAGATGTGATATCCAAATCCTTCTCGTTCCAAACCTGAGACCCTTCCTTTAGCATGAGATGTGATATCCAGCTCCTTCCCATTCCAATCCTGAGACACTTCCGATAGCATGAGATGTGATATCTCAATGCTTCTAATATCAAAACTGAGACCCTCCCTATAGCATGATATGTGATATCTAAGTCCTTCCCATTCCAATCCTGAGACCCTCCCTATATCATGAGATGTGATATCCAACTCCTTCCCATTCCAATCCTGAGACCCTTCCTATAGCATGAGATATGATATCTCAATACTTCTAATACCAAACGTGAGATCCTTCCGATAACATGAGATGTGATATCCAAATCCTTCCCCTTCCAAACCTGAGACCCTCCCTTTAGCATGAAATGTGATATCCAACTCCTTCCTATTCCAATCCTGAGACTCTTCTGATAGCATGAGATGTGATATCTCAATGCTTCTAATACCAAACCTGAGATCCTTCCGATAGCATGAGATGTGATATCTCAATGCTTCTAATACCAAACCTGAGATCCTTCCTATAACATGAGATGTGATATCCAAATCCTTCCCCTTCCAAACCTGAGACCCTCCCTTTAGCATGAGATGTGATATCTAACTCCTTCCCATTCCATTCCTGAGACCCTTCTGATAGCATGAGATGTGATATCTCAATGCCTCTAATACCAAACCTGAGATCCTACCTCTAACATGAAATGAGATATCCAACTCTTTCCCCTTCCAAACCTGAGAGCCTTCCTCTAGCATGAGATGTGATATCCAAGTCCTTCCCATTCCAATACTGAGACCCTTCCTATAGCTTGAGATGTGATATCCAACTCCTTCCCATTCCAATTCTGAGACCCTTCCTATAGCATGAGATGTGATATCTCAATGCTTATACCAAACCTGAGAGCCTACCTATAGCATGAGATGTGATATCCAAGTCCATCCCATTCCAATCCTTAGACCCTTCCTACAGCATGCGATGTGAATATCTCAATGATTCTAATACCAAACCAGAGACTCTTCCTATAACATGAGATGGGATATCCAACTCCTTCCCATTCCAATTCTGAGACCCTTCCTATACTATGAGACTTGATATCTCAATGCTTCTAATACCAAACCTGAGACCCGTAATATAACATGAGATGTGATATCCAAATCCTTCCCCTTCCAAACCTTAGACCCGTCCTTTATCATGAGATGTGATATCCAACTCCTTCCCATTCCAATCCTGAGACCCTTCCGATATCATGAGATGTGATATCTCAAAGCTTCTAATATCAAACTTGAGACCCTCCCTATAGCATGAGATGTGATATCCAAGTCCTTCCCATTCCAATCCTGAGACCCTTCCTATAGCATGAGATGTGATATCTCAATGCTTCTAATACCAAACCTGAGACCCTTCCTATAACATGAGATAGGAATATCCAACTCCTTCCCATTCCAATCTTGAGACCCTTCCGATAGCAGAGATGTGATATCTCAATGCTTATACCACACCTGAGATCCTTCCTATAACATGAGATGTGATATCCAACTCCTTCCCATTCCAATCCTGAGACACTTCCTATAGCATGAGATGTGATATCTCACTGCTTATACCAAACCTGAGACCCTTCCCATAGCAGGAGATGTGATATCCAACTCCTTCCCATTCCAATCCTCAGACCCTTCCTATAGCATGAGATGTGATATCTCAATGCTTCTAATGTCAAACTTGAGACCCTACCTATAGCATGAGATGTGATATCCAAGTCCTTCCCATTCCAATCCTGAGACACTTCCTATAGCATGAGATGTGATATCTCAATGCTTCTAATACCAAACCTGAGACTCTTCCTATAACATGAGATGGGATATCCAACTCCTTCCAATTCCAATCCTGAGACCCTTTTGATAGCAGAGATGTGATATCTCAATGTTTATACCAAACCTGAGACCCTTCCTACGGCATGAGATGTCATATTCAACTCCTTCCCATTCCAATCCTGAGACCCTTCCTATAGCATGAGATTTGATATCCAACTCCTTCCCATTCCAATCCTGAGACCCTTCCTATAGCATGAGATGTGATGTCTCAATGCTTCTAATACCAAACCTGAGATCCTTCCTATAACATGAGATGTGATATCCAACTCCTTCCATTCCAATCCTGAGACCCTTCCTATAGCATGAGATGTGATATCTCAATGCTTATACCAAACCTGAGACCCTTCCTATAGCATGAGATGTGATATCCAACTCCTTCCCATTCCAATCCTGAGACCCTTCCTATAGCCTGAGATGTGATATCCAATTCCTTCCCATTCCAATCCTGAGACCCTTCCTATAGCATGAGATGTGATATCTCAATGCTTATACCAAACCTGAGAGCCTACCTATAACATGAGATGTGATATCCAAGTCCATCCCATTCCAATCCTTAGACCCTTCCTACAGCATGCGATGTGATATCTCAATGATTCTAATACCAAACCAGAGACTCTTCCTATAACATGAGATGGGATATCCAACTCCTTCCCATTCCAATCCTGAGCCGCTTCCGATAGCAGAGATGTGATATCTCAATGCTTATACCAAACCTGAGACCCTTCCTATAACATGAGATGTGATATCCAACTCCTTCCCGTTCCAAACCTGAGACACTAACTATAGCATATGTGATATCCAACTCCTTCCCATTCCAAACATGAGACCCTTCCTATAGCAAGAAAGTAATATCCAACTCCTACCCATTCCAATCCTGAGACCCTTCCTATAGCAAGAGATGTGATATCCAAATCCTTCCCATTCCAATCCTGAGACCCTTCCTATAACATGAGATGTGATATCCGACTCCTTCCCATTCCAACCTGAGACACTTCCTATAGCATGAGAAGGGATATCCAACACCTTCCCAATCCAATCCTGAGACCCTTCCGATAGCAGAGATGTGATATCTCAATGCTTATACCAAACCTGAGACCCTTCCTATGGCATGAGATGTGATATCCAACTCCTTGCCATTCAAATCCTGAGACCCTTCCTATAGCATGAGAAGGGATATCCAACTCCTTCCCAATCCAATCCTGAGACCCTTCCGATAGCAGCGACGTGATATCTCAATGCTTCTACCAAACCTGAGACCCTTCCTTTAGCATGAGATGTGATATCCAAATCCTTCACATTCCAATCCTGAGACCCTTCCTATAGCATGAGATGTGATATCTCAATGCTTCTAATACCAAACCTGAGATCCTTCCTATAACATGAGATGTGATATCCAATTCCTTCCCATTCCAAACCTGAGACCCTTCCTATTGGATGAGATGTGATATCCAACTCCTTCCTATTCCAACCCTGACACCCTTCCTATAGCATGAGATGTGATGTCTCAATGCTTCTAATACCAAACCTGAGATCCTTCCTATAACATGAGATGTGATATCCAACTCCTTCCATTCCAATCCTGAGACCCGTCCTATAGCATGAGATGTGATATCTCAATGCTTATACCAAACCTGAGACCCTTCCTATAGCATGAGATGTCATATCCAACTGCTTCCCATTCCAATCCTGAGACCCTTCCTATAGCATGAGATGTGATATCTCAATGCTTCTAATACCAAACCTGAGATCCTTCCTCTAACATGAAATGTGATATCCAACTCCTTCCCTTTCCAAACCTAAGAGTTAATGAAGGAAGGGTCTCAGGTTTGGTAGAAGCATTGAGATATCACATCTCATGCTATAGGACGGGTCTCAGGATTGGAATGGAAGGAGTTGGATATCACATCTCATGTTATAGGAAGGATCTCAGGTTTGGTATTAGAAGCATTGAGACATCACATCTCATGCTATAGGAAGGGTCTCAGGGTTGGAATGGGAAGGAGTTGGATATCACATCTCATCCAATAGGAAGGGTCTCAGGATTGGAATGGAAGGAGTTGGATATCACATCTCATGTTATAGGAAGGATCTCAGGTTTGGTATTAGAAGCATTGAGATATCACATCTCATGCTATAGGAAGGGTCTCAGGATTGGAATGTGAAGGATTTGGATATCACATCTCATGCTAAAGGAAGGGTCTCAGGTTTGGTAGGAGCATTGAGATATCACGTCTCTGCTATCGGAAGGGTCTCAGGATTGGATTTGGAAGGAGTTGGATATCCCTTCTCATGCTATAGGAAGGGTCTCAGGATTTGAATGGCAAGGAGTTGGATATCACATCTCATGCCATAGGAAGGGTCTCAGGTTTGGTATAAGCATTGAGATATCACATCTCTGCTATCGGAAGGGTCTCAGGATTGGAATGGGAAGGAGTTGGATATTCCCATCTCATGTTATAGGAAGGGTCTCAGGTTTGGTATTAGAAGCATTGAGATATCACATCTCATGCTATAGGAAGGGTCTCAGGATTGGAATGGGAAGGACTTGGATATCACATCTCATGCTATAGGGAGGGTCTCAAGTTTGATATTAGAAGCTTTGAGATATCACATCTCATGATATCGGAAGGGTCTCAGGATTGGAATGGGAAGGAGTTGGATATCACATCTCATGATAAAGGAAGGGTCTAAGGTTTGGAAGGGGAAGGATTTGGATATCACATCTCATGTTATATTACGGGTCTCAGGTTTGGTATTAGAAGCATTGAGATATCAAGTCTCAGAGTATAGGAAGGGTCTCAGAATTGCAATGGGAAGGAGTTGGATATCACATCTCAAGCTATAGGAAGGGTCTCAGGATTGGAATGGGAAGGACTTGGATATCACATCTCATGCTATAGGAAGGCTCTCAGGTTTGGAAGGGGAAATAGTTGGATATCACATTTCATGTTAGAGGTAGGATCTCAGGTTTGGTATTAGAGGATTTGAGATATCACATCTCATGCTATCAGAAGGGTCTCAGGAATGGAATGGGAAGGAGTTGGATATCACATCTCATGCTAAAGGGAGGGTCTCAGGTTTGGAAGGGGAAGGATTTGGATATCACATCTCATGTTATAGGAAGGATCTCAGGTTTGGTATTAGAAGCATTGAGATATCACATCTCATGCTATCGGAAGGATCTCAGGTTTGGTATTAGAAGCATTGAGATATCACATCTCATGCTATCAGAAGGGTCTCAGGATTGGAATGGGAAGGAGTTGGATATCACATCTCATGCTAAAGGGAGGGTCTCAGGTTTGGAAGGGGAAGGATTTGGATATCACATCTCATGTTATCGGAAGGATCTCACGTTTGGTATTAGAAGTATTGAGATATCATATCTCATGCTATATGAAGGGTCTCAGGATTGGAATGGGAAAGAGTTGGATATCACATCTCATGCTTTAGGGAGTGTCTCAGGATTGGAATGGGAAGGACTTAGATATCACATATCATGCTATAGGGAGGGTCTCAGTTTTGATATTAGAAGCATTGAGATATCACATCTCATGCTATCGGAAGTGTCTCAGGATTGGAATGGGAAGGAGCTGGATATCACATCTCATGCTAAAGGAAGGGTCTCAGGTTTGGAACGGGAAGGATTTGGATATCACATCTCATGCTAAAGGAAGGGTCTCAGGTTTGGAACGGGAAGGATTTGGATATCACATCTCATGTTATAGGAAGGGTCTCAGGTTTGGTATAAGCATTGAGATATCACATCTCTGCTATCGGAAGGGTCTAAGGGTTGGAATGGGAAGGACTTGGATATCACATCTCATGCTATAGATAGGCTCTTAGGTTTGGAAAGGGAAGGAGTTGGATATCACATTTCATGTTAGAGGAAGGATCTCAGGTTTGGTATTAGAAGCATTGAGATATCACATCTCATGCTATAGGAAGGGTCTCAGGATTGGAATGGGAAGTAGTTGGATATCACATCTCATGCTATAGGAAGGGTCTCAGGTTTGGTATAAGCATTGAGATATCACATCTCATGCTATAGGACGGGTCTCAGGATTGGAATGGAAGGAGTTGGATATCACATCTCATGTTATAGGAAGGATCTCAGGTTTGGTATTAGAAGCATTGAGACATCACATCTCATGCTATAGGAAGGGTCTCAGGATTGGAATGGGAAGGAGTTGGATATCACATCTCATCCAATAGGAAGGGTCTCAGGTTTGGAATGGGAAGGAATTGGATATCACATCTCATGTTATAGGAAGGATCTCAGGTTTGGTATTAGAAGCATTGAGATATCACATCTCATGCTATAGGAAGGGTCTCAGGATTGGAATGTGAAGGATTTGGATATCACATCTCATGCTAAAGGAAGGGTCTCAGGTTTGGTAGAAGCATTGAGATATCACGTCTCTGCTATCGGAAGGGTCTCAGGATTGGATTGGGAAGGAGTTGGATATCCCTTCTCATGCTATAGGAAGGGTCTCAGGATTTGAATGGCAAGGAGTTGGATATCACATCTCATGCCATAGGAAGGGTCTCGGGTTTGGTATAAGCATTGAGATATCACATCTCTGCTATCGGAAAGGGTCTCAGGATTGGATTGGGAAGGAGTTGGATATCCCTTCTCATGCTATAGGAAGTGTCTCAGGTTGGAATGGGAAGGAGTTGGATATCACATCTCATGTTATAGGAAGGGTCTCAGGATTGGAATGGGAAGGATTTGGATATCACATCTCTTGCTATAGGAAGGGTCTCATGTTTGGAATGGGAAGGAGTTGGATATGACATATGCTATAGTTAGTGTCTCAGGTTTGGAACGGGAAGGAGTTGGATATCACATCTCATGTTATAGGAAGGGTCTCAGGTTTGGTATAAGCATTGAGATATCACATCTCTGCTATCGGAAGCGGCTCAGGATTGGAATGGGAAGGAGTTGAATATCCCATCTCATGTTATAGTAAGAGTCTCTGGTTTGGTATTAGAATCATTGAGATATCACATTGCATGCTGTAGGAAGGGTCTAAGGATTGGAATGGGATGGACTTGGATATCACATCTCATGCTATAGGTAGGCTCTCAGGTTTGGTATAAGCATTGAGATATCACATCTCATGCTATAGGAAGGGTCTCAGGATTGGAATGGGAAGGATTTGGATATCACATCTCATGCTATAGAAAGGGTCTCAGATTTGGTATAAACATTGAGATATCACATCTCATGCTAAAGGAAGGGTCTCAGGATTGGAATGGGAAGGAGTTGGATATCCCATCTCATGTTATAGGAAGGGTCTCAGGTTTGGTATTAGAAGCATAGAGATATCACATCTCATGGTATAGGAAGGGTCTCAGGATTGGAATGAGAAGGACTTGGATGTCACATTTCATGCTATAGGGAGGGTCTCAAGTTTGATATTAGAAGCATTGAGATAACAAATCTCATGATATCGGAAGGGTCTCAGGATTGGAATGGGAAGGAGTTGGATACCACATCTCATGATAAAGGAAGGGTCTAAGGTTTGGAAGGGGAAGGATTTGGATATCACATCTCATGTTATAGGACGGGTCTCAGGTTTGGTATTAGAAGCATTGAGATATCAAGTCTCATGGTATAAGAAGGGTCTCAGAATTGGAATGGGAAGGAGTTGGATATCACACCTCAAGCTATAGGAAGGGTCTCAGGATTGGAATGGAAAGGAGTTTGATATCACATCTCATGCCATAGTATGGGTCTCAGGTTTGGTAGAAGCATTGGGATATCACATCTCATGCTATCGGAAGGGTATCAGTATTGGATTTGGAAGAAGTTGGATATCCCATCTCATGCTATAGGAAGGGTCTCAGGTTGGAATGGGAAGGAGTTGGATATCACATTTCATGTTATAGGAAGGGTCTCAGGATTGGAATGGGAAGGACTTGGATATCATATCTCATGCTATAGGACGGGTCTCAGGTTTGTTATTAGAATCATTGAGATATCATATTGCATGCTGTAGGAAGGGTCTAAGGATTGGAATGGGAAGGACTTGGATATCACATCTCATGCTATAGATAGGCTCTTAGGTTTGGAAAGGGAAGGAGTTGGATATCACATTTCATGTTAGAGGAAGGATCTCAGGTTTGGTATTAGAAGCATTGAGATATCACATCTCATGCTATAGGAAGGGTCTCAGGATTGGAATGGGAAGTAGTTGGATATCACATCTCATGCTATAGGACGGGTCTCAGGATTGGAATGGAAGGAGTTGGATATCACATCTCATGTTATAGGAAGGATCTCAGGTTTGGTATTAGAAGCATTGAGATATCACATCTCATGCTATAGGAAGGGTCTCAGGATTGGAATGTGAAGGATTTGGATATCACATCTCATGCTAAAGGAAGGGTCTCAGGTTTGGTAGAAGCATTGAGATATCACGTCTCTGCTATCGGAAGGGTCTCAGGATTGGATTGGGAAGGAGTTGGATATCCCTTCTCATGCTATAGGAAGGGTCTCAGGATTTGAATGGCAAGGAGTTGGATATCACATCTCATGCCATAGGAAGGGTCTCAGGTTTGGTATAAGCATTGAGATATCACATCTCTGCTATCGGAAGGGTCTCAGGATTGGAATGGGAAGGAGTTGGATATTCCCATCTCATGTTATAGGAAGGGTCTCAGGTTTGGTATTAGAAGCATTGAGATATCACATCTCATGCTATAGGAAGGGTCTCAGGATTGGAATGGGAAGGACTTGGATATCACATCTCATGCTATAGGGAGGGTCTCAAGTTTGATATTAGAAGCTTTGAGATATCACATCTCATGATATCGGAAGGGTCTCAGGATTGGAATGGGAAGGAGTTGGATATCACATCTCATGATAAAGGAAGGGTCTAAGGTTTGGAAGGGGAAGGATTTGGATATCACATCTCATGTTATATTACGGGTCTCAGGTTTGGTATTAGAAGCATTGAGATATCAAGTCTCAGAGTATAGGAAGGGTCTCAGAATTGGAATGGGAAGGAGTTGGATATCACATCTCAAGCTATAGGAAGGGTCTCAGGATTGGAATGGGAAGGACTTGGATATCACATCTCATGCTATAGGAAGGCTCTCAGGTTTGGAAGGGGAAAGAGTTGGATATCACATTTCATGTTAGAGGTAGGATCTCAGGTTTGGTATTAGAGGCATTGAGATATCACATCTCATGCTATCAGAAGGGTCTCAGGAATGGAATGGGAAGGAGTTGGATATCACATCTCATGCTAAAGGGAGGGTCTCAGGTTTGGAAGGGGAAGGATTTGGATATCACATCTCATGTTATAGGAAGGATCTCAGGTTTGGTATTAGAAGCATTGAGATATCACATCTCATGCTATCGGAAGGATCTCAGGTTTGGTATTAGAAGCATTGAGATATCACATCTCATGCTATCAGAAGGGTCTCAGGATTGGAATGGGAAGGAGTTGGATATCCCATCTCATGTTATAGTAAGAGTCTCTGGTTTGGTATTAGAATCATTGAGATATCACATTGCATGCTGTAGGAAGGGTCTAAGGATTGGAATGGGATGGACTTGGATATCACATCTCATGCTATAGGTAGGCTCTCAGGTTTGGTATAAGCATTGAGATATCACATCTCATGCTATAGGAAGGGTCTCAGGATTGGAATGGGAAGGATTTGGATATCACATCTCATAGGAAGGGTCTCAGATTTGGTATAAGCATTGAGATATCACATCTCATGCTAAAGGAAGGGTCTCAGGATTGGAATGGGAAGGAGTTGTATATGACATCTCAGGCCATAGGAAGGGTCTCAGGTTTGGTATAAGCATTGAGATATCACATCTCTGCTATCGGAAGGGTCTCAGGATTGGAATGGGAAGGAGTTGGATATCCCATCTCATGTTATAGGAAGGGTCTCAGGTTTGGTATTAGAAGCATAGAGATAGCACATCTCATGCTATAGGAAGGGTCTCAGGATTGGAATGGGAAGGACTTGGATGTCACATCTCATGCTATAGGGAGGGTCTCAAGTTTGATATTAGAAGCATTGAGATAACAAATCTCATGATATCGGAAGGGTCTCAGGATTGGAATGGGAAGGAGTTGGATACCACATCTCATGATAAAGGAAGGGTCTAAGGTTTGGAAGGGGAAGGATTTGGATATCACATCTCATGTTATAGGACGGGTCTCAGGTTTGGTATTAGAAGCATTGAGATATCAAGTCTCATGGTATAAGAAGGGTCTCAGAATTGGAATGGGAAGGAGTTGGATATCACACCTCAAGCTATAGGAAGGGTCTCAGGATTGGAATGGAAAGGAGTTTGATATCACATCTCATGCCATAGTATGGGTCTCAGGTTTGGTAGAAGCATTGGGATATCACATCTCATGCTATCGGAAGGGTATCAGTATTGGATTTGGAAGAAGTTGGATATCCCATCTCATGCTATAGGAAGGGTCTCAGGTTGGAATGGGAAGGAGTTGGATATCACATTTCATGTTATAGGAAGGGTCTCAGGATTGGAATGGGAAGGACTTGGATATCATATCTCATGCTATAGGACGGGTCTCAGGTTTGTTATTAGAATCATTGAGATATCATATTGCATGCTGTAGGAAGGGTCTAAGGATTGGAATGGGAAGGACTTGGATATCACATCTCATGCTATAGATAGGCTCTTAGGTTTGGAAAGGGAAGGAGTTGGATATCACATTTCATGTTAGAGGAAGGATCTCAGGTTTGGTATTAGAAGCATTGAGATATCACATCTCATGCTATAGGAAGGGTCTCAGGATTGGAATGGGAAGTAGTTGGATATCACATCTCATGCTATAGGACGGGTCTCAGGATTGGAATGGAAGGAGTTGGATATCACATCTCATGTTATAGGAAGGATCTCAGGTTTGGTATTAGAAGCATTGAGACATCACATCTCATGCTATAGGAAGGGTCTCAGGGTTGGAATGGGAAGGAGTTGGATATCACATCTCATCCAATAGGAAGGGTCTCAGGTTTGGAATGGGAAGGAATTGGATATCACATCTCATGTTATAGGAAGGATCTCAGGTTTGGTATTAGAAGCATTGAGATATCACATCTCATGCTATAGGAAGGGTCTCAGGATTGGAATGTGAAGGATTTGGATATCACATCTCATGCTAAAGGAAGGGTCTCAGGTTTGGTAGAAGCATTGAGATATCACGTCTCTGCTATCGGAAGGGTCTCAGGATTGGATTGGGAAGGAGTTGGATATCCCTTCTCATGCTATAGGAAGGGTCTCAGGATTTGAATGGCAAGGAGTTGGATATCACATCTCATGCCATAGGAAGGGTCTCAGGTTTGGTATAAGCATTGAGATATCACATCTCTGCTATCGGAAGGGTCTCAGGATTGGAATGGGAAGGAGTTGGATATTCCCATCTCATGTTATAGGAAGGGTCTCAGGTTTGGTATTAGAAGCATTGAGATATCACATCTCATGCTATAGGAAGGGTCTCAGGATTGGAATGGGAAGGACTTGGATATCACATCTCATGCTATAGGGAGGGTCTCAAGTTTGATATTAGAAGCTTTGAGATATCACATCTCATGATATCGGAAGGGTCTCAGGATTGGAATGGGAAGGAGTTGGATATCACATCTCATGATAAAGGAAGGGTCTAAGGTTTGGAAGGGGAAGGATTTGGATATCACATCTCATGTTATATTACGGGTCTCAGGTTTGGTATTAGAAGCATTGAGATATCAAGTCTCAGAGTATAGGAAGGGTCTCAGAATTGGAATGGGAAGGAGTTGGATATCACATCTCAAGCTATAGGAAGGGTCTCAGGATTGGAATGGGAAGGACTTGGATATCACATCTCATGCTATAGGAAGGCTCTCAGGTTTGGAAGGGGAAAGAGTTGGATATCACATTTCATGTTAGAGGTAGGATCTCAGGTTTGGTATTAGAGGCATTGAGATATCACATCTCATGCTATCAGAAGGGTCTCAGGAATGGAATTTGAAGGAGTTGGATATCACATCTCATGCTAAAGGGAGGGTCTCAGGTTTGGAAGGGGAAGGATTTGGATATCACATCTCATGTTATAGGAAGGATCTCAGGTTTGGTATTAGAAGCATTGAGATATCACATCTCATGCTATCGGAAGGATCTCAGGTTTGGTATTAGAAGCATTCAGATATCACATCTCATGCTATCAGAAGGGTCTCAGGATTGGAATGGGAAGGAGTTGGATATCACATCTCATGCTAAAGGGAGGGTCTCAGGTTTGGAAGGGGAAGGATTTGGATATCACATCTCATGTTATCGGAAGGATCTCACGTTTGGTATTAGAAGTATTGAGATATCATATCTCATGCTATAGGAAGGGTCTCAGGATTGGAATGGGAAAGAGTTGGATATCACATCTCATGCTATAGGGAGTGTCTCAGGATTGGAATGGGAAGGACTTAGATATCACATATCATGCTATAGGGGGGGTCTCAGTTTTGATATTAGAAGCATTGAGATATCACATCTCATGCTATCGGAAGTGTCTCAGGATTGGAATGAGAAGGAGCTGGATATCACATCTCATGCTAAAGGAAGGGTCTCAGGTTTGGAACGGGAAGGATTTGGATATCACATCTCATGTTATAGGAAGGGTCTCAGGTTTGGTATAAGCACTGAAATATCACATCTCTGCTATCGGAAGTGTCTCAGGATTGGAATGGGAAGGAGTTGGATATCCCATCTCATGTTATAGGACGGGTCTCAGGTTTGTTATTAGAATCATTGAGATATCATATTGCATGCTGTAGGAAGGGTCTAAGGGTTGGAATGGGAAGGACTTGGATATCACATCTCATGCTATAGATAGGCTCTTAGGTTTGGAAAGGGAAGGAGTTGGATATCACATTTCATGTTAGAGGAAGGGTCTCAGGATTGGAATGGGAAGTAGTTGGATATCACATCTCATGCTATAGGAAGGGTCTCAGGTTTGGTATAAGCATTGAGATATCACATCTAATGCTATAGGACGGGTCTCAGGATTGGAATGGAAGGAGTTGGATATCACATCTCATGTTATAGGAAGGATCTCAGGTTTGGTATTAGAAGCATTGAGACATCACATCTCATGCTATAGGAAGGGTCTCAGGGTTGGAATGGGAAGGACTTGGATATCACATCTCATGCTATAGGAAGGGTCTCAGGATTGGAATGGGAAGTAGTTGGATATCACATCTCATGCTATAGGAAGGGTCTCAGGTTTGGTATAAGCATTGAGATATCACATCTCATGCTATAGGATGGGTCTCAGGATTGGAATGGAAGGAGTTGGATATCACATCTCATGTTATAGGAAGGATCTCAGGTTTGGTATTAGAAGCATTGAGACATCACATCTCATGCTATAGGAAGGGTCTCAGGGTTGGAATGGGAAGGAGTTGGATATCACATCTCATCCAATAGGAAGGGTCTCAGGTTTGGAATGGGAAGGAATTGGATATCACATCTCATGTTATAGGAAGGATCTCAGGTTTGGTATTAGAAGCATTGAGATATCACATCTCATGCTATAGGAAGGGTCTCAGGATTGGAATGTGAAGGATTTGGATATCACATCTCATGCTAAAGGAAGGGTCTCAGGTTTGGTAGAAGCATTGAGATATCACGTCTCTGCTATCGGAAGGGTCTCAGGATTGGAATGGGAAGGAGTTGGATATCCCTTCTCATGCTATAGGAAGGGTCTCAGGATTTGAATGGCAAGGAGTTGGATATCACATCTCATGCCATAGGAAGGGTCTCAGGTTTGGTATAAGCATTGAGATATCACATCTCTGCTATCGGAAGGGTCTCAGGATTGGAATGGGAAGGAGTTGGATATTCCCATCTCATGTTATAGGAAGGGTCTCAGGTTTGGTATTAGAAGCATTGAGATATCACATCTCATGCTATAGGAAGGGTCTCAGGATTGGAATGGGAAGGACTTGGATATCACATCTCATGCTATAGGGAGGGTCTCAAGTTTGATATTAGAAGCTTTGAGATATCACATCTCATGATATCGGAAGGGTCTCAGGATTGGAATGGGAAGGAGTTGGATATCACATCTCATGATAAAGGAAGGGTCTAAGGTTTGGAAGGGAAAGGATTTGGATATCACATCTCATGTTATATTGCGGGTCTCAGGTTTGGTATTAGAAGCATTGAGATATCAAGTCTCAGAGTATAGGAAGGGTCTCAGAATTGGAATGGGAAGGAGTTGGATATCACATCTCATGCTATCAGAAGGGTCTCAGGAATGGAATGGGAAGGAGTTGGATATCACATCTCATGCTAAAGGGAGGGTCTCAGGTTTGGAAGGGGAAGGATTTGGATATCACATCTCATGTTATAGGAAGGATCTCAGGTTTGGTATTAGAAGCATTGAGATATCACATCTCATGCTATCGGAAGGATCTCAGGTTTGGTATTAGAAGCATTGAGATATCACATCTCATGCTATCAGAAGGGTCTCAGGATTGGAATGTGAAGAAGTTGGATATCACATCTCATGCTAAAGGGAGGGTCTCAGGTTTGGAAGGGGAAGGATTTGGATATCACATCTCATGTTATCGGAAGGATCTCACATTTGGTATTAGAAGTATTGAGATATCATATCTCATGCTATAGGAAGGGTCTCAGGATTGGAATGGGAAAGAGTTGGATATCACATCTCATGCTATAGGGAGTGTCTCAGGATTGGAATGGGAAGGACTTAGATATCACATATCATGCTATAGGGAGGGTCTCAGTTTTGATATTAGAAGCATTGAGATATCACATCTCATGCTATCGGAAGTGTCTCAGGATTGGAATGGGAAGGAGCTGGATATCACATCTCATGCTAAAGGAAGGGTCTCAGGTTTGGAACGGGAAGGATTTGAATATCACATCACATGTTATAGGAAGGGTCTCAGGTTTGGTATAAGCATTGAGATATCACATCTCTGCTATCGGAAGTGTCTCAGGATTGGAATGGGAAGGAGTTGGATATCCCATCTCATATTATAGGACGGGTCTCAGGTTTGTTATTAGAATCATTGAGATATCATATTGCATGCTGTAGGAAGGGTCTAAGGGTTGGAATGGGAGGGACTTGGATATCACATCTCATGCTATAGATATGCTCTTAGGTTTGGAAAGGGAAGGAGTTGGATATCACATTTCATGTTAGAGGAAGGATCTCAGGTTTGGTATTAGAAGCATTGAGATATCACATCTCATGCTATAGGAAGGGTCTCAGGATTGGAATGGGAAGTAGTTGGATATCACATCTCATGCTATAGGAAGGGTCTCAGGTTTGGTATAAGCATTGAGATATCACATCTAATGCTATAGGACGGGTCTCAGGATTGGAATGGAAGGAGTTGGATATCACATCTCATGTTATAGGAAGGATCTCAGGTTTGGTATTAGAAGCATTGAGACATCACATCTCATGCTATAGGAAGGGTCTCAGGGTTGGAATGGGAAGGAGTTGGATATCACCTCTCATCCAATAGGAAGGGTCTCAGGTTTGGAATGGGAAGGAATTTGGATATCACATCTTATGTTATAGGAAGGATCTCAGGTTTGGTATTAGAAGCATTGAGATATCACATCTCATGCTATAGGAAGGGTCTCAGGATTGGAATGTGAAGGATTTGGATATCACATCTCATGCAAAATGAAGGGTCTCAGGTTTGGTAGAAGCATTGAGATATCACGTCTCTGCTATCGGAAGGGTCTCAGGATTGGATTGGGCAGGAGTTGGATATCCCTTCTCATGCTATAGGAAGGGTCTCAGGATTTGAATGGCAAGGAGTTGGATATCACATCTCATGCCATAGGAAGGGTCTCAGGTTTGGTATAAGCATTGAGATATCACATCTCTGCTATCGGAAGGGTCTCAGGATTGGATTGGGAAGGAGTTGGATATCCCTTCTCATGCTATAGGAAGGGTCTCAGGTTTGGTATAAGCATTGAGATACCACATCTCATGCTATAGGACGGGTCTCAGGATTGGAATGGAAGGAGTTGGATATCACATCTCATGTTATAGGAAGGATCTCAGGTTTGGTATTAGAAGCATTGAGACATCACATCTCATGCTATAGGAAGGGTCTCAGGGTTGGAATGGGAAGGAGTTGGATATCACATCTCATCCAATAGGAAGGGTCTCAGGTTTGGAATGGGAAGGAATTGGATATCACATCTCATGTTATAGGAAGGATCTCAGGTTTGGTATTAGAAGCATTGAGATATCACATCTCATGCTATAGGAAGGGTCTCAGGATTGGAATGTGAAGGATTTGGATATCACATCTCATGCTAAAGGAAGGGTCTCAGGTTTGGTAGAAGCATTGAGATATCACGTCTCTGCTATCGGAAGGGTCTCAGGATTGGAATGGGAAGGAGTTGGATATCTCTTCTCATGCTATAGGAAGGGTCTCAGGATTTGAATGGCAAGGAGTTGGATATCACATCTCATGCCATAGGAAGGGTCTCTGGTTTGGTATAAGCATTGAGATATCACATCTCTGCTATCGGAAGGGTCTCAGGATTGGAATGGGAAGGAGTTGGATATTCCCATCTCATGTTATAGGAAGGGTCTCAGGTTTGGTATTAGAAGCATTGAGATATCACATCTCATGCTATAGGAAGGGTCTCAGGATTGGAATGGGAAGGACTTGGATATCACATCTCATGCTATAGGGAGGGTCTCAAGTTTGATATTAGAAGCTTTGAGATATCACATCTCATGATATCGGAAGGGTCTCAGGATTGGAATGGGAAGGAGTTGGATATCACATCTCATGATAAAGGAAGGGTCTAAGGTTTGGAAGGGGAAGGATTTGGATATCACATCTCATGTTATATTACGGGTCTCAGGTTTGGTATTAGAAGCATTGAGATATCAAGTCTCAGAGTATAGGAAGGGTCTCAGAATTGGAATGGGAAGGAGTTGGATATCACATCTCAAGCTATAGGAAGGGTCTCAGGATTGGAATGGGAAGGACTTGGATATCACATCTCATGCTATAGGAAGGCTCTCAGGTTTGGAAGGGGAAAGAGTTGGATATCACATTTCATGTTAGAGGTAGGATCTCAGGTTTGGTATTAGAGGCATTGAGATATCACATCTCATGCTATCAGAAGGGTCTCAAGAATGGAATGGGAAGGAGTTGGATATCACATCTCATGCTAAAGGGAGGGTCTCAGGTTTGGAAGGGGAAGGATTTGGATATCACATCTCATGTTATAGGAAGGATCTCAGGTTTGGTATTAGAAGCATTGAGATATCACATCTCATGCTATCGGAAGGATCTCAGGTTTGGTATTAGAAGCATTGAGATATCACATCTCATGCTATCAGAAGGGTCTCAGGATTGGAATGGGAAAGAGTTGGATATCACATCTCATGCTAAAGGGAGGGTCTCAGGTTTGGAAGGGGAAGGATTTGGATATCACATCTCATGTTATCGGAAGGATCTCACGTTTGGTATTAGAAGTATTGAGATATCATATCTCATGCTATAGGAAGGGTCTCAGGATTGGAATGGGAAAGAGTTGGATATCACATCTCATGCTATAGGGAGTGTCTCAGGATTGGAATGGGAAGGACTTAGATATCACATATCATGCTATAAGGGGGGTCTCAGTTTTGATATTAGAAGCATTGAGATATCACATCTCATGCTATCGGAAGTGTCTCAGGATTGGAATGGGAAGGAGCTGGATATCACATCTCATGCTAAAGGAAGGGTCTCAGGTTTGGAACGGGAAGGATTTGGATATCACATCTCATGTTATAGGAAGGGTCTCAGGTTTGGTATAAGCATTGAGATATCACATCTCTGCTATCGGAAGTGTCTCAGGATTGGAATGGGAAGGAGTTGGATATCCCATCTCATGTTATAGGACGGGTCTCAGGTTTGTTATTAGAATCATTGAGATATCATATTGCATGCTGTAGGAAGGGTCTAAGGGTTGGAATGGGAAGGACTTGGATATCACATCTCATGCTATAGATAGGCTCTTAGGTTTGGAAAGGGAAGGAGTTGGATATCACATTTCATGTTAGAGGAAGGATCTCAGGTTTGGTATTAGAAGCATTGAGATATCACATCTCATGCTATAGGAAGGGTCTCAGGATTGGAATGGGAAGTAGTTGGATATCACATCTCATGCTATAGGAAGGGTCTCAGGTTTGGTATAAGCATTGAGATATCACATCTAATGCTATAGGACGGGTCTCAGGATTGGAATGGAAGGAGTTGGATATCACATCTCATGTTATAGGAAGGATCTCAGGTTTGGTATTAGAAGCATTGAGACATCACATCTCATGCTATAGGAAGGGTCTCAGGGTTGGAATGGGAAGGACTTGGATATCACATCTCATGCTATAGGAAGGGTCTCAGGATTGGAATGGGAAGTAGTTGGATATCACATCTCATGCTATAGGAAGGGTCTCAGGTTTGGTATAAGCATTGAGATATCACATCTCAGGCTATAGGACGGGTCTCAGGATTGGAATGGAAGGAGTTGGATATCACATCTCATGTTATAGGAAGGATCTCAGGTTTGGTATTAGAAGCATTGAGACATCACATCTCATGCTATAGGAAGGGTCTCAGGGTTGGAATGGGAAGGAGTTGGATATCACATCTCATCCAATAGGAAGGGTCTCAGGTTTGGAATGGGAAGGAATTGGATATCACATCTCATGTTATAGGAAGGATCTCAGGTTTGGTATTAGAAGCATTGAGATATCACATCTCATGCTATAGGAAGGGTCTCAGGATTGGAATGTGAAGGATTTGGATATCACATCTCATGCTAAAGGAAGGGTCTCAGGTTTGGTAGAAGCATTGAGATATCACGTCTCTGCTATCGGAAGGGTCTCAGGATTGGAATGGGAAGGAGTTGGATATCCCTTCTCATGCTATAGGAAGGGTCTCAGGATTTGAATGGCAAGGAGTTGGATATCACATCTCATGCCATAGGAAGGGTCTCAGGTTTGGTATATGCATTGAGATATCACATCTCTGCTATCGGAAGGGTCTCAGGATTGGAATGGGAAGGAGTTGGATATTCCCATTTCATGGTATAGGAAGGGTCTCAGGTTTGGTATTAGAAGCATTGAGATATCACATCTCATGCTATAGGAAGGGTCTCAGGATTGGAATGGGAAGGACTTGGATATCACATCTCATGCTGTAGGGAGGGTCTCAAGTTTGATATTAGAAGCTTTGAGATATCACATCTCATGATATCGGAAGGGTCTCAGGATTGGAATGGGAAGGAGTTGGATATCACATCTCATGATAAAGGAAGGGTCTAAGGTTTGGAAGGGGAAGGATTTGGATATCACATCTCATGTTATATTACGGGTCTCAGGTTTGGTATTAGAAGCATTGAGATATCAAGTCTCAGAGTATAGGAAGGGTCTCAGAATTGGAATGGGAAGGAGTTGGATATCACATCTCAAGCTATAGGAAGGGTCTCAGGATTGGAATGGGAAGGACTTGGATATCACATCTCATGCTATAGGAAGGCTCTCAGGTTTGGAAGGGGAAAGAGTTGGATATCACATTTCATGTTAGAGGTAGGATCTCAGGTTTGGTATTAGAGGCATTGAGATATCACATCTCATGCTATCAGAAGGGTCTCAGGAATGGAATGGGAATGAGTTGGATATCACATCTCATGCTAAAGGGAGGGTCTCAGGTTTGGAAGGGGAAGGATTTGGATATCACATCTCATGTTATAGGAAGGATCTCAGGTTTGGTATTAGAAGCATTGAGATATCACATCTCATGCTATCGGAAGGATCTCAGGTTTGGTATTAGAAGCATTGAGATATCACATCTCATGCTATCAGAAGGGTCTCAGGATTGGAATGTGAAGAAGTTGGATATCACATCTCATGCTAAAGGGAGGGTCTCAGGTTTGGAAGGGGAAGGATTTGGATATCACATCTCATGTTATAGGAAGGATCTCAGGTTTGGTATTAGAAGCATTGAGATATCACATCTCATGCTATCGGAAGGATCTCAGGTTTGGTATTAGAAGCATTGAGATATCACATCTCATGCTATCAGAAGGGTCTCAGGATTGGAATGGGAAAGAGTTGGATATCACATCTCATGCTAAAGGGAGGGTCTCAGGTTTGGAAGGGGAAGGATTTGGATATCACATCTCATGTTATCGGAAGGATCTCACGTTTGGTATTAGAAGTATTGAGATATCATATCTCATGCTATAGGAAGGGTCTCAGGATTGGAATGGGAAAGAGTTGGATATCACATCTCATGCTATAGGGAGTGTCTCAGGATTGGAATGGGAAGGACTTAGATATCACATATCATGCTATAAGGGGGGTCTCAGTTTTGATATTAGAAGCATTGAGATATCACATCTCATGCTATCGGAAGTGTCTCAGGATTGGAATGGGAAGGAGCTGGATATCACATCTCATGCTAAAGGAAGGGTCTCAGGTTTGGAACGGGAAGGATTTGGATATCACATCTCATGTTATAGGAAGGGTCTCAGGTTTGGTATAAGCATTGAGATATCACATCTCTGCTATCGGAAGTGTCTCAGGATTGGAATGGGAAGGAGTTGGATATCCCATCTCATGTTATAGGACGGGTCTCAGGTTTGTTATTAGAATCATTGAGATATCATATTGCATGCTGTAGGAAGGGTCTAAGGGTTGGAATGGGAAGGACTTGGATATCACATCTCATGCTATAGATAGGCTCTTAGGTTTGGAAAGGGAAGGAGTTGGATATCACATTTCATGTTAGAGGAAGGATCTCAGGTTTGGTATTAGAAGCATTGAGATATCACATCTCATGCTATAGGAAGGGTCTCAGGATTGGAATGGGAAGTAGTTGGATATCACATCTCATGCTATAGGAAGGGTCTCAGGTTTGGTATAAGCATTGAGATATCACATCTAATGCTATAGGACGGGTCTCAGGATTGGAATGGAAGGAGTTGGATATCACATCTCATGTTATAGGAAGGATCTCAGGTTTGGTATTAGAAGCATTGAGACATCACATCTCATGCTATAGGAAGGGTCTCAGGGTTGGAATGGGAAGGACTTGGATATCACATCTCATGCTATAGGAAGGGTCTCAGGATTGGAATGGGAAGTAGTTGGATATCACATCTCATGCTATAGGAAGGGTCTCAGGTTTGGTATAAGCATTGAGATATCACATCTCAGGCTATAGGACGGGTCTCAGGATTGGAATGGAAGGAGTTGGATATCACATCTCATGTTATAGGAAGGATCTCAGGTTTGGTATTAGAAGCATTGAGACATCACATCTCATGCTATAGGAAGGGTCTCAGGGTTGGAATGGGAAGGAGTTGGATATCACATCTCATCCAATAGGAAGGGTCTCAGGTTTGGAATGGGAAGGAATTGGATATCACATCTCATGTTATAGGAAGGATCTCAGGTTTGGTATTAGAAGCATTGAGATATCACATCTCATGCTATAGGAAGGGTCTCAGGATTGGAATGTGAAGGATTTGGATATCACATCTCATGCTAAAGGAAGGGTCTCAGGTTTGGTAGAAGCATTGAGATATCACGTCTCTGCTATCGGAAGGGTCTCAGGATTGGAATGGGAAGGAGTTGGATATCCCTTCTCATGCTATAGGAAGGGTCTCAGGATTTGAATGGCAAGGAGTTGGATATCACATCTCATGCCATAGGAAGGGTCTCAGGTTTGGTATATGCATTGAGATATCACATCTCTGCTATCGGAAGGGTCTCAGGATTGGAATGGGAAGGAGTTGGATATTCCCATCTCATGGTATAGGAAGGGTCTCAGGTTTGGTATTAGAAGCATTGAGATATCACATCTCATGCTATAGGAAGGGTCTCAGGATTGGAATGGGAAGGACTTGGATATCACATCTCATGCTGTAGGGAGGGTCTCAAGTTTGATATTAGAAGCTTTGAGATATCACATCTCATGATATCGGAAGGGTCTCAGGATTGGAATGGGAAGGAGTTGGATATCACATCTCATGATAAAGGAAGGGTCTAAGGTTTGGAAGGGGAAGGATTTGGATATCACATCTCATGTTATATTACGGGTCTCAGGTTTGGTATTAGAAGCATTGAGATATCAAGTCTCAGAGTATAGGAAGGGTCTCAGAATTGGAATGGGAAGGAGTTGGATATCACATCTCAAGCTATAGGAAGGGTCTCAGGATTGGAATGGGAAGGACTTGGATATCACATCTCATGCTATAGGAAGGCTCTCAGGTTTGGAAGGGGAAAGAGTTGGATATCACATTTCATGTTAGAGGTAGGATCTCAGGTTTGGTATTAGAGGCATTGAGATATCACATCTCATGCTATCAGAAGGGTCTCAGGAATGGAATGGGAATGAGTTGGATATCACATCTCATGCTAAAGGGAGGGTCTCAGGTTTGGAAGGGGAAGGATTTGGATATCACATCTCATGTTATAGGAAGGATCTCAGGTTTGGTATTAGAAGCATTGAGATATCACATCTCATGCTATCGGAAGGATCTCAGGTTTGGTATTAGAAGCATTGAGATATCACATCTCATGCTATCAGAAGGGTCTCAGGATTGGAATGTGAAGAAGTTGGATATCACATCTCATGCTAAAGGGAGGGTCTCAGGTTTGGAAGGGGAAGGATTTGGATATCACATCTCATGTTATCGGAAGGATCTCACGTTTGGTATTAGAAGTATTGAGATATCATATCTCATGCTATAGGAAGGGTCTCAGGATTGGAATGGGAAAGAGTTGGATATCACATCTCATGCTATAGGGAGTGTCTCAGGATTGGAATGGGAAGGACTTAGATATCACATATCATGCTATAGGGAGGGTCTCAGTTTTGATATTAGAAGCATTGAGATATCACATCTCATGCTATCGGAAGTGTCTCAGGATTGGAATGGGAAGGAGTTGGATATCCCATCTCATATTATAGGACGGGTCTCAGGTTTGTTATTAGAATCATTGAGATATCATATTGCATGCTGTAGGAAGGGTCTAAGGGTTGGAATGGGAAGGACTTGGATATCACATCTCATGCTATAGATATGCTCTTAGGTTTGGAAAGGGAAGGAGTTGGATATCACATTTCATGTTAGAGGAAGGATCTCAGGTTTGGTATTAGAAGCATTGAGATATCACATCTCATGCTATAGGAAGGGTCTCAGGATTGGAATGGGAAGTAGTTGGATATCACATCTCATGCTATAGGAAGGGTCTCAGGTTTGGTATAAGCATTGAGATATCACATCTAATGCTATAGGACGGGTCTCAGGATTGGAATGGAAGGAGTTGGATATCACATCTCATGTTATAGGAAGGATCTCAGGTTTGGTATTAGAAGCATTGAGACATCACATCTCATGCTATAGGAAGGGTCTCAGGGTTGGAATGGGAAGGAATTTGGATATCACATCTTATGTTATAGGAAGGATCTCAGGTTTGGTATTAGAAGCATTGAGATATCACATCTCATGCTATAGGAAGGGTCTCAGGATTGGAATGTGAAGGATTTGGATATCACATCTCATGCTAAAGGAAGGGTCTCAGGTTTGATAGAAGCATTGAGATATCACGTCTCTGCTATCGGAAGGGTCTCAGGATTGGATTGGGCAGGAGTTGGATATCCCTTCTCAAGCTATAGGAAGGGTCTCAGGATTTGAATGGCAAGGAGTTGGATATCACATCTCATGCCATAGGAAGGGTCTCAGGTTTGGTATAAGCATTGAGATATCACATCTCTGCTATAGGAAGGGTCTCAGGATTGGAATGGGAAGTAGTTGGATATCACATCTCATGCTATAGGAAGGGTCTCAGGTTTGGTATAAGCATTGAGATATCACATCTAATGCTATAGGACGGGTCTCAGGATTGGAATGGAAGGAGTTGGATATCACATCTCATGTTATAGGAAGGATCTCAGGTTTGGTATTAGAAGCATTGAGACATCACATCTCATGCTATAGGAAGGGTCTCAGGTTTGGAATGGGAAGGAATTTGGATATCACATCTTATGTTATAGGAAGGATCTCAGGTTTGGTATTAGAAGCATTGAGATATCACATCTCATGCTATAGGAAGGGTCTCAGGATTGGAATGTGAAGGATTTGGATATCACATCTCATGCTAAAGGAAGGGTCTCAGGTTTGGTAGAAGCATTGAGATATCACGTCTCTGCTATCGGAAGGGTCTCAGGATTGGATTGGGCAGGAGTTGGATATCCCTTCTCATGCTATAGGAAGGGTCTCAGGATTTGAATGGCAAGGAGTTGGATATCACATCTCATGCCATAGGAAGGGTCTCAGGTTTGGTATAAGCATTGAGATATCACATCTCTGCTATCGGAAGGGTCTCAGGATTGGATTGGGAAGGAGTTGGATATCCCTTCTCATGCTATAGGAAGTGTCTCAGGTTGGAATGGGAAGGAGTTGGATATCACATCTCATGTTATAGGAAGGGTCTCAGGATTGGAATGGGAAGGATTTGGATATCACATCTCTTGCTATAGGAAGGGTCTCAGGATTGGAATGGGTAGGAGTTGGATATTACTTTCTTGCTATAGGAAGGGTCTCATGTTTGGAATGGGAAGGAGTTGGATATCACATATGCTATAGTTAGTGTCTCAGGTTTGGAACGGGAAGGAGTTGGATATCACATCTCATGTTATAGGAAGGGTCTCAGGTTTGGTATAAGCATTGAGATATCACATCTCTGCTATCGGAAGCGGCTCAGGATTGGAATGGGAAGGAGTTGGATATCCCATCTCATGTTATAGTAAGAGTCTCTGGTTTGGTATTGGAATCATTGAGATATCACATCGCATGCTGTAGGAAGGGTCTAAGGATTGGAATGGGATGGACTTGGATATCACATCTCATGCTATAGGTAGGCTCTCAGGTTTGGTATAAGCATTGAGATATCACATCTCATGCTATAGGAAGGGTCTCAGGATTGGAATGGGAAGGATTTGGATATCACATCTCATGCTATAGGAAGGGTCTCAGATTTGGTATAAGCATTGAGATATCACATCTCATGCTAAAGGAAGGGTCTCAGGATTGGAATGGGAAGGAGTTGTATATGACATCTCAGGCCATAGGAAGGGTCTCAGGTTTGGTATAAGCATTGAGATATCACATCTCTGCTATCGGAAGGGTCTCAGGATTGGAATGGGAAGGAGTTGGATATCCCATCTCATGTTATAGGAAGGGTCTCAGGTTTGGTATTAGAAGCATAGAGATATCACATCTCATGCTATAGGAAGGGTCTCAGGATTGGAATGGGAAGGACTTGGATGTCACATCTCATGCTATAGGGAGGGTCTCAAGTTTGATATTAGAAGCATTGAGATAACAAATCTCATGATATCGGAAGGGTCTCAGGATTGGAATGGGAAGGAGTTGGATACCACATCTCATGATAAAGGAAGGGTCTAAGGTTTGGAAGGGGAAGGATTTGGATATCACATCTCATGTTATAGGACGGGTCTCAGGTTTGGTATTAGAAGCATTGAGATATCAAGTCTCATGGTATAAGAAGGGTCTCAGAATTGGAATGGGAAGGAGTTGGATATCACACCTCAAGTTATAGGAAGGGTCTCAGGATTGGAATGGGAAGGAGTTTGATATCACATCTCATGCCATAGTATGGGTCTCAGGTTTGGTAGAAGCATTGGGATATCACATCTCATGCTATCGGAAGGGTATCAGTATTGGATTTGGAAGAAGTTGGATATCCCATCTCATGCTATAGGAAGGGTCTCAGGTTGGAATGGGAAGGAGTTGGATATCACATTTCATGTTATAGGAAGGGTCTCAGGATTGGAATGGGAAGGACTTGGATATCATATCTCATGCTATAGGACGGGTCTCAGGTTTGTTATTAGAATCATTGAGATATCATATTGCATGCCGTAGGAAGGGTCTAAGGATTGGAATGGGAAGGACTTGGATATCACATCTCATGCTATAGATAGGCTCTTAGGTTTGGAAAGGGAAGGAGTTGGATATCACATTTCATGTTAGAGGAAGGATCTCAAGTTTGGTATTAGAAGCATTGAGATATCACATCTCATGCTATAGGAAGGGTCTCAGGATTGGAATGGGAAGTAGTTGGATATCACATCTCATGCTATAGGAAGGGTCTCAGGTTTGGTATAAGCATGGAGATATCACATCTCATGCTATAGGACGGGTCTCAGGATTGGAATGGAAGGAGTTGGATATCACATCTCATGTTATAGGAAGGATCTCAGGTTTGGTATTAGAAGCATTGAGACATCAAATCTCATGCTATAGGAAGGGTCTCAGGGTTGGAATGGGAAGGAGTTGGATATCACATCTCATCCAATAGGAAGGGTCTCAGGTTTGGAATGGGAAGGAATTGGATATCACATCTCATGTTATAGGAAGGATCTCAGGTTTGGTATTAGAAGCATTGAGATATCACATCTCATGCTATAGGAAGGGTCTCAGGATTGGAATGTGAAGGATTTGGATATCACATCTCATGCTAAAGGAAGGGTCTCAGGTTTGGTAGAAGCATTGAGATATCAGGTCTCTGCTATCGGAAGGGTCTCAGGATTGGATTGGGAAGGAGTTGGATATCCCTTCTCATGCTATAGGAAGGGTCTCAGGATTTGAATGGGAAGGAGTTGGATATCACATCTCTTGTTATAGGAAGGGTCTCAGGATTGGAATGGGAAGGATTTGGATATCACATCTCTTGCTATAGGAAGGGTCTCAGGATTGGAATGGGTAGGAGATGTGATATCAAACTCCTTCCCATTCCAATCCTGAGACCCTTCCCATAGCTTGAGGTGTGATATCCAACTCCTTCCCATTCCAATTCTGAGACCCTTCTTATACCATGAGACTTGATATCTCAATGCTTCTAATACCAAACCTGAGACCCGTCCTATAACATGAGATGTGATATCCAAATCCTTCCCCTTCCAAACCTTAGACCCTTCCTTTATCATGAGATGTGATATCCAACTCCTTCCCATTCCAATCCTGAGACCCTTCCGATATCATGAGATTTGTTATCTCAACGCTTCTAATATCAAACTTGAGACCCTCCCTATAGCATGAGATGTGACATCCAAGTCCTTCCCATTCCAATCCTGAGACCCTTCCTATAGCATGAGATGTGATATCTCTATGCTTCTAATACCAAACCTGAGACCATTCCTATAACATGAGATGGGATATCCAACTCCTTCCCATTCCAATCCTGAGACCCTTCCGATAGCAGAGATGTGATATCTCAATGCTTATACCAAACCTGAGACCCTTCCTATGGCCTGAGATGTCATATACAACTCCTTCCCATTCCAATCCTGAGACCCTTCCTTTAGCATGAGATGTGATATCTCAATGCTTATACCAAATCTGAGACCCTTCCTATAGCATGAGATGTGATATCCAATTCCTTCCCATTCCAATCCTGAGACCGTTCCTATAGCATGAGATGTGATATCTCAATGCTTATACCAAACCTGAGAGCCTACCTATAGCATGAGATGTGATATCCAAGTCCATCCCATTCCAATCCTTAGACCCTTCCTACAGCATGCGATGTGATATTTCAATGATTCTAATACCAAACCAGAGACTCCTCCTATAACATGAGATGGGATATCCAACTCCTTCCCATTCCAATCCTGAGCCGCTTCCGATAGCAGAGATGTGATATCTCAATGCTTATACCAAACCTGAGACCCTTCCTATAACATGAGATGTGATATCCAACTCCTTCCCGTTCCAAACCTGAGACACTAACTATAGCATATGTGATATCCAACTGCTTCCCATTCCAAACATGAGACCCTTCCTATAGCAAGAAAGTAATATCCAACTCCTACCCATTCCAATCCTGAGACCCTTCCTATAGCAAGAGATGTGATATCCAAATCCTTCCCATTCCAATCCTGAGACCCTTCCTATAACATGAGATGTGATATCCAACTCCTTCCCATTCAAATCCTGAGACCCTTCCTATAGCATGAGAAGGGATATCCAACTCCTTCCCAATCCAATCCTGAGACCCTTCCTATAGCATGAGATATGATATCTCAATACTTCTAATACCAAACGTGAGATCCTTCCGATAACATGAGATGTGATATCCAAATCCTTCCCCTTCCAAACCTGAGACCCTCCCTTTAGCATGAGATGTGATATCCAACTTCTTCACATTCCAATCCTGAGACCCTTCTGATAGCATGAGATGTGATATCTCAATGCTTCTAATACCAAACCTGAGATCCTTCCGATAGCATGAGATGTGATATCTCAATGCTTCTAATACCAAACCTGAGATCCTTCCTATAACATGAGATGTGATATCCAAATCCTTCCCCTTCCAAACCTGAGACCCTCCCTTTAGCATGAGATGTGATATCCAAGTCCTTCCCATTCCATTCCTGAGACCCTTCTGATAGCATGAGATGTGATATCTCAATGCCTCTAATACCAAACCTGAGATCCTACCTCTAACATGAAATGTGATATCCAACTCTTTCCCCTTCCAAACCTGAGAGCCTTCCTATAGCATGAGATGTGATATCCAAGTCCTTCCCATTCCAATCCTGAGACCCTTCCTATAGCTTGAGATGTGATATCCAACTCCTTCCCATTCCAATTCTGAGACCCTTCCTATACTCTGAGACTTGATATCTCAATGCTTCTAATACCAAACCTGAGACCCGTAATATAACATGAGATGTGATATCCAAATCCTTCCCCTTCCAAACCTTAGACCCTTCCTTTATCATGAGATGTGATATCCAACTCCTTCCCATTCCAATCCTGAGACCCTTCCGATATCATGAGATGTGATATCTCAAAGCTTCTAATATCAAACTTGAGACCCTCCCTATAGCATGAGACGTGATATCCAAGTCCTTCCCATTCCAATCCTGAGACCCTTCCTATAGCATGAGATGTGATATCTCAATGCTTCTAATACCAAACCTGAGACCCTTCCTATAACATGAGATGGGAATATCCAACTCCTTCCCATTCCAATCCTGAGACCCTTCCGATAGCAGAGATGTGATATCTCAATGCTTATACCAAACCTGAGACCCTTCCTATGGCATGAGATGTGATATCCAACTCCTTGCCATTCAAATCCTGAGACCCTTCCTATAGCATGAGAAGGGATATCCAACTCCTTCCCATTCCAATCCTGAGACCCTTCCGATAGCAGAGACGTGATATCTCAATGCTTCTACCAAACCTGAG
The DNA here is from genome assembly GCF_040938575.1 of Ambystoma mexicanum. Lineage (NCBI taxonomy): Eukaryota > Metazoa > Chordata > Amphibia > Caudata > Ambystomatidae > Ambystoma > Ambystoma mexicanum. Next base: position 1,030,523 of record NW_027182358.1, read on the forward strand.
ACCCTTCCTTTAGCATGAGATGTGATATCCAAATCCTTCACATTCCAATCCTGAGACCCTTCCTATAGCATGAGATGTGATATCTCAATGCTTCTAATACCAAACCTGAGATCCTTCCTATAACATGAGATGTGATATCCAATTCCTTCCCATTCCAAACCTGAGACCCTTCCTATTGGATGAGATGTGATATCCAACTCCTTCCCATTCCAACCCTGAGACCCTTCCTATAGCATGAGATGTGATGTCTCAATGCTTCTAATACCAAACCTGAGATCCTTCCTATAACATGAGATGTGATATCCAACTCCTTCCATTCCAATCCTGAGACCCGTCCTATAGCATGAGATGTGATATCTCAATGCTTATACCATACCTGAGACCCTTCCTATAGCATGAGATGTGATATCCAACTACTTCCCATTCCAATCCTGAGACCCTTCCTATAGCATGAGATGTGATATCCAAGTCCTTCCCATTCCAACCCTGAGACCCTTCCTATAGCATGAGATGTGATGTCTCAATGCTTCTAATACCAAACCTGAGATCCTTCCTATAACATGAGATGTGATATCCAACTCCTTCCATTCCAATCCTGAGACCCGTCCTATAGCATTAGATGTGATATCTCAATGCTTATACCAAACCTGAGACCCTTCCTATAGCATGAGATGTGATATCCAACTACTTCCCATTCCAATCCTGAGACCCTTCCTATAGCATGAGATGTGATATCTCAATGCTTCTAATACCAAACCTGAGATCCTTCCTCTAACATGAAATGTGATATCCAACTCCTTCCCTTTCCAAACCTAAGAGCCTATCTATAGCATGAGATGTGATATCCAAGTCCTTCCCATTCCAACCCTTAGAACCTTCCTACAGCATGCAATATGATATCTCAATGATTCTAATAACAAACCTGAGACCCGTCCTATAACATGAGATGGGATATCCAACTCCTTCCCATTCCAATCCTGAGACACTTCCGATAGCAGAGATGTGATATCTCAATGCTTATACCAAACCTGAGACCCTTCCTATAACATGAGATGTGATATCCAAATCCTTCCCGTTCCAAACCTGAGACCCTTCCTTTAGCATGAGATGTGATATCCAGCTCCTTCCCATTCCAATCCTGAGACACTTCCGATAGAATGAGATGTGATATCTCAATGCTTCTAATATCAAAACTGAGACCCCCCCTATAGCATGATATGTGATATCTAAGTCCTTCCCATTCCAATCCTGAGACACTCCCTATAGCATGAGATGTGATATCCAACTCTTTCCCATTCCAATCCTGAGACCCTTCCTATAGCATGAGATATGATATCTCAATACTTCTAATACCAAACGTGAGATCCTTCCGATAACATGAGATGTGATATCCAAATCCTTCCCCTTCCAAACCTGAGACCCTCCCTTTAGCATGAGATGTGATATCCAACTCCTTCCCATTCCAATCCTGAGACCCTTCTGATAGCATGAGATGTGATATCTCAATGCTTCTAATACCAAACCTGAGATCCTTCCGATAGCATGAGATGTGATATCTCAATGCTTCTAATACCAAACCTGAGATCCTTCCTATAACATGAGATGTGATATCCAAATCCTTCCCCTTCCAAACCTGAGACCCTCCCTTTAGCATGAGATGTGATATCCAACTCCTTCCCATTCCATTCCTGAGACCCTTCTGATAGCATGATATGTGATATCTCAATGCCTCTAATACCAAACCTGAGATCCTACCTCTAACATGAAATGTGATATCCAACTCTTTCCCCTTCCAAACCTGAGAGCCTTCCTATAGCATGTGATGTGATATCCAAGTCCTTCCCATTCCAATCCTGAGACCCTTCCTATAGCTTGAGATGTGATATCCAACTCCTTCCCATTCCAATTCTGAGACCCTTCCTATACTCTGAGACTTGATATCTCAATGCTTCTAATACCAAACCTGAGACCCGTAATATAACATGAGATGTGATATCCAAATCCTTCCCCTTCCAAACCTTAGACCCTTCCTTTATCATGAAATGTGATATCCAACTCCTTCCCATTCCAATCCTGAGACCCTTCCGATATCATGAGATGTGATATCTCAAAGCTTCTAATATCAAACTTGAGACCCTCCCTATAGCATGAGATGTGATATCCAAGTCCTTCCCATTCCAATCCTGAGACCCTTCCTATAGCATGAGATGTGATATCTCAATGCTTCTAATACCAAACCTGAGACCCTTCCTATAACATGAGATGGGAATATCCAACTCCTTCCCATTCCAATCCTGAGACCCTTCCGATAGCAGAGATGTGATATCTCAATGCTTATACCAAACCTGAGACCCTTCCTATGGCATGAGATGTGATATCCAACTCCTTGCCATTCAAATCCTGAGACCCTTCCTATAGCATGAGAAGGGATATCCAACTCCTTCCCAATCCAATCCTGAGACCCTTCCGATAGCAGAGACGTGATATCTCAATGCTTCTACCAAACCTGAGACCCTTCCTTTAGCATGAGATGTGATATCCAAATCCTTCACATTCCAATCCTGAGACCCTTCCTATAGCATGAGATGTGATATCTCAATGCTTCTAATACCAAACCTGAGATCCTTCCTATAACATGAGATGTGATATCCAATTCCTTCCCATTCCAAACCTGAGACCCTTCCTATTGGATGAGATGTGATATCCAACTCCTTCCCATTCCAACCCTGAGACCCTTCCTATAGCATGAGATGTGATGTCTCAATGCTTCTAATACCAAACCTGAGATCCTTCCTATAACATGAGATGTGATATCCAACTCCTTCCATTCCAATCCTGAGACCCGTCCTATAGCATGAGATGTGATATCTCAATGCTTATACCAAACCTGAGACCCTTCCTATAGCATGAGATGTGATATCCAACTACTTCCCATTCCAATCCTGAGACCCTTCCTATAGCATGAGATGTGATATCTCAATGCTTCTAATACCAAACCTGAGATCCTTCCTCTAACATGAAATGTGATATCCAACTCCTTCCCTTTCCAAACCTAAGAGCCTATCTATACCATGAGATGTGATATCCAAGTCCTTCCCATTCCAATCCTTAGACCCTTCCTACAGCATGCAATATGATATCTCAATGATTCTAATAACAAACCTGAGACCCGTCCTATAGCATGAGATATGATATCCAAGTCCTTCCCATTCCAATCCTGAGACCCTTCCTATAACATGAAATGTGATATCCAACTCCTTCCCATTCCAACCTGAGACCCTTCCTATAGCATGAGATGGGTTATCCAACTTCTTCCAAATCCAATACTGATACCCTTCTTATACCATGAGACTTGATATCTCAATGCTTCTAATACCAAACCTGAGACCCATACTATGGCATGAGATGTGATATCAAACTCCATTCCAATCCTGAGACCCTTCCTATAGCTTGAGGTGTGATATCCAACTCCTTCCCATTCCAATTCTGAGACCCTTCTTATACCATGAGACTTGATATCTCAATGCTTCTAATACCAAACCTGAGACCCGTCCTATAACATGAGATGTGATATCCAAATCCTTCCCCTTCCAAACCTTAGACCCTTCCTTTATCATGAGATGTGGTATCCAACTCCTTCCCATTCCAATCCTGAGACCCTTCTGATAGCATGAGATGTGATATCTCAATGCTTCTAATACCAAACCTGAGATCCTTCCGATAGCATGAGATGTGATATCTCAATGCTTCTAATACCAAACTTGAGATCCTTCCTATACCATGAGATGTGATATCCAAATCCTTCCCCTTCCAAACCTGAGACCCTCCCTTTAGCATGAGATGTGATATCCAACTCCTTCCCATTCCATTCCTGAGACCCTTCTGATAGCATGAGATGTGATATCTCAATGCCTCTAACACCAAACCTGAGATCCTACCTCTAACATGAAATGTGATATCCAACTCTTTCCCCTTCCAAACCTGAGAGCCTTCCTATAGCATGAGATGTGATATCCAGGTCCTTCCCATTCCAATCCTGAGACCCTTCCTATAGCTTGAGATGTGATATCCAACTCCTTCCCATTCCAATTCTGAGACCCTTCCTATACTCTGAGACTTGATATCTCAATGCTTCTAATACCAAACCTGAGACCCGTAATATAACATGAGATGTGATATCCAAATCCTTCCCCTTCCAAACCTTAGACCCTTCCTTTATCATGAGATGTGATATCCAACTCCTTCCCATTCCAATCCTGAGACCCTTCCGATATCATGAGATGTGATATCTCTAAGCTTCTAATATCAAACTTGAGACCCTCCCTATAGCATGAGATGTGATATCCAAGTCCTTCCCATTCCAATCCTGAGACCCTTCCTATAGCATGAGATGTGATATCTCAATGCTTCTAATACCAAACCTGAGACCCTTCCTATAACATGAGATGGGAATATCCAACTCCTTCCCATTCCAATCCTGAGACCCTTCCGATAGCAGAGATGTGATATCTCAATGCTTATACCAAACCCGAGACCCTTCCTATGGCATGAGATGTGATATCCAACTCCTTGCCATTCAAATCCTGAGACCCTTCCTATAGCATGAGAAGGGATATCCAACTCCTTCCCAATCCAATCCTGAGACCCTTCCGATAGCAGAGACGTGATATCTCAATGCTTCTACCAAACCTGAGACCCTTCCTTTAGCATGAGATGTGATATCCAAATCCTTCACATTCCAATCCTGAGACCCTTCCTATAGCATGAGATGTGATATCTCAATGCTTCTAATACCAAACCTGAGATCCTTCCTATAACATGAGATGTGATATCCAATTCCTTCCCATTCCAAACCTGAGACCCTTCCTATTGGATGAGATGTGATATCCAACTCCTTCCCATTCCAACCCTGAGACCCTTCCTATAGCATGAGATGTGATGTCTCAATGCTTCTAATACCAAACCTGAGATCCTTCCTATAACATGAGATGTGATATCCAACTCCTTCCATTCCAATCCTGAGACCCGTCCTATAGCATGAGATGTGATATCCAACTACTTCCCATTCCAATCCTGAGACCCTTCCTATAGCATGAGATGTGATATCTCAATGCTTCTAATACCAAACCTGAGATCCTTCCTCTAACATGAAATGTGATATACAACTCCTTCCCTTTCCAAACCTAAGAGCCTATCTATAGCATGAGATGTGATATCCAAGTCCTTCCCATTCCAATCCTTAGACCCTTCCTACAGCATGCAATATGATATCTCAATGATTCTAATAACAAACCTGAGACCCGTCCTATAGCATGAGATATGATATCCAAGTCCTTCCCATTCCAATCCTGAGACCCTTCCTATAACATGAAATGTGATATCCAACTCCTTCCCATTCCAACCTGAGACCCTTCCTATAGCATGAGATGGGATATCCAACTTCTTCCAAATCCAATACTGATACCCTTCCGATAGCATGAGATGTGATATCCCAATGCTTCTACCAAACCTGAGACTCATACTATGGCATGAGATGTGATATCAAACTCCTTTCCATTCCAATCCTGAGACCCTTCCTATAGCTTGAGGTGTGATATCCAACTCCTTCCCATTCCAATTCTGAGACCCTTCTTATACCATGAGACTTGATATCTCAATGCTTCTAATACCAAACCTGAGACCCGTCCTATAACATGAGATGTGATATCCAAATCCTTCCCCTTCCAAACCTTAGACCCTTCCTTTATCATGAAATGTGGTATCCAACTCCTTCCCATTCCAATCCTGAGACCCTTCCGATATCATGAGATTTGTTATCTCAATGCTTCTAATATCAAACTTGAGACCCTCCCTATAGCATGAGATGTGACATCCAAGTCCTTCCCATTCCAATCCTGAGACCCTTCCTATAGCATGAGATGTGATATCTCTATGCTTCTAATACCAAACCTGAGACCCTTCCTATAACATGAGATGGGATATCCAACTCCTTCCCATTCCAATCCTGAGACCCTTCCGATAGCAGAGATGTGATATCTCAATGCTTATACCAAACCTGAGACCCTTCCTATGGCCTGAGATGTCATATACAACTCCTTCCCATTCCAATCCTGAGACCCTTCCTTTAGCATGAGATGTGATATCTCAATGCTTATACCAAATCTGAGACCCTTCCTATAGCATGAGATGTGATATCCAAATCCTTCCCATTCCAATCCTGAGACCCTTCCTATAGCATGAGATGTGATATCTCAATGCTTATACCAAACCTGAGAGCCTACCTATAGCATGAGATGTGATATCCAAGTCCATCCCATTCCAATCCTTAGACCCTTCCTACAGCATGCAATGTGATATCTCAATGATTCTAATACCAAACCAGAGACTCTTACTATAACATGAGATGGGATATCCAACTCCTTCCCATTACAATCCTGAACCGCTTCCGATAGCAGAGATGTGATATCTCAATGCTTATACCAAACCTGAGACCCTTCCTATAACATGAGATGTGATATCCAACTCCTTCCCGTTCCAAACCTGAGACACTAACTATAGCATATGTGATATCCAACTCCTTCCCATTCCAAACATGAGACCCTTCCTATAGCAAGAAAGTAATATCCAACTCCTACCCATTCCAATCCTGAGACCCTTCCTATAGCAAGAGATGTGATATCCAAATCCTTCCCATTCCAATCCTGAGACCCTTCCTATAACATGAGATGTGATATCCAACTCCTTCCCATTCAAATCCTGAGACCCTTCCTATAGCATGAGAAGGGATATCCAACTCCTTCCCAATCCAATCCTGAGACCCTTCCGATAGCAGAGACGTGATATCTCAATGCTTCTACCAAACCTGAGACCCTTCCTTTAGCATGAGATGTGATATCCAAATCCTTCACATTCCAATCCTGAGACCCTTCCTATAGCATGAGATGTGATATCTCAATGCTTCTAATACCAAACCTGAGATCCTTCCTATAACATGAGATGTGATATCCAATTCCTTCCCATTCCAAACCTGAGACCCTTCCTATTGGATGAGATGTGATATCCAACTCCTTCCCATTCCAACCCTGAGACCCTTCCTATAGCATGAGATGTGATGTCTCGTTGCTTCTAATACCAAACCTGAGATCCTTCCTATAACATGAGATGTGATATCCAACTCCTTCCATTCCAATCCTGAGACCCGTCCTATAGCATGAGATGTGATATCTCAATGCTTATACCAAACCTGAAACCCTTCCTATAGCATGAGATGTGATATCCAACTACTTCCCATTCCAATCCTGAGACCCTTCCTATAGCATGAGATGTGATATCTCAATGCTTCTAATAACAAACCTGAGATCCTTCCTCTAACATGAAATGTGATATCCAACTCCTTCGCTTCCCAAACCTAAGAGCCTATCTATAGCATGAGATGTGATATCCAAGTCCTTCCCATTCCAACCCTTAGACCCTTCCTACAGCATGCAATATGATATCTCAATGATTCTAATAACAAACCTGAGACCCGTCCTATAACATGAGATGGGATATCCAACTCCTTCCCATTCCAATCCTGAGACACTTCCGATAGCAGAGATGTGATATCTCAATGCTTATACCAAACCTGAGACCCTTCCTATAACATGAGATGTGATATCCAAATCCTTCCCGTTCCAAACCTGAGACCCTTCCTTTAGCATGAGATGTGATATCCAAATCCTTCCCGTTCCAAACCTGAGACCCTTCCTTTAGCATGAGATGTGATATCCAGCTCCTTCCCATTCCAATCCTGAGACACTTCCGATAGCATGAGATGTGATATTTCAATGCTTCTAATATCAAAACTGAGACCCTCCCTATAGCATGATATGTGATATCTAAGTCCTTCCCATTCCAATCCTGAGACACTCCCTAAAGCATGAGATGTGATATCCAACTCTTTCCCATTCCAATCCTGAGACCCTTCATATAGCATGAGATATGATATCTCAATACTTCTAATACCAAACGTGAGATCCTTCCGATAACATGAGATGTGATATCCAACTCCTTCCATTCCAATCCTGAGACCCGTCCTATAGCATGAGATGTGATATCTCAATGCTTATACCAAACCTGAGACCCTTCCTATAGCATGAGATGTGATATCCAACTACTTCCAATTCCAATCCTGAGACCCTTCCTATAGCATGAGATGTGATATCTCAATGCTTCTAATACCAAACCTGAGATCTTTCCTCTAACATGAAATGTGATATCCAACTCCTTCCCTTTCCAAACCTAAGAGCCTATCTATAGCATGAGATGTGATATCCAAGTCCTTCCCATTCCAATCCTTAGACCCTTCCTACAGCATGCAATATGATATCTCAATGATTCTAATAGCAAACCTGAGACCCGTCCTATAGCATGAGATATGATATCCAAGTCCTTCCCATTCCAATCCTGAGACCCTTCCTATAACATGAAATGTGATATCCAACTCCTTCCCATTCCAACCTGAGACCCCTCCTATAGCATGAGATGGGATATCGAACTTCTTCCAAATCCAATACTGATACCCTTCCGATAGCATGAGATGTGATATCCCAATGCTTCTACCAAACCTGAGACCCATACTATGGCATGAGATGTGATATCAAACTCCTTTCCATTCCAATCCTGAGACCCTTCCTATAGCTTGAGGTGTGATATCCAACTCCTTCCCATTCCAATTCTGAGACCCTTCTTATACCATGAGACTTGATATCTCAATGCTTCTAATACCAAACCTGAGACCCGTCCTATAACATGAGATGTGATATCCAAATCCTTCCCCTTCCAAACCTTAGACCCTTCCTTTATCATGAGATGTGGTATCCAACTCCTTCCCATTCCAATCCTGAGACCCTTCCGATATCATGAGATGTGTTATCTCAATGCTTCTAATATCAAACTTGAGACCCTCCCTATAGCATGAGATGTGACATCCAAGTCCTTCCCATTCCAATCCTGAGACCCTTCCTATAGCATGAGATGTGATATCTCTATGCTTCTAATACCAAACCTGAGACCCTTCCTATAACATGAGATGGGATATCCAACTCCTTCCCATTCCAATCCTGAGACCCTTCCGATAGCAGAGATGTGATATCTCAATGCTTATACCAAACCTGAGACCCTTCCTATGGCCTGAGATGTCATATACAACTCCTTCCCATTCCAATCCTGAGACCCTTCCTTTAGCATGAGATGTGATATCTCAATGCTTATACCAAATCTGAGACCCTTCCTATAGCATGAGATGTGATATCCAAATCCTTCCCATTCCAATCCTGAGACCCTTCCTATAGCATGAGATGTGATATCTCAATGCTTATACCAAACCTGAGAGCCTACCTATAGCATGAGATGTGATATCCAAGTCCATCCCATTCCAATCCTTAGACCCTTCCTACAGTATGCAATGTGATATCTCAATGATTCTAATACCAAACCAGAGACTCTTACTATAACATGAGATGGGATATCCAACTCCTTCCCATTCCAATCCTGAGCCGCTTCCGATAGCAGAGATGTGATATCTCAATGCTTATACCAAACCTGAGACCCTTCCTATAACATGAGATGTGATATCCAACTCCTTCCCGTTCCAAACCTGAGACACTAACTATAGCATATGTGATATCCAACTCCTTCCCATTCCAAACATGAGACCCTTCCTATAGCAAGAAAGTAATATCCAACTCCTACCCATTCCAATCCTGAGACCCTTCCTATAGCAAGAGATGTGATATCCAAATCCTTCCCATTCCAATCCTGAGACCCTTCCTATAACATGAGATGTGATATCCAACTCCTTCCCATTCCAACCTGAGACACTTCCTATAGCATGAGAAGGGATATCCAACTCCTTCCCAATCCAATCCTGAGACCCTTCCGATAGCAGAGATGTGATATCTCAATGCTTATACCAAACCTGAGACCCTTCCTATGGCATGAGATGTGATATCCAACTCCTTGCCATTCAAATCCTGAGACCCTTCCTATAGCATGAGAAGGGATATCCAACTCCTTCCCAATCCAATCCTGAGACCCTTCCGATAGCAGAGACGTGATATCGCAATGCTTCTACCAAACCTGAGACCCTTCCTTTAGCATGAGATGTGATATCCAAATCCTTCACATTCCAATCCTGAGACCCTTCCTATAGCATGAGATGTGATATCTCAATGCTTCTAATACCAAACCTGAGATCCTTCCTATAACATGAGATGTGATATCCAATTCCTTCCCATTCCAAACCTGAGACCCTTCCTATTGGATGAGATGTGATATCCAACTCCTTCCCATTCCAACCCTGAGACCCTTCCTATAGCATGAGATGTGATGTCTCAATGCTTCTAATACCAAACCTGAGATCCTTCCTATAACATGAGATGTGATATCCAACTCCTTCCATTCCAATCCTGAGACCCGTCCTATAGCATGAGATGTGATATCTCAATGCTTATATCAAACCTGAGACCCTTCCTATAGCATGAGATGTGATATCCAACTACTTCCCATTCCAATCCTGAGACCCTTCCTATAGCATGAGATGTGATATCTCAATGCTTCTAATAACAAACCTGAGATCCTTCCTCTAACATGAAATGTGATATCCAACTCCTTCCCTTTCCAAACCTAAGAGCCTATCTATAGCATGAGATGTGATATCCAAGTCCTTCCCATTCCAACCCTTAGACCCTTCCTACAGCATGCAATATGATATCTCAATGATTCTAATAACAAACCTGAGACCCGTCCTATAACATGAGATGGGATATCCAACTCCTTCCCATTCCAATCCTGAGACACTTCCGATAGCAGAGATGTGATATCTCAATGCTTATACCAAACCTGAGACCCTTCCTATAACATGAGATGTGATATCCAAATCCTTCCCATTCCAAACCTGAGACCCTTCCTTTAGCATGAGATGTGATATCCAAATCCTTCCCGTTCCAAACCTGAGACCCTTCCTTTAGCATGAGATGTGATATCCAGCTCCTTCCCATTCCAATCCTGAGACACTTCCGATAGCATGAGATGTGATATTTCAATGCTTCTAATATCAAAACTGAGACCCTCCCTATAGCATGATATGTGATATCTAAGTCCTTCCCATTCCAATCCTGAGACACTCCCTAAAGCATGAGATGTGATATCCAACTCTTTCCCATTCCAATCCTGAGACCCTTCATATAGCATGAGATATGATATCTCAATACTTCTAATACCAAACGTGAGATCCTTCCGATAACATGAGATGTGAAATCCAAATCCTTCCCCTTCCAAACCTGAGACCCTCCCTTTAGCATGAGATGTGATATCCAACTCCTTCCCATTCCAATCCTGAGACCCTTCTGATAGCATGAGATGTGATATCTCAATGCTTCTAATACCAAACCTGAGATCCTTCTGATAGCATGAGATGTGATATCTCAATGCCTCTAATACCAAACCTGAGATCCTACCTCTAACATGAAATGTGATATCCAGCTCTTTCCCCTTCCAAACCTGGGAGCCTTCCTATAGCATGAGATGTGATATCCAAGTCCTTCCCATTCTAATCCTGAGACCCTTCCTATAGCTTGAGATGTGATATCCAACTCCTTCCCATTCCAATTCTGAGACCCTTCCTATACTCTGAGACTTGATATCTCAATGCTTCTAATACCAAACCTGAGACCCGTAATATAACATGAATTGTGATATCCAAATCCTTCCCCTTCCAAACCTTAGACCCTTCCTTTATCATGAGATGTGATATCCAACTCCTTCCCATTCCAATCCTGAGACCCTTCCGATATCATGAGATGTGATATCTCAAAGCTTCTAATATCAAACTTGAGACCCTCCCTATAGCATGAGATGTGATATCCAAGTCCTTCCCATTCCAATCCTGAGACCCTTCCTATAGCATGAGATGTGATATCTCAATGCTTCTAATACCAAACCTGAGACCCTTCCTATAACATGAGATGGGAATATCCAACTCCTTCCCATTCCAATCCTGAGACCCTTCCGATAGCAGAGATGTGATATCTCAATGCTTATACCAAACCTGAGACCCTTCCTATGGCATGAGATGTGATATCCAACTCTTTGCCATTCAAATCCCGAGACCCTTCCTATAGCATGAGAAGGGATATCCAACTCCTTCCCAATCCAATCCTGAGACCCTTCCGATAGCAGAGACGTGATATCTCAATGCTTCTACCAAACCTGAGACCCTTCCTTTAGCATGAGATGTGATATCCAAATCCTTCACATTCCAATCCTGAGACCCTTCCTATAGCATGAGATGTGATATCTCAATGCTTCTAATACCAAACCTGAGATCCTTCCTATAACATGAGATGTGATATCCAATTCCTTCCCATTCCAAACCTGAGACCCTTCCTATTGGATGAGATGTGATATCCAACTCCTTCCCATTCCAACCCTGAGACCCTTCCTATAGCATGAGATGTGATGTCTCAATGCTTCTAATACCAAACCTGAGATCCTTCCTATAACATGAGATGTGATATCCAACTCCTTCCATTCCAATCCTGAGACCCGTCCTATAGCATGAGATGTGATATCTCAATGCTTATACCAAACCTGAGACCCTTCCTATAGCATGAGATGTGATATCCAACTACTTCCCATTCCAATCCTGAGACCCTTCCTATAGCATGAGATGTGATATCTCAATGCTTCTAATACCAAACTTGAGATCCTTCCTCTAACATGAAATGTGATATCCAACTCCTTCCCTTTCCAAACCTAAGAGCCTATCTATAGCATGAGATGTGATATCCAAGTCCTTCCCATTCCAATCCTTAGACCCTTCCTACAGCATGCAATATGATATCTCAATGATTCTAATAACAAACCTGAGACCCGTCCTATAGCATGAGATATGATATCCAAGTCCTTCCCATTCCAATCCTGAGACCCTTCCTATAACATGAAATGTGATATCCAACTCCTTCCCATTCCAACCTGAGACCCTTCCTATAGCATGAGATGGGATATCCAACTTCTTCCAAATCCAATACTGATACCCTTCCGATAGCATGAGATGTGATATCAGTCTGCTTCTACCAAACCTGAGACCCATACTATGGCATGAGATGTGATATCAAACTCCTTCCCATTCCAATCCTGAGACCCTTCCTATAGCTTGAGGTGTGATATCCAACTCCTTCCCATTCCAATTCTGAGACCCTTCTTATACCATGAGACTTGATATCTCAATGCTTCTAATACCAAACCTGAGACCCTTCCTATAACATGAGATGTGATATCCAACTCCTTCCCATTCCAACCTGAGACACTTCCTATAGCATGAGAAGGGATATCCAACTCCTTCCCAATCCAATCCTGAGACCCTTCCGATAGCAGAGATGTGATATCTCAATGCTTATACCAAACCTGAGACCCTTCCTATGGCATGAGATGTGATATCCAACTCCTTGCCATTCAAATCCTGAGACCCTTCCTATAGCATGAGAAGGGATATCCAACTCCTTCCCAATCCAATCCCGAGACCCTTCCGATAGCAGAGACGTGATATCTCAATGCTTCTACCAAACCTGAGACCCTTCCTTTAGCATGAGATGTGATATCCAAATCCTTCACATTCCAATCCTGAGACCCTTCCTATAGCATGAGATGTGATATCTCAATGCTTCTAATACCAAACTTGAGATCCTTCCTATAACATAAGATGTGATATCCAATTCCTTCCCATTCCAAACCTGAGACCCTTCCTATTGGATGAGAGGTGATATCCAACTCCTTCCCATTCCAACCCTGAGACCCTTCCTATAGCATGAGATGTGATGTCTCAATGCTTCTAATACCAAACCTGAGATCCTTCCTATAACATGAGATGTGATATCCAACTCCTTCCATTCCAATCCTGAGACCCGTCCTATAGCATTAGATGTGATATCTCAATGCTTATACCAAACCTGAGATCCTTCCTATAGCATGAGATGTGATATCCAACTACTTCCCATTCCAATCCTGAGACCCTTCCTATAGCATGAGATGTGATATCTCAATGCTTCTAATACCAAACCTGAGATCCTTCCTCTAACATGAAATGTGATATCCAACTCCTTCCCTTTCCAAACCTAAGAGCCTATCTATAGCATGAGATGTGATATCCAAGTCCTTCCCATTCCAACCCTTAGACCCTTCCTACAGCATGCAATATGATATCTCAATGATTCTAATAACAAACCTGAGACCCGTCCTATAACATGAGATGGGATATCCAACTCCTTCCCATTCCAATCCTGAGACACTTCCGATAGCAGAGATGTGATATCTCAATGCTTTTACCAAACCTGAGACCCTTCCTATAACATGAGATGTGATATCCAAATCCTTCCCGTTCCAAACCTGAGACCCTTCCTTTAGCATGAGATGTGATATCCAGCTCCTTCCCATTCCAATCCTGAGACACTTCCGATAGCATGAGATGTGATATCTCAATGCTTCTAATATCAAAACTGAGACCCTCCCTATAGCATGATATGTGATATCTAAGTCCTTCCCATTCCAATCCTGAGACACTCCCTATAGCATGAGATGTGATATCCAACTCTTTCCCATTCCAATCCTGAGACCCTTCCTATAGCATGAGATATGATATCTCAATACTTCTAATACCAAACGTGAGATCCTTCCGATAACATGAGATGTGATATCCAAATCCTTCCCCTTCTAAACCTGAGACCCTCCCTTTAGCATGAGATGTGATATCCAACTCCTTCCCATTCCAATCCTGAGACCCTTCTGATAGCATGAGATGTGATAACTCAATGCTTCTAATACCAAACCTGAGATCCTTCCGATAGCATGAGATGTGATATCTCAATGCTTCTAATACCAAACCTGAGATCCTTCCTATAACATGAGATGTGATATCCAAATCCTTCCCCTTCCAAACCTGAGACCCTCCCTTTAGCATGAGATGTGATATCCAACTCCTTCCCATTCCATTCCTGAGACCCTTCTGATAGCATGAGATGTGATATCTCAATGCCTCTAATACCAAACCTGAGATCCTACCTCTAACATGAAATGTGATATCCAACTCTTTCCCCTTCCAAACCTGAGAGCCTTCCTATAGCATGAGATGTGATATCCAAGTCCTTCCCATTCCAATCCCGAGACCCTTCCTATAGCTTGAGATGTGATATCCAACTCCTTCCCATTCCAATTCTGAGACCCTTCCTATATTCTGAGACTTGATATCTCAATGCTTCTAATACCAAACCTGAGACCCGTAATATAACATGAGATGTGATATCCAAATCCTTCCCCTTCCAAACCTTAGACCCTCCCTATAGCATGAGATGTGATATCCAAGTCCTTCCCATTCCAATCCTGAGACCCTTCCTATAGCATGAGATGTGATATCTCAATGCTTCTAATACCAAACCTGAGACCCTTCCTATAACATGAGATGGGAATATCCAACTCCTTCCCATTCCAATCCTGAACCCTTCCGATAGCAGAGATGTGATATCTCAATGCTTATACCAAACCTGAGACCCTTCCTATGGCATGAGATGTGATATCCAACTCCTTGCCATTCAAATCCTGAGACCCTTCCTATAGCATGAGAAGGGATATCCAACTCCTTCCCAATCCAATCCTGAGACTCTTCCGATAGCAGAGACGTGATATCTCAATGCTTCTACCAAACCTGAGAACTTTCCTTTAGCATGAGATGTGATATCCAAATCCTTCACATTCCAATCCTGAGACCCTTCCTATAGCATGAGATGTGATATCTCAATGCTTCTAATACCAAACCTGAGATCCTTCCTATAACATGAGATGTGATATCCAATTCCTTCCCATTCCAAACCTGAGACCCTTCCTATTGGATGAGATGTGATATCCAACTCCTTCCCATTCCAACCCTGAGACCCTTCCTATAGCATGAGATGTGATGTCTCAATGCTTCTAATACCAAACCTGAGATCCTTCCTATAACATGAGATGTGATATCCAACTCCTTCCATTCCAATCCTGAGACCCGTCCTATAGCATGAGATGTGATATCTCAATGCTTATACCAAACCTGAGACCCTTCCTATAGCATGAGATGTGATATCTCAATGCTTCTAATACCAAACCTGAGATCCTTCCTCTAACATGAAATGTGATATCCAACTCCTTCCCTTTCCAAACCTAAGAGCCTATCTATAGCATGAGATGTGATATCCAAGTCCTTCCCATTCCAATCCTTAGACCCTTCCTACAGCATGCAATATGATATCTCAATGATTCTAATAACAAACCTGAGACCCGTCCTATAGCATGAGATATGATATCCAAGTCCTTCCCATTCCAATCCTGAGACCCTTCCTATAACATGAAATGTGATATCCAACTCCTTCCCATTCCAACCTGAGACCCTTCCTATAGCATGAGATGGGATATCCAACTTCTTCCAAATCCAATACTGATACCCTTCCGATAGCATGAGATGTGATATCCCAATGCTTCTACCAAACCTGAGACCCATACTATGGCATGAGATGTGATATCAAACTCCTTCCCATTCCAATCCTGAGACCCTTCCTATAGCTTGAGGTGTGATATCCAACTCCTTCCCATTCCAATTCTGAGACCCTTCTTATACCATGAGACTTGATATCTCAATGCTTCTAATACCAAACCTGAGACCCGTCCTATAACATGAGATGTGATATCCAAATCCTTCCCCTTCCAAACCTTAGACCCTTCCTTTATCATGAGATGTGGTATCCAACTCCTTCCCATTCCAATCCTGAGACCCTTCCGATATCATGAGATTTGTTATCTCAATGCTTCTAATATCAAACTTGAGACCCTCCCTATAGCATGAAATGTGACATCCAAGTCCTTCTCATTCCAATCCTGAGACCCTTCCTATAGCATGAGATGTGATATCTCAATGCTTCTAATACCAAACCTGAGACCCTTCCTATAACATGAGATGGGATATCCAACTCCTTCCCATTCCAATCCTGAGACCCTTCCTTTAGCATGAGATGTGATATCTCAATGCTTATACCAAATCTGAGACCCTTCCTATAGCATGAGATGTGATATCCAAATCCTTCCCATTCCAATCCTGAGACCCTTCCTATAGCATGAGATGTGATATCTCAATGCTTATACCAAACCTGAGAGCCTACCTATAGCATGAGATGTGATATCCAAGTCCATCCCATTCCAATCCTTAGACCCTTCCTACAGCATGCAATGTGATATCTCAATGATTCTAATACCAAACCAGAGACTCTTACTATAACATGAGATGGGATATCCAACTCCTTCCCATTCCAATCCTGAGCCGCTTCCGATAGCAGAGATGTGATATCTCAATGCTTATACCAAACCTGAGACCCTTCCTATAACATGAGATGTGATATCCAACTCCTTCCCGTTCCAAACCTGAGACACTAACTATAGCATATGTGATATCCAACTCCTTCCCATTCCAAACATGAGACCCTTCCTATAGCAAGAAAGTAATATCCAACTCCTACCCATTCCAATCCTGAGACCCTTCCTATAGCAAGAGATGTGATATCCAAATCCTTCCCATTCCAATCCTGAGACCCTTCCTATAACATGAGATGTGATATCCAACTCCTTCCCATTCCAACCTGAGACACTTCCTATAGCATGAGAAGGGATATCCAACTCCTTCCCAATCCAATCCTGAGACCCTTTCCGATAGCAGAGATGTGATATCTCAATGCTTATACCAAACCCGAGACCCTTCCTATGGCATGAGATGTGATATCCAACTCCTTGCCATTCAAATCCTGAGACCCTTCCTATAGCATGAGAAGGGATATCCAACTCCTTCCCAATCCAATCCTGAGACCCTTCCGATAGCAGAGACGTGATATCTCAATGCTTCTACCAAACCTGAGACCCTTCCTTTAGCATGAGATGTGATATCCAAATCCTTCACATTCCAATCCTGAGACCCTTCCTATAGCATGAGATGTGTTATCTCAATGCTTCTAATACCAAACCTGAGATCCTTCCTATAACATGAGATGTGATATCCAATTCCTTCCCATTCCAAACCTGAGACCCTTCCTATTGGATGAGATGTGATATCCAACTCCTTCCCATTCCAACCCTGAGACCCTTCCTATAGCATGAGATGTGATGTCTCAATGCTTCTAATACCAAACCTGAGATCCTTCCTATAACATGAGATGTGATATCCAACTCCTTCCATTCCAATCCTGAGACCCGTCCTATAGCATGAGATGTGATATCTCAATGCTTATACCAAACCTGAGACCCTTCCTATAGCATGAGATGTGATATCCAACTACTTCCCATTCCAATCCTGAGACCCTTCCTATAGCATGAGATGTGATATCTCAATGCTTCTAATACCAAACCTGAGATCCTTCCTCTAACATGAAATGTGATATCCAACTCCT
The DNA here is from genome assembly GCF_040938575.1 of Ambystoma mexicanum. Taxonomy (NCBI): domain Eukaryota; kingdom Metazoa; phylum Chordata; class Amphibia; order Caudata; family Ambystomatidae; genus Ambystoma; species Ambystoma mexicanum. Next base: position 1,049,017 of record NW_027182358.1, read on the forward strand.
TCCCTTTCCAAACCTAAGAGCCTATCTATAGCATGAGATGTGATATCCAAGTCCTTCCCATTCCAACCCTTAGACCCTTCCGATAGCAGAGATGTGATATCTCAATGCTTATACCAAACCTGAGACCCTTCCTATAACATGAGATGTGATATCCAAATCCTTCCCGTTCCAAACCTGAGACCCTTCCTTTAGCATGAGATGTGATATCCAAATCCTTCCCGTTCCAAACCTGAGACCCTTCCTTTAGCATGAGATGTGATATCCAGCTCCTTCCCATTCCAATCCTGAGACACTTCCGATAGCATGAGATGTGATATCTCAATGCTTCTAATATCAAAACTGAGACCCTCCCTATAGCATGATATGTGATATCTAAGTCCTTCCCATTCCAATCCTGAGACACTCCCTAAAGCATGAGATGTGATATCCAACTCTTTCCCATTCCAATCCTGAGACCCTTCATATAGCGTGAGATATGATATCTCAATACTTCTAATACCAAACGTGAGATCCTTCCGATAACATGAGATGTGATATCCAAATCCTTCCCCTTCCAAACCTGAGACCCTCCCTTTAGCATGAGATGTGATATCCAACTCCTTCCCATTCCAATCCTGAGACCCTTCTGATGTCATGACGCGTCCGTCCTGGAAACTGTGGAATCGATGGAGGAAACACTAACGGAACGGAACCATACACTACGGTCTAGTGTCCGGACTGCCGTGCCACGCCCCCTGAGGTTCAACGTCCGGACTGCCGTGCCACGCCCCCTGAGGTTCAACGTTATCAACGCACCGAACAGCTACGCCGATGCGTTGCAACCCTCAGTCTCCGCTTCGGGTTAACACGCTGAAGTTCCTTCCTTCGTGCTCCGTGTGAGTATTTCTCTACCCTCCAGCTGTTTTCCCCGCTGGGGCTCTGTCTCCCTCATTCCTCCGCCTTACCTTGCTTGCTTACCTTGTTTGCCTTCCGTCCCCGCTCTATGCTTCTCTTCTCTGGTCCAGCTCTAGTTCTCGCTTCCCTTCGTGTACGAATCCTGCTTCCACTCAGCTGCATTCACTCACCTTCCGCCTTGTTGTGCCTGGATTCTGCTTCGCTTTGTTTGGTTCTTGGACGAGTCTATTGGGAATCACGTTCTACGCTCTCCTGCATTCCATCCCGCAGCAGTTTACCATCACGCCAGGGTTTTTTCCGGCATACGCCTTTTTCCCTGGGATCGGGGGCGGACTCCCTGAGGGTCCCACTGCCGAGCAATTCTGCGAACTGGCAAGGTGGCCTCCAGACGAGTTCGTCCCAAAACCTACAAAGAGAGAGAAGAGGGAGCTTGGAGAAACAGAAGGACGATACCTACTGAGAGCTCATCGGAGGAACAAGAATCAGGTGAGAAGGAAGAGAGGGAGGATCCTGGTATTAACCTTAACAAAGAACCCCCTAAATCTGAGAGATTGCAACGCCAAAGGATGGCCAGTTTGGAGCAATATCAGGAACTAGTCAATGCTATTCAGGGGATTACAGCCGAACTGCAGGCAGTAAGGGTCGATAATAATGCATTAAAAGCAGATAATGCTGCTCTACGCCTACAAGTTACACAAAGGGAGGAGGTACGAGATGACCTTCCTCCTATGCCCTTGCCCTGTGGCAAGTACGAAGGAAATCCCAAAGGAATGAAAGAATTTCTTGATGCCTGTCGAGTTTACTTTACCTTTCGCCCTCGGATGTTTGTATCTGACAGAGCCAAGGTCGGTTTTCTTATCTCCAATCTAGGAGGCAATGCCCTTGCTTGGGCTACTCCGTTGGTGACTAACGCCGACCCAATTCTAGCTGATTACGGAGCCTTTGTTCAACAGTTCCACACAAGATTCGAAAGACCTGAAGTACTATTCTCCTCATATGAGAACCTTGTGGATATAAAACAGGGGTCTCAAGACGTACAGACGTACTTGTCAACCTTTCAAAAAATCGCAGCGGAAACAGGATGGCCAGATTCTGCCAAACAGACCCTCTTCAGACGGGGTTTGCTAGATGAACTCAAAGATGAACTCTCGAGGGTCGCTAGACCAGAGACCTTCCAGGAACTGGTTACTCTGGCGCTTCAGATAGAGTTCCGCATGGCCGAGAGACGCACGGAGAGACGAAGATACAAGTCTGGAATAACACCCTCCTCTTCCTTCTCCTTTGTTCCTACAGTACCTGAAAGGACCGCACGACAAACAGAAGAACCCATGCAGGTCGGTACTGCACGAGGGCCTCTAACTGTAATAGAAAAGAAAAGACGTAAAGACTTGAACTTGTGTATGTATTGTGGTTCTGAGAAACACCTACTGCGAGATTGTCCGTATGTACCTCCCAGGAGATCGGGAAACGAAAGACCCCGACCCTGAACAGGGACAAGGAAGGGGTTCAAACAGCAGATCCCTGTATTACTAGTACACCCCAAGTACCAAATGCCTCACATCAGTTAATGGTTTTACCGGTGGTTCTAGATTGGAAAGGAGGACACTCTGTAGAATGTCTGGCCATGTTGGATTGTGGAGCGGCCGGGAACTTCATGGACGATCAATGGGCTCTAGATCATGCTATCCCCAGAAGAGCGAAACCTATCCCCATCCCTGTAGAAGGGGTGGACGGTACCCCTTTGTCCTCGGGCCTTATCAGGCAGGAGACTCAAGAACTGGGAGTAAAGATGAAATTTCATCAGGAAAAGATGGTGTTCGATCTCATAAAAGCAGCGCACTTTCCTATAATCCTAGGCATCCCATGGTTAAGGAGGCATAATCCTGGCATTGACTGGACAGCCAATATAGTGGAATTCCGCTCTGAACAATGTCTTCGATCCTGCTTATCCAATAAGGAAAAATTATGTCCTCAAGTGTCTACTCTCTCTGTAAGAAGTATCAACACCATTCCAAGACACTATCTAGAGTATGCTGATGTGTTTGCAGACGTTCAACCCAGACCTTTACCACCAAGTCGCAATGAGGATTGTAAGATCGATCTGGTACCAGATGCTATAGTTCCTTTCGGACGTATGTTTCCATTGTCTCTGCCTGAAAGGGAAGCTCTGAGAGATTATTTGGACACCAATATTCAAAATGGTCTCATACAAGAATCCACCTCGTCAGCCGGAGCATCTTTATTTTTTATCCCCAAGAAAGGCACCAAGGAGCTCCGACCTTGTATTGACTATAGGGGTCTTAATAGCTTGACCATTCGGGATCGGTACCCCATGCCCTTGATCAAAGATGTATTGGAAGCAGTGCAAGGAGCCAAGTGGTTTACCAAGTTGGACCTAAGAGGAGCATATCATCTCTTGAGGGTACGAAAAGGAGACGAATGGAAGACCGCTTTCCGGACTCCCTTGGGTCATTACGAGTACAAAGTGATGCCCTTTGGGTTGGTGAATGCTCCAGCTCAATTCCAGAGATTTATGGATAAGGTTTTCTGTGATCTATTGTTCAATTCAGTAGTGGTCTATCTGGATGACATATTGGTATTTTCATCAACCCTTACACAACATCGTCAGCAGGTATCAGAGGTACTTCGAAGGCTCAGTATTCATCATCTGCTAGTCAAACCAGAAAAATGTCTGTTTGAGGCTGTTACAGTCCCTTATCTGGGATTTATCCTGTCAGAAGGAAGGGTAGAAATGGATCCCAACAAGACCTCAGCCATCCAATACTGGCCCACTCCAAACTCTGTAAAAGATATACAGAGGTTCCTAGGACTGACAAATTTTTACCGTAAATTCATCCTGGGGTTTTCCAACATTGTCCTACCAATCACAGCCTTACTAAAGAAAGGCACACGATTTTCCTGGAACACAGAGGCTGAAATGGCTTTCAAGCATCTCAAGGAGGCTTTCACTTCCGCACCCATCCTCAGGCAACCTGATCAATCCTTACCTTTTATTGTAGAGACAGATGCCTCACAAGGAGCGATCGGAGCTGCTCTCCTCCAAAAGAAGGAAGATAAACTGGAGCATCCTGTTGCTTATTATTCTAGGACACTCTCCCCGAGTGAAAAGAATTACTCTGTAGTAGAAAAGGAACTGTTGGCCATCAGACAGGCATGTGAAGAATGGAGACACCTTTTACAAGGAGCGAACTTCCCGTTCCAAGTACGAACTGATCACCGAAATCTTAGTGTACTCAAGAGTATGGAATGTCGGAATTCCCGCCATGCCAGGTGGGCATACTTCTTCGCTCAATATGATTTCGAACTAACCTACTTACCAGGAAAGGAGAATCACCTAGCGGATGCCCTCTCCCGAAGTTTTGGGGAAGAATCGGGTTCATACTCCGATCACGAACAGTTACTTCAAGGGAAGAAATTCATAGGAGCAGTCAACACCTTTTTACAACAAGTGTTTGAGGCCCAAACAAGATCCATATTCACACGTTTTCCATCCTTAACCAAGAAGGGTGAATACTTGTTTAAAGACGACCGGCTGTTCTTACCAAATACCGGTCTACAGTCTCAAGCACTAGCCTGGTGTCACGATCTACCCACGGCAGGACATAAGGGCCGAGCAGCCCCATTACACCTACTAAAGAGAAACTTCTGGTGGCCGACAATGGTCAAGGATGTCTATGCCTACGTATCTTCTTGTCCCACGTGTGCCCAAGGTAAATACAGCACGGCCAAACCACTGGGCCTTCTCCAACAGGATACATTACCTGCGGGTCCCTGGCAGCATATATCCATGGATTTTATCGTGGACTTACCTCCTTCAGAAGGATTCACAGCCATCATGGTTGTAGTAGACTCATTTAGTAAACTTGCTCATTTTTCCTCCCTCCAGGGTACTCCATCTGCTACTAAAACTGCAGAAGTATTTCTGAAAGACGTAGTCAAACTACATGGTCTACCACATACAATAGTCTCGGATCGAGGGACTCAGTTTACCTCGAAATTTTGGTCCTCATTGTGTAAACAACTACAGATCCAAAGGGCATTGTCTTCCGGATTCCATCCCGAGAGCAACGGACAAACCGAACGACTAAACGCTACCCTGGAACAATACCTCAGATGTTACTGCAACCAGACACAGGATAACTGGAGCCAACTTCTTTCCATAGCCGAGTTCTCCTATAATAATACAGCACATTCAGCGATTGGTATGAGCCCTTTCAAATGTACTTATGGATACGAACCTCGACATATCCCACAGTCAGTGATTCCAACCACTAACATACCTACTGTAGACCAATTGTTAAATACTCTCAAACAAACCCACTCGAGAGCTCAGGAAACATTAACAGCTAGCCGTCAATCCTATAAGAAATGGGCCGACAGAAAGCGACGAGCAAATCCGCTCTGGAAGCCTGGAGATAAGGTTTGGTTATCCACAAAATACTTACCAAGGCGTATACGTCCAGGAAAATTCACTCCAAGGTATATTGGCCCATACATCATTGAACAACAGATCAATCCAGTAGCTTTTCGACTTAAGCTACCCCCTTTCCTACGAAGGATCCATCCAGTGTTTCACGTGTCCCTTCTCAAGGCTTACAAAAAAGATCCTTATCTAAGACCGATCAAGAAATGCATCCCAAACCTAGAAGAAAACCCCGAATATGAAGTTTCCCGAATCTTGGACTCTCGTTACAGACACGGGGTTCTCCAGTACCTCATACTTTGGAAGGGATACCCTTGGACCGAAAGGTCCTGGGAACCTGCAAGAAACCTCAGTGCACCCCGACTACTACGTCTCTTCCATAGAAACCATCCGGGGAAACCCGGAGGAGTCCAGAGGAGAAGAGGTTATACTGTCACGACGCGTCCGTCCTGGAAACTGTGGAATCGATGGAGGAAACACTAACGGAACGGAACCATACACTACGGTCTAGTGTCCGGACTGCCGTGCCACGCCCCCTGAGGTTCAACGTCCGGACTGCCGTGCCACGCCCCCTGAGGTTCAACGTTATCAACGCACCGAACAGCTACGCCGATGCGTTGCAACCCTCAGTCTCCGCTTCGGGTTAACACGCTGAAGTTCCTTCCTTCGCGCTCCGTGTGAGTATTTCTCTACCCTCCAGCTGTTTTCCCCGCTGGGGCTCTGTCTCCCTCATTCCTCCGCCTTACCTTGCTTGCTTACCTTGTTTGCCTTCCGTCCCCGCTCTATGCTTCTCTTCTCTGGTCCAGCTCTAGTTCTCGCTTCCCTTCGTGTACGAATCCTGCTTCCACTCAGCTGCATTCACTCACCTTCCGCCTTGTTGTGCCTGGATTCTGCTTCGCTTTGTTTGGTTCTTGGACGAGTCTATTGGGAATCACGTTCTACGCTCTCCTGCATTCCATCCCGCAGCAGTTTACCATCACGCCAGGGTTTTTTCCGGCATACGCCTTTTTCTCTGGGATCGGGGGCGGACTCCCTGAGGGTCCCACTGCCGAGCAATTCTGCGAACTGGCAAGGTGGCCTCCAGACGAGTTCGTCCCAAAACCTACAAAGAGAGAGAAGAGGGAGCTTGGAGAAACAGAAGGACGATACCTACTCAGAGCTCATCGGAGGAACAAGAATCAGGTGAGAAGGAAGAGAGGGAGGATCCTGGTATTAACCTTAACAAAGAACCCCCTAAATCTGAGATCTGATAGCATGAGATGTGATATCGCAATGCTTCTAATACCAAACCTGAGATCCTTCCGATAGCATGAGTTGTGATATCTCAATGCTTCTAATACCAAACCTGAGATCCTTCCTATAACATGAGATGTGATATCCAAATCCTTCCCCTTCCAAACCTGAGACCCTCCCTTTAGCATGAGATGTGATATCCAACTCCTTCCCATTCCATTCCTGAGACCCTTCTGATAGCATGAGATGTGATATCTCAAATCCTCTAATACCAAACCTGAGATCCTACCTCTAACATGAAATGTGATATCCAACTCTTTCCCCTTCCAAACCTGAGAGCCTTCCTATAGCATGAGATGTGATATCCAAGTCCTTCCCATTCCAATCCTGAGACCCTTCCTATAGCTTGAGATGTGATATCCAACTCCTTCCCATTGCAATTCTGAGACCCTTCCTATACTCTGAGACTTGATATCTCAATGCTTCTAATACCAAACCTGAGACCCGTAATATAACATGAGATGTGATATCCAAATCCTTCCCCTTCCAAACCTTAGACCCTTCCTTTATCATGAGATGTGATATCCAACTCCTTCCCATTCCAATCCTGAGACCCTTCCGATATCATGAGATGTGATATCTCAAAGCTTCTAATATCAAACTTGAGACCCTCCCTATAGCATGAGATGTGATATCCAAGTCCTTCCCATTCCAATCCTGAGACCCTTCCTATAGCATGAGATGTGATATCTCAATGCTTCTAATACCAAACCCGAGACCCTTCCTATAACATAAGATGGGAATATCCAACTCCTTCCCATTCCAATCCTGAGACCCTTCCGATAGCAGAGATGTGATATCTCAATGCTTATACCAAACCTGAGACCCTTCCTATGGCATGAGATGTGATATCCAACTCCTTGCCATTCAAATCCTGAGACCCTTCCTATAGCATGAGAAGGGATATCCAACTCCTTCCCAATCCAATCCTGAGACCCTTCCGATAGCAGAGACGTGATATCTCAATGCTTCTACCAAACCTGAGACCCTTCCTTTAGCATGAGATGTGATATCCAAATCCTTCACATTCCAATCCTGAGACCCTTCCTATAGCATGAGATGTGATATCTCAATGCTTCTAATACCAAACCTGAGATCCTTCCTATAACATGAGATGTGATATCCAATTCCTTCCCATTCCAAACCTGAGACCCTTCCTATTGGATGAGATGTGATATCCAACTCCTTCCCATTCCAACCCTGAGACCCTTCCTATAGCATGAGATGTGATGTCTCAATGCTTCTAATACCAAACCTGAGATCCTTCCTATAACATGAGATGTGATATCCAACTCCTTCCATTCCAATCCTGAGACCCGTCCTATAGCATGAGATGTGATATCTCAATGCTTATACCAAACCTGAGACCCTTCCTATAGCATGAGATGTGATATCCAACTACTTCCCATTCCAATCCTGAGACCCTTCCCATAGCATGAGATGTGATATCTCAATGCTTCTAATACCAAACCTGAGATCCTTCCTCTAACATGAAATGTGATATTCAACTCCTTCCCTTTCCAAACCTAAGAGCCTATCTATAGCATGAGATGTGATATCCAAGTCCTTTCCATTCCAATCCTTAGACCCTTCCTACAGCATGCAATATGATATCTCAATGATTCTAATAACAAACCTGAGACCCGTCCTATAGCATGAGATATGATATCCAAGTCCTTCCCATTCCAATCCTGAGACCCTTCCTATAACATGAAATGTGATATCCAACTCCTTCCAATTCCAACCTGAGACCCTTCCTATAGCATGAGATGGGATATCCAACTTCTTCCAAATCCAATACTGATACCCTTCCGATAGCATGAGATGTGATATCCCAATGCTTCTACCAAACCTGAGACCCATACTATGGCATGAGATGTGATATCAAACTCCTTCCCATTCCAATCATGAGACCCTTCCTATAGCTTGAGGTGTGATATCCAACTCCTTCCCATTCCAATTCTGAGACCCTTCTTATACCATGAGACTTGATATCTCAATGCTTCTAATACCAAACCTGAGACCCTTCCTATAACATGAGATGTGATATCCAACTCCTTCCCATTCCAACCTGAGACACTTCCTATAGCATGAGAAGGGATATCCAACTCCTTCCCAATCCAATCCTGAGACCCTTCCGATAGCAGAGATGTGATATCTCAATGCTTATACCAAACCTGAGACCCTTCCTATGGCATGAGATGTGATATCCAACTCCTTGCCATTCAAATCCTGAGACCCTTCCTATAGCATGAGAAGGGATATCCAACTCCTTCCCAATCCAATCCTGAGACCCTTCCGATAGCAGAGACGTGATATCTCAATGCTTATACCAAACCTGAGACCCTTCCTTTAGCATGAGATGTGATATCCAAATCCTTCACATTCCAATCCTGAGACCCTTCCTATAGCATGAGATGTGATATCTCAATGCTTCTAATACCAAACCTGAGATCCTTCCTATAACATAAGATGTGATATCCAATTCCTTCCCATTCCAAACCTGAGACCTTCCTATTGGATGAGAGGTGATATCCAACTCCTTCCCATTCCAACCCTGAGACCCTTCCTATAGCATGAGATGTGATGTCTCAATGCTTGTAATACCAAACCTGAGATCCTTCCTATAACATGAGATGTGATATCCAACTCCTTCCATTCCAATCCTGAGACCCGTCCTATAGCATTAGATGTGATATCTCAATGCTTATACCAAACTTGAGGCCCTTCCTATAGCATGAGATGTGATATCCAACTACTTCCCATTCCAATCCTGAGACCCTTCCTATAGCATGAGATGTGATATCTCAATGCTTCTAATACCAAACCTGAGATCCTTCCTCTAACATGAAATGTGATATCCAACTCCTTCCCTTTCCAAACCTAAGAGCCTATCTATAGCATGAGATGTGATATCCAAGTCCTTCCCATTCCAACCCTTAGACCCTTCCTACAGCATGCAATATGATATCTCAATGATTCTAATAACAAACCTGAGACCCGTCCTATAACATGAGATGGGATATCCAACTCCTTCCCATTCCAATCCTGAGACACTTCCGATAGCAGAGATGTGATATCTCAATGCTTATACCAAACCTGAGACCCTTCCTATAACATGAGATGTGATATCCAAATCCTTCCCGTTCCAAACCTGAGACCCTTCCATTAGCATGAGATGTGATATCCAGCTCCTTCCCATTCCAATCCTGAGACACTTCCGATAGCATGAGATGTGATATCTCAATGCTTCTAATATCAAAACTGAGACCCTCCCTATAGCATGATATGTGATATCTAAGTCCTTCCCATTCCAATCCTGAGACACTCCCTATAGCATGAGATGTGATATCCAACTCTTTCCCATTCCAATCCTGAGACCCTTCCTATAGCATGAGATATGATATCTCAATACTTCTAATACCAAACGTGAGATCCTTCCGAAAACATGAGATGTGATATCCAAATCCTTCCCCTTCCAAACCTGAGACCCTCCCTTTAGCATGAGATGTGATATCCAACTCCTTCCCATTCCAATCCTGAGACCCTTCTGATAGCATGAGATGTGATATCTCAATGCTTCTAATACCAAACCTGAGATCCTTCCGATAGCATGAAATGTGATATCTCAATGCTTCTAATACCAAACCTGAGATCCTTCCTATAACATGAGATGTGATATCCAAATCCTTCCCCTTCCAAACCTGAGACCCTCCCTTTAGCATGAGATGTGATATCCAACTCCTTCCCATTCCATTCCTGAGACCCTTCTGATAGCATGAGATGTGATATCTCAATGCCTCTAATACCAAACCTGAGATCCTACCTCTAACATGAAATGTGATATCCAACTCTTTCCCCTTCCAAACCTGAGAGCCTTCCTATAGCATGAGATGTGATATCCAAGTCCTTCCCATTCCAATCCTGAGACCCTTCCTATAGCTTGAGATGTGATATCCAACTCCTTCCCATTCCAATTCTGAGACCCTTCCTATACTCTGAGACTTGATATCTCAATACTTCTAATACCAAACGTGAGATCCTTCCGAAAACATGATATGTGATATCCAAATCCTTCCCCTTCCAAACCTGAGACCCTCCCTTTAGCATGAGATGTGATATCCAACTCCTTCCCATTCCAATCCTGAGACCCTTCTGATAGCATGAGATGTGATATCTCAATGCTTCTAATACCAAACCTGAGATCCTTCCGATAGCATGAAATGTGATATCTCAATGCTTCTAATACCAAACCTGAGATCCTTCCTATAACATGAGATGTGATATCCAAATCCTTCCCCTTCCAAACCTGAGACCCTCCCTTTAGCATGAGATGTGATATCCAACTCCTTCCCATTCCATTCCTGAGACCCTTCTGATAGCATGAGATGTGATATCTCAATGCCTCTAATACCAAACCTGAGATCCTACCTCTAACATGAAATGTGATATCCAACTCTTTCCCCTTCCAAACCTGAGAGCCTTCCTATAGCATGAGATGTGATATCCAAGTCCTTCCCATTCCAATCCTGAGACCCTTCCTATAGCTTGAGATGTGATATCCAACTCCTTCCCATTCCAATTCTGAGACCCTTCCTATACTCTGAGACTTGATATCTCAATGCTTCTAATACCAAACCTGAGACCCGTAATATAACATGAGATGTGATATCCAAATCCTTCCCCTTCCAAACCTTAGACCCTTCCTTTATCATGAGATGTGATATCCAAGTCCTTCCCATTCCAATCCTGAGACCCTTCCTATAGCATGAGATGTGATATCTCAATGCTTCTAATACCAAACCTGAGACCCTTCCTATAACATGAGATGGGAATATCCAACTCCTTCCCATTCCAATCCTGAGACCCTTCCGATAGCAGAGATGTGATATCTCAATGCTTATACCAAACCTGAGACCCTTCCTATGTCATGAGATGTGATATCCAACTCCTTGCCATTCAAATCCTGAGACCCTTCCTATAGCATGAGAAGGGATATCCAACTCCTTCCCAATCCAATCCTGAGACCCTTCCGATAGCAGAGACGTGATATCTCAATGCTTCTACCAAACCTGAGACCCTTCCTTTAGCATGAGATGTGATATCCAAATCCTTCCCCTTCCAAACCTGAGACCCTCCCTTTAGCATGAGATGTGATATCCAACTCCTTCCCATTCCATTCCTGAGACCCTTCTGATAGCATGAGATGTGATATTTCAATGCCTCTAATACCAAACCTGAGATCCTACCTCTAACATGAAATGTGATATCCAACTCTTTCCCCTTCCAAACCTGAGAGCATTCCTATAGCATGAGATGTGATATCCAAGTCCTTCCCATTCCAATCCTGAGACCCTTCCTATAGCTTGAGATGTGATATCCAACTCCTTCCCATTCCAATTCTGAGACCCTTCCTATACTCTGAGACTTGATATCTCAATGCTTCTAATACCAAACCTGAGACCCGTTATATAACATGAGATGTGATATCCAAATCCTTCCCCTTCCAAACCTTAGACCCTTCCTTTATCATGAGATGTGATATCCAACTCCTTCCCATTCCAATCCTGAGACCCTTCCGATATCATGAGATGTGATATCTCAAAGCTTCTAATATCAAACTTGAGACCCTCCCTATAGCATGAGATGTGATATCCAAGTCCTTCCCATTCCAATCCTGAGACCCTTCCTATAGCATGAGATGTGATATCTCAATGCTTCTAATACCAAACCTGAGACCCTTCCTATAACATGAGATGGGAATATCCAACTCCTTCCCATTCCAATCCTGAGACCCTTCCGATAGCAGAGATGTGATATCTCAATGCTTATACCAAACCTGAGACCCTTCCTATGTCATGAGATGTGATATCCATCTCCTTGCCATTCAAATCCTGAGACCCTTCCTATAGCATGAGAAGGGATATCCAACTCCTTCCCAATCCAATCCTGAGACCCTTCCGATAGCAGAGACGTGATATCTCGATGCTTCTACCAAACCTGAGACCCTTCCTTTAGCATGAGATGTGATATCCAAATCCTTCACATTCCAATCCTGAGACCCTTCCTATAGCATGAGATGTGATATCTCAATGCTTCTAATACCAAACCTGAGATCCTTCCTATAACATGAGATGTGATATCCAATTCCTTCCCATTCCAAACCTGAGACCCTTCCTATTGGATGAGATGTGATATCCAACTCCTTCCCATTCCAACCCTGAGACCCTTCCTATAGCATGAGATGTGATGTCTCAATGCTTCTAATACCAAACCTGAGATCCTTCCTATAACATGAGATGTGATATCCAACTCCTTCCATTCCAATCCTGAGACCCGTCCTATAGCATTAGATGTGATATCTCAATGCTTATACCAAACCTGAGGCCCTTCCTATAGCATGAGATGTGATATCTCAATGCTTCTAATACCAAACCTGAGATCCTTCCTCTAACATGAAATGTGATATTCAACTCCTTCCCTTTCCAAACCTAAGAGCCTATCTATAGCATGAGATGTGATATCCAAGTCCTTCCCATTCCAATCCTTAGACCCTTCCTACAGCATGCAATATGATATCTCAATGATTCTAATAACAAACCTGAGACCCGTCCTATAGCATGAGATATGATATCCAAGTCCTTCCCATTCCAATCCTGAGACCCTTCCTATAACATGAAATGTGATATCCAACTCCTTCCCATTCCAACCTGAGACCCTTCCTATAGCATGAGATGGGATATCCAACTTCTTCCAAATCCAATACTGATACCCTTCTTATACCATGAGACTTGATATCTCAATGCTTCTAATAACAAACCTGAGACCCTTCCTATAACATGAGATGTGATATCCAACTCCTTCCCATTCCAACCTGAGACACTTCCTATAGCATGAGAAGGGATATCCAACTCCTTCCCAATCCAATCCTGAGACCCTTCCGATAGCAGAGATGTGATATCTCAATGCTTATACCAAACCTGAGACCCTTCCTATGGCATGAGATGTGATATCCAACTCCTTGCCATTCAAATCCTGAGACCCTTCCTATAGCATGAGAAGGGATATCCAACTCCTTCCCAATCCAATCCTGAGACCCTTCCGATAGCAGAGACGTGATATCTCAATGCTTCTACCAAACCTGAGACCCTTCCTTTAGCATGAGATGTGATATCCAAATCCTTCACATTCCAATCCTGAGACCCTTCCTATAGCATGAGATGTGATATCTCAATGCTTCTAATACCAAACCTGAGATCCTTCCTATAACATAAGATGTGATATCCAATTCCTTCCCATTCCAAACCTGAGACCCTTCCTATTGGATGAGAGGTGATATCCAACTCCTTCCCATTCCAACCCTGAGACCCTTCCTATAGCATGAGATGTGATGTCTTAATGCTTGTAATACCAAACCTGAGATCCTTCCTATAACATGAGATGTGATATCCAACTCCTTCCATTCCAATCCTGAGACCCGTCCTATAGCATTAGATGTGATATCTCAATGCTTATACCAAACCTGAGGCCCTTCCTATAGCATGAGATGTGATATCCAACTACTTCCCATTCCAATCCTGAGACCCTTCCTATAGCATGAGATGTGATATCTCAATGCTTCTAATACCAAACCTGAGATCCTTCCTCTAACATGAAATGTGATATCCAACTCCTTCCCTTTCCAAACCTAAGAGCCTATCTATAGCATGAGATGTGATATCCAAGTCCTTCCCATTCCAACCCTTAGACCCTTCCTACAGCATGCAATATGATATCTCAATGATTCTAATAACAAACCTGAGACCCGTCCTATAACATGAGATGGGATATCCAACTCCTTCCCATTCCAATCCTGAGACACTTCCGATAGCAGAGATGTGATATCTCAATGCTTATACCAAACCTGAGACCCTTCCTATAACATGAGATGTGATATCCAAATCCTTCCCGTTCCAAACCTGAGACCCTTCCATTAGCATGAGATGTGATATCCAGCTCCTTCCCATTCCAATCCTGAGACACTTCCGATAGCATGAGATGTGATATCTCAATGCTTCTAATATCAAAACTGAGACCCTCCCTATAGCATGATATGTGATATCTAAGTCCTTCCCATTCCAATCCTGAGTCACTCCCTATAGCATGAGATGTGATATCCAACTCTTTCCCATTCCAATCCTGAGACCCTTCCTATAGCATGAGATATGATATCTCAATACTTCTAATACCAAACGTGAGATCCTTCCGAAAACATGAGATGTGATATCCAAATCCTTCCCCTTCCAAACCTGAGACCCTCCCTTTAGCATGAGATGTGATATCCAACTCCTTCCCATTCCAATCCTGAGACCCTTCTGATAGCATGAGATGTGATATCTCAATGCTTCTAATACCAAACCTGAGATCCTTCCGATAGCATGAAATGTGATATCTCAATGCTTCTAATACCAAACCTGAGATCCTTCCTATAACATGAGATGTGATATCCAAATCCTTCCCCTTCCAAACCTGAGACCCTCCCTTTAGCATGAGATGTGATATCCAACTCCTTCCCATTCCATTCCTGAGACCCTTCTGATAGCATGAGATGTGATATCTCAATGCCTCTAATACCAAACCTGAGATCCTACCTCTAACATGAAATGTGATATCCAACTCTTTCCCCTTCCAAACCTGAGAGCCTTCCTATAGCATGAGATGTGATATCCAAGTCCTTCCCATTCCAATCCTGAGACCCTTCCTATAGCTTGAGATGTGATATCCAACTCCTTCCCATTCCAATTCTGAGACCCTTCCTATACTCTGAGACTTGATATCTCAATACTTCTAATACCAAACGTGAGATCCTTCCGAAAACATGATATGTGATATCCAAATCCTTCCCCTTCCAAACCTGAGACCCTCCCTTTAGCATGAGATGTGATATCCAACTCCTTCCCATTCCAATCCTGAGACCCTTCTGATAGCATGAGATGTGATATCTCAATGCTTCTAATACCAAACCTGAGATCCTTCCGATAGCATGAAATGTGATATCTCAATGCTTCTAATACCAAACCTGAGATCCTTCCTATAACATGA
Source organism: Ambystoma mexicanum (assembly GCF_040938575.1). Lineage (NCBI taxonomy): Eukaryota > Metazoa > Chordata > Amphibia > Caudata > Ambystomatidae > Ambystoma > Ambystoma mexicanum. The sequence goes on from NW_027182358.1 coordinate 1,064,729, forward strand.
GATGTGATATCCAAATCCTTCCCCTTCCAAACCTGAGACCCTCCCTTTAGCATGAGATGTGATATCCAACTCCTTCCCATTCCATTCCTGAGACCCTTCTGATAGCATGAGATGTGATATCTCAATGCCTCTAATACCAAACCTGAGATCCTACCTCTAACATGAAATGTGATATCCAACTCTTTCCCCTTCCAAACCTGAGAGCCTTCCTATAGCATGAGATGTGATATCCAAGTCCTTCCCATTCCAATCCTGAGACCCTTCCTATAGCTTGAGATGTGATATCCAACTCCTTCCCATTCCAATTCTGAGACCCTTCCTATACTCTGAGACTTGATATCTCAATGCTTCTAATACCAAACCTGAGACCCGTAATATAACATGAGATGTGATATCTAAATCCTTCCCCTTCCAAACCTTAGACCCTTCCTTTATCATGAGATGTGATATCCAAGTCCTTCCCATTCCAATCCTGAGACCCTTCCTATAGCATGAGATGTGATATCTCAATGCTTCTAATACCAAACCTGAGACCCTTCCTATAACATGAGATGGGAATATCCAACTCCTTCCCATTCCAATCCTGAGACCCTTCCGATAGCAGAGATGTGATATCTCAATGCTTATACCAAACCTGAGACCCTTCCTATGTCATGAGATGTGATATCCAACTCCTTGCCATTCAAATCCTGAGACCCTTCCTATAGCATGAGAAGGGATATCCAACTCCTTCCCAATCCAATCCTGAGACCCTTCCGATAGCAGAGACGTGATATCTCAATGCTTCTACCAAACCTGAGACCCTTCCTTTAGCATGAGATGTGATATCCAAATCCTTCCCCTTCCAAACCTGAGACCCTCCCTTTAGCATGAGATGTGATATCCAACTCCTTCCCATTCCATTCCTGAGACCCTTCTGATAGCATGAGATGTGATATCTCAATGCCTCTAATACCAAACCTGAGATCCTACCTCTAACATGAAATGTGATATCCAACTCTTTCCCCTTCCAAACCTGAGAGCCTTCCTATAGCATGAGATGTGATATCCAAGTCCTTCCCATTCCAATCCTGAGACCCTTCCTATAGCTTGAGATGTGATATCCAACTCCTTCCCATTCCAATTCTGAGACCCTTCCTATACTCTGAGACTTGATATCTCAATGCTTCTAATACCAAACCTGAGACCCGTTATATAACATGAGATGTGATATCCAAATCCTTCCCCTTCCAAACCTTAGACCCTTCCTTTATCATGAGATGTGATATCCAACTCCTTCCCATTCCAATCCTGAGACCCTTCCGATATCATGAGATGTGATATCTCAAAGCTTCTAATATCAAACTTGAGACCCTCCCTATAGCATGAGATGTGATATCCAAGTCCTTCCCATTCCAATCCTGAGACCCTTCCTATAGCATGAGATGTGATATCTCAATGCTTCTAATACCAAACCTGAGACCCTTCCTATAACATGAGATGGGAATATCCAACTCCTTCCCATTCCAATCCTGAGACCCTTCCGATAGCAGAGATGTGATATCTCAATGCTTATACCAAACCTGAGACCCTTCCTATGTCATGAGATGTGATATCCAACTCCTTGCCATTCAAATCCTGAGACCCTTCCTATAGCATGAGAAGGGATATCCAACTCCTTCCCAATCCAATCCTGAGACCCTTCCGATAGCAGAGACGTGATATCTCAATGCTTCTACCAAACCTGAGACCCTTCCTTTAGCATGAGATGTGATATCCAAATCCTTCACATTCCAATCCTGAGACCCTTCCTATAGCATGAGATGTGATATCTCAATGCTTCTAATACCAAACCTGAGATCCTTCCTATAACATGAGATGTGATATCCAATTCCTTCCCATTCCAAACCTGAGACCCTTCCTATTGGATGAGATGTGATATCCAACTCCTTCCCATTCCAACCCTGAGACCCTTCCTATAGCATGAGATGTGATGTCTCAATGCTTCTAATACCAAACCTGAGATCCTTCCTATAACATGAGATGTGATATCCAACTCCTTCCATTCCAATCCTGAGACCCGTCCTATAGCATGAGATGTGATATCTCAATGCTTATACCAAACCTGAGACCCTTCCTATAGCATGAGATGTGATATCCAACTACTTCCCATTCCAATCCTGAGACCCTTCCCATAGCATGAGATGTGATATCTCAATGCTTCTAATACCAAACCTGAGATCCTTCCTCTAACATGAAATGTGATATTCAACTCCTTCCCTTTCCAAACCTAAGAGCCTATCTATAGCATGAGATGTGATATCCAAGTCCTTCCCATTCCAATCCTTAGACCCTTCCTACAGCATGCAATATGATATCTCAATGATTCTAATAACAAACCTGAGACCCGTCCTATAGCATGAGATATGATATCCAAGTCCTTCCCATTCCAATCCTGAGACCCTTCCTATAACATGAAATGTGATATCCAACTCCTTCCCATTCCAACCTGAGACCCTTCCTATAGCATGAGATGGGATATCCAACTTCTTCCAAATCCAATACTGATACCCTTCTTATACCATGAGACTTGATATCTCAATGCTTCTAATAACAAACCTGAGACCCTTCCTATAACATGAGATGTGATATCCAACTCCTTCCCATTCCAACCTGAGACACTTCCTATAGCATGAGAAGGGATATCCAACTCCTTCCCAATCCAATCCTGAGACCCTTCCGATGGCAGAGATGTGATATCTCAATGCTTATACCAAACCTGAGACCCTTCCTATGGCATGAGATGTGATATCCAACTCCTTGCCATTCAAATCCTGAGACCCTTCCTATAGCATGAGAAGGGATATCCAACTCCTTCCCAATCCAATCCTGAGACCCTTCCGATAGCAGAGACGTGATATCTCAATGCTTCTACCAAACCTGAGACCCTTCCTTTAGCATGAGATGTGATATCCAAATCCTTCACATTCCAATCCTGAGACCCTTCCTATAGCATGAGATGTGATATCTCAATGCTTCTAATACCAAACCTGAGATCCTTCCTATAACATAAGATGTGATATCCAATTCATTCCCATTCCAAACCTGAGACCCTTCCTATTGGATGAGAGGTGATATCCAACTCCTTCCCATTCCAACCCTGAGACCCTTCCTATAGCATGAGATGTGATGTCTTAATGCTTGTAATACCAAACCTGAGATCCTTCCTATAACATGAGATGTGATGTCCAACTCCTTCCATTCCAATCCTGAGACCCGTCCTATAGCATTAGATGTGATATCTCAATGCTTATACCAAACCTGAGGCCCTTCCTATAGCATGAGATGTGATATCCAACTACTTACCATTCCAATCCTGAGACCCTTCCTATAGCATGAGATGTGATATCTCAATGCTTCTAATACCAAACCTGAGATCCTTCCTCTAACATGAAATGTGATATCCAACTCCTTCCCTTTCCAAACCTAAGAGCCTATCTATAGCATGAGATGTGATATCCAAGTCCTTCCCATTCCAACCCTTAGACCCTTCCTACAGCATGCAATATGATATCTCAATGATTCTAATAACAAACCTGAGACCCGTCCTATAACATGAGATGGGATATCCAACTCCTTCCCATTCCAATCCTGAGACACTTCCGATAGCAGAGATGTGATATCTCAATGCTTATACCAAACCTGAGACCCTTCCTATAACATGAGATGTGATATCCAAATCCTTCCCGTTCCAAACCTGAGACCCTTCCATTAGCATGAGATGTGATATCCAGCTCCTTCCCATTCCAATCCTGAGACACTTCCGATAGCATGAGATGTGATATCTCAATGCTTCTAATATCAAAATTGAGACCCTCCCTATAGCATGATATGTGATATCTAAGTCCTTCCCATTCCAATCCTGAGACACTCCCTATAGCATGAGATGTGATATCCAACTCTTTCCCATTCCAATCCTGAGACCCTTCCTATAGCATGAGATATGATATCTCAATACTTCTAATACCAAACGTGAGATCCTTCCGAAAACATGAGATGTGATATCCAAATCCTTCCCCTTCCAAACCTGAGACCCTCCCTTTAGCATGAGATGTGATATCCAACTCCTTCCCATTCCAATCCTGAGACCCTTCTGATAGCATGAGATGTGATATCTCAATGCTTCTAATACCAAACCTGAGATCCTTCCGATAGCATGAAATGTGATATCTCAATGCTTCTAATACCAAACCTGAGATCCTTCCTATAACATGAGATGTGATATCCAAATCCTTCCCCTTCCAAACCTGAGACCCTCCCTTAAGCATGAGATGTGATATCCAACTCCTTCCCATTCCATTCCTGAGACCCTTCTGATAGCATGAGATGTGATATCTCAATGCCTCTAATACCAAACCTGAGATCCTACCTCTAACATGAAATGTGATATCCAACTCTTTCCCCTTCCAAACCTGAGAGCCTTCCTATAGCATGAGATGTGATATCCAAGTCCTTCCCATTCCAATCCTGAGACCCTTCCTATAGCTTGAGATGTGATATCCAACTCCTTCCCATTCCAATTCTGAGACCCTTCCTATACTCTGAGACTTGATATCTCAATGCTTCTAATACCAAACCTGAGACCCGAAATATAACATGAGATGTGATATCCAAATCCTTCCCCTTCCAAACCTTAGACCCTTCCTTTATCATGAGATGTGATATCCAAGTCCTTCCCATTCCAATCCTGAGACCCTTCCTATAGCATGAGATGTGATATCTCAATGCTTCTAATACCAAACCTGAGACCCTTCCTATAACATGAGATGGGAATATCCAACTCCTTCCCATTCCAATCCTGAGACCCTTCCGATAGCAGAGATGTGATATCTCAATGCTTATACCAAACCTGAGACCCTTCCTATGTCATGAGATGTGATATCCAACTCCTTGCCATTCAAATCCTGAGACCCTTCCTATAGCATGAGAAGGGATATCCAACTCCTTCCCAATCCAATCCTGAGACCCTTCCGATAGCAGAGACGTGATATCTCAATGCTTCTACCAAACCTGAGACCCTTCCTTTAGCATGAGATGTGATATCCAAATCCTTCCCCTTCCAAACATGAGACCCTCCCTTTAGCATGAGATGTGATATCCAACTCCTTCCCATTCCATTCCTGAGACCCTTCTGATAGCATGAGATGTGATATCTCAATGCCTCTAATACCAAACCTGAGATCCTACCTCTAACATGAAATGTGATATCCAACTCTTTCCCCTTCCAAACCTGAGAGCCTTCCTATAGCATGAGATGTGATATCCAAGTCCTTCCCATTCCAATCCTGAGACCCTTCCTATAGCTTGAGATGTGATATCCAACTCCTTCCCATTCCAATTCTGAGACCCTTCCTATACTCTGAGACTTGATATCTCAATGCTTCTAATACCAAACCTGAGACCCGTAATATAACATGAGATGTGATATCCAAATCCTTCCCCTTCCAAACCTTAGACCCTTCCTTTATCATGAGATGTGATATCCAACTCCTTCCCATTCCAATCCTGAGACCCTTCCGATATCATGAGATGTGATATCTCAAAGCTTCTAATATCAAACTTGAGACCCTCCCTATAGCATGAGATGTGATATCCAAGTCCTTCCCATTCCAATCCTGAGACCCTTCCTATAGCATGAGATGTGATATCTCAATGCTTCTAATACCAAACCTGAGACCCTTCCTATAACATGAGATGGGAATATCCAACTCCTTCCCATTCCAATCCTGAGACCCTTCCGATAGCAGAGATGTGATATCTCAATGCTTATACCAAACCTGAGACCCTTCCTATGTCATGAGATGTGATATCCAACTCCTTGCCATTCAACTCCTGAGACCCTTCCTATAGCATGAGAAGGGATATCCAACTCCTTCCCAATCCAATCCTGAGACCCTTCCGATAGCAGAGACGTGATATCTCAATGCTTCTACCAAACCTGAGACCCTTCCTTTAGCATGAGATGTGATATCCAAATCCTTCACATTCCAATCCTGAGACCCTTCCTATAGCATGAGATGTGATATCTCAATGCTTCTAATACCAAACCTGAGATCCTTCCTATAACATGAGATGTGATATCCAATTCCTTCCCATTCCAAACCTGAGACCCTTCCTATAGCATGAGATGTGATGTCTCAATGCTTCTAATACCAAACCTGAGATCCTTCCTATAGCATGAGATGTGATATCTCAATGCTTATACCAAACCTGAGACCCTTCCTATAGCATGAGATGTGATATCCAACTACTTCCCATTCCAATCCTGAGACCCTTCCTATAGCATGAGATGTGATATCTCAATGCTTCTAATACCAAACCTGAGATCCTTCCTCTAACATGAAATGTGATATCCAACTCCTTCCCTTTCCAAACCTAAGAGCCTATCTATAGCATGAGATGTGATATCCAAGTCCTTCCCATTCCAATCCTGAGACCCTTCCTATAACATGAAATGTGATATCCAACTCCTTCCCATTCCAACCTGAGACCCTTCCTATAGCATGAGATGGGATATCCAACTTCTTCCAAATCCAATACTGATACCCTTCCGATAGCATGAGATGTGATATCCCAATGCTTCTACCAAACCTGAGACCCATACTATGGCATGAGATGTGATATCAAACTCCTTCCCATTCCAATCCTGAGACCCTTCCTATAGCTTGAGGTGTGATATCCAACTCCTTCCCATTCCAATTCTGAGACCCTTCTTATACCATGAGACTTGATATCTCAATGCTTCTAATACCAAACCTGAGACCCATACTATGGCATGAGATGTGATATCAAACTCCTTCCCATTACAATCCTGAGACCCTTCCTATAGCATGAGATGTGATATCCAACTACTTCCCATTCCAATCCTGAGACCCTTCCTATAGCATGAGATGTGATATCTCAATGCTTCTAATACCAAACCTGAGATCCTTCCTCTAACATGAAATGTGATATCCAACTCCTTCCCTTTCCAAAAATAAGAGCCTATCTATAGCATGAGATGTGATATCCAAGTCCTTCCCATTCCAATCCTTAGACCCTTCCTACAGCATGCAATATGATATCTCAATGATTCTAATAACAAACCTGAGACCCGTCCTATAGCATGAGATATGATATCCAAGTCCTTCCCATTCCAATCCTGAGACCCTTCCTATAACATGAAATGTGATATCCAACCTCTTCCCATTCCAACCTGAGACCCTTCCTATAGCATGAGATGGGATATCCAACTTCTTCCAAATCCAATACTGATACCCTTCCGATAGCATGAGATGTGATATCCCAATGCTTCTTCCAAACCTTAGACCCTTCCTTTATCATGAGATGTGGTATCCAACTCCTTCCCATTCCAATCCTGAGACCCTTCCGATATCATGAGATTTGTTATCTCAATGCTTCTAATATCAAACTTGAGACCCTCCCTATAGCATGCGATGTGACATCCAAGTCCTTCCCATTCCAATCCTGAGAACCTTCCTATAGCATGAGATGTGATATCTCTATGCTTCTAATACCAAACCTGAGACCCTTCCTATAACATGAGATGGGATATCCAACGCCTTCCCATTCCAATCCTGAGACCCTTCCGATAGCAGAGATGTGATATCTCAATGCTTATACCAAACCTGAGACCCTTCCTATGGCCTGAGATGTCATATACAACTCCTTCCCATTCCAATCCTGAGACCCTTCCTTTAGCATGAGATGTGATATCTCAATGCTTATACCAAATCTGAGACCCTTCCTATAGCATGAGATGTGATATCCAAATCCTTCCCATTCCAATCCTGAGACCCTTCCTATAGCATGAGATGTGATATCTCAATGCTTATACCAAACCTGAGAGCCTACCTATAGCATGAGATGTGATATCCAAGTCCATCCCATTCCAATCCTTAGACCCTTCCTACAGCATGCAATGTGATATCTCAATGATTCTAATACCAAACCAGAGACTCTTACTATAACATGAGATGGGATATCCAACTCCTTCCCATTCCAATCCTGAGCTGCTTCCTATAGCAGAGATGTGATATCTCAATGCTTATACCAAACCTGAGACCCTTCCTATATCATGAGATGTGATATCCAACTCCTTCCCGTTCCAAACCTGAGACACTAACTATAGCATATGTGATATCCAACTCCTTCCCATTCCAAACATGAGACCCTTCCTATAGCAAGAAAGTAATATCCAACTCCTACCCATTCCAATCCTGAGACCCTTCCTATAGCAAGAGATGTGATATCCAAATCCTTCCCATTCCAATCCTGAGACCCTTCCTATAACATGAGATGTCATATCCAACTCCTTCCCATTCCAACCTGAGACACTTCCTATAGCATGAGAAGGGATATCCAACTCCTTCCCAATCCAATCCTGAGACCCTTCCGATAGCAGAGATGTGATATCTCAATGCTTATACCAAACCTGAGACCCTTCCTATGGCATGAGATGTGATATCCAACTCCTTGCCATTCAAATCCTGAGACCCTTCCTATAGCATGAGAAGGGATATCCAACTCCTTCCCAATCCAATCCTGAGACCCTTCCGATAGCAGATACGTGATATCTCAATGCTTCTACCAAACCTGAGACCCTTCCTTTAGCATGAGATGTGATATCCAAATCCTTCACATTCCAATCCTGAGACCCTTCCTATAGCATGAGATGTGATATCTCAATGCTTCTAATACCAAACCTGAGATCCTTCCTATAACATGAGATGTGATATCCAATTCCTTCCCATTCCAAACCTGAGACCCTTCCTATTGGATGAGATGTGATATCCAACTCCTTCCCATTCCAACCCTGAGACCCTTCCTATAGCATGAGATGTGATGTCTCAATGCTTCTAATACCAAGCCTGAGATCCTTCCTATAACATGAGATGTGATATCCAACTCCTTCCATTCCAATCCTGAGACCCGTCCTATAGCATGAGATGTGATATCTCAATGCTTCTAATACCAAACCTGAGATCCTTCCTCTAACATGAAATGTGATATCCAACTCCTTCCCTTTCCAAACCTAAGAGCCTATCTATAGCATGAGATGTGATATCCAAGTCCTTCCCATTCCAACCCTTAGACCCTTCCTACAGCATGCAATATGATATCTCAATGATTCTAATAACAAACCTGAGACCCGTCCTATAACATGAGATGGGATATCCAACTCCTTCCCATTCCAATCCTGAGACACTTCCGAGAGCAGAGATGTGATATCTCAATGCTTATACCAAACCTGAGACCCTTCCTATAACATGAGATGTGATATCCAAATCCTTCCCGTTCCAAACCTGAGACCCTTCCTTTAGCATGAGATGTGATATCCAAATCCTTCCTGTTCCAAACCTGAGACCCTTCCTTTAGCATGAGATGTGATATCCAGCTCCTTCCCATTCCAATCCTGAGATACTTCCGATAGCATGAGATGTGATATCTCAATGCTTCTAATATCAAAACTGAGACCCTCCCTATAGCATGATATGTGATATCTAAGTCCTTCCCATTCCAATCCTGAGACCCTTCCTATAACATGAGATGTCATATCCAACTCCTTCCCATTCCAACCTGAGACACTTCCTATAGCATGAGAAGGGATATCCAACTCCTTCCCAATCCAATCCTGAGACCCTTCCGATAGCAGAGATGTGATATCTCAATGCTTATACCAAACCTGAGACCCTTCCTATGGCATGAGATGTGATATCCAACTCCTTGCCATTCAAATCCTGAGACCCTTCCTATAACATGAGATGTCATATCCAACTCCTTCCCATTCCAACCTGAGACACTTCCTATAGCATGAGAAGGGATATCCAACTCCTTCCCAATCCAATCCTGAGACCCTTCCGATAGCAGAGATGTGATATCTCAATGCTTATACCAAACCTGAGACCCTTCCTATGGCATGAGATGTGATATCCAACTCCTTGCCATTCAAATCCTGAGACCCTTCCTATAGCATGAGAAGGGATATCCAACTCCTTCCCAATCCAATCCTGAGACCCTTCCGATAGCAGATACGTGATATCTCAATGCTTCTACCAAACCTGAGACCCTTCCTTTAGCATGAGATGTGATATCCAAATCCTTCACATTCCAATCCTGAGACCCTTCCTATAGCATGAGATGTGATATCTCAATGCTTCTAATACCAAACCTGAGATCCTTCCTATAACATGAGATGTGATATCCAATTCCTTCCCATTCCAAACCTGAGACCCTTCCTATTGGATGAGATGTGATATCCAACTCCTTCCCATTCCAACCCTGAGACCCTTCCTATAGCATGAGATGTGATGTCTCAATGCTTCTAATACCAAGCCTGAGATCCTTCCTATAACATGAGATGTGATATCCAACTCCTTCCATTCCAATCCTGAGACCCGTCCTATAGCATGAGATGTGATATCTCAATGCTTCTAATACCAAACCTGAGATCCTTCCTCTAACATGAAATGTGATATCCAACTCCTTCCCTTTCCAAACCTAAGAGCCTATCTATAGCATGAGATGTGATATCCAAGTCCTTCCCATTCCAACCCTTAGACCCTTCCTACAGCATGCAATATGATATCTCAATGATTCTAATAACAAACCTGAGACCCGTCCTATAACATGAGATGGGATATCCAACTCCTTCCCATTCCAATCCTGAGACACTTCCGAGAGCAGAGATGTGATATCTCAATGCTTATACCAAACCTGAGACCCTTCCTATAACATGAGATGTGATATCCAAATCCTTCCCGTTCCAAACCTGAGACCCTTCCTTTAGCATGAGATGTGATATCCAAATCCTTCCTGTTCCAAACCTGAGACCCTTCCTTTAGCATGAGATGTGATATCCAGCTCCTTCCCATTCCAATCCTGAGATACTTCCGATAGCATGAGATGTGATATCTCAATGCTTCTAATATCAAAACTGAGACCCTCCCTATAGCATGATATGTGATATCTAAGTCCTTCCCATTCCAATCCTGAGACCCTTCCTATAACATGAGATGTCATATCCAACTCCTTCCCATTCCAACCTGAGACACTTCCTATAGCATGAGAAGGGATATCCAACTCCTTCCCAATCCAATCCTGAGACCCTTCCGATAGCAGAGATGTGATATCTCAATGCTTATACCAAACCTGAGACCCTTCCTATGGCATGAGATGTGATATCCAACTCCTTGCCATTCAAATCCTGAGACCCTTCCTATAACATGAGATGTCATATCCAACTCCTTCCCATTCCAACCTGAGACACTTCCTATAGCATGAGAAGGGATATCCAACTCCTTCCCAATCCAATCCTGAGACCCTTCCGATAGCAGAGATGTGATATCTCAATGCTTATACCAAACCTGAGACCCTTCCTATGGCATGAGATGTGATATCCAACTCCTTGCCATTCAAATCCTGAGACCCTTCCTATAGCATGAGAAGGGATATCCAACTCCTTCCCAATCCAATCCTGAGACCCTTCCGATAGCAGATACGTGATATCTCAATGCTTCTACCAAACCTGAGACCCTTCCTTTAGCATGAGATGTGATATCCAAATCCTTCACATTCCAATCCTGAGACCCTTCCTATAGCATGAGATGTGATATCTCAATGCTTCTAATACCAAACCTGAGATCCTTCCTATAACATGAGATGTGATATCCAATTCCTTCCCATTCCAAACCTGAGACCCTTCCTATTGGATGAGATGTGATATCCAACTCCTTCCCATTCCAACCCTGAGACCCTTCCTATAGCATGAGATGTGATGTCTCAATGCTTCTAATACCAAGCCTGAGATCCTTCCTATAACATGAGATGTGATATCCAACTCCTTCCATTCCAATCCTGAGACCCGTCCTATAGCATGAGATGTGATATCTCAATGCTTCTAATACCAAACCTGAGATCCTTCCTCTAACATGAAATGTGATATCCAACTCCTTCCCTTTCCAAACCTAAGAGCCTATCTATAGCATGAGATGTGATATCCAAGTCCTTCCCATTCCAACCCTTAGACCCTTCCTACAGCATGCAATATGATATCTCAATGATTCTAATAACAAACCTGAGACCCGTCCTATAACATGAGATGGGATATCCAACTCCTTCCCATTCCAATCCTGAGACACTTCCGATAGCAGAGATGTGATATCTCAATGCTTATACCAAACCTGAGACCCTTCCTATAACATGAGATGTGATATCCAAATCCTTCCCGTTCCAAACCTGAGACCCTTCCTTTAGCATGAGATGTGATATCCAAATCCTTCCTGTTCCAAACCTGAGACCCTTCCTTTAGCATGAGATGTGATATCCAGCTCCTTCCCATTCCAATTCTGAGATACTTCCGATAGCATGAGATGTGATATCTCAATGCTTCTAATATCAAAACTGAGACCCTCCCTATAGCATGATATGTGATATCTAAGTCCTTCCCATTCCAATCCTGAGACACTCCCTATAGCATGAGATGTGATATCCAACTCTTTCCCATTCCAATCCTGCGACCCTTCCTATAGCATGAGATATGATATCTCAATACTTCTAATACCAAACGTGAGATCCTTCCGATAACATGAGATGTGATATCCAAATCCTTCCCCTTCCAAACCTGAGACCCTCCCTTTAGCATGAGATGTGATATCCAACTCCTTCCCATTCCAATCCTGAGACCCTTCTGATAGCATGAGATGTGATATCTCAATGCTTCTAATACCAAACCTGAGATCCTTCCGATAGCATGAGATGTGATATCTCAATGATTCTATTACCAAACCTGAGATCCTTCCTATAACATGAGATGTGATATCCAAATCCTTCCCCTTCCAAACCTGAGACCCTCCCTTTAGCATGAGATGTGATATCCAACTCCTTCCCATTCCATTCCTGAGACCCTTCTGATAGCATGAGATGTGATATCTCAATGCCTCTAATACCAAACCTGAGATCCTACCTCTAACATGAAATGTGATATCCAACTCTTTCCCCTTCCAAACCTGAGAGCCTTCCTATAGCATGAGATGTGATATCCAAGTCCTTCCCATTCCAATCCTGAGACCCTTCCTATAGCTTGAGATGTGATATCCAACTCCTTCCCATTCCAATTCTGAGACCCTTCCTTTACTCTGAGACTTGATATCTCAATGCTTCTAATATCAAACCTGAGACCCGTAATATAACATGAGATGTGATATCCATCCAAATCCTTCCCCTTCCAAACCTTAGACCATTCCTTTATCATGAGATGTGATATCCACTCCTTCCCATTCCAATCCTGAGACCCTTCCGATATCATGAGATGTGATATCTCAAAGCTTCTAATATCAAACTTGAGACCCTCCCTATAGCATGAGATGTGATATCCAAGTCCTTCCCATCCAATCCTGAGACCCTTCCTATAGCATGAGATGTGATATCTCAATGCTTCTAATACCAAACCTGAAACCCTTCCTATAACATGAGATGGGAATATCCAACTCCTTCCCATTCCAATCCTGAGACCCTTCCGATAGCAGAGATGTGATATCTCAATGCTTATACCAAACCTGAGACCCTTCCTATGGCATGAGATGTGATATCCAACTCCTTGCCATTCAAATCCTGAGACCCTTCCTATAGCATGAGAAGGGATATCCAACTCCTTCCCAATCCAATCCTGAGACCCTTCCGATAGCAGAGACGTGATATCTCAATGCTTCTACCAAACTTGAGACCCTTCCTTTAGCATGAGATGTGATATCCAAATCCTTCACATTCCAATCCTGAGACCCTTCCTATAGCATGAGATGTGATATCTCAATGCTTCTAATACCAAACCTGAGATCCTTCCTATAACATGAGATGTGATATCCAATTCCTTCCCATTCCAAACCTGAGACCCTTCCTATTGGATGAGATGTGATATCCAACTCCTTCCCATTCCAACCCTGAGACCCTTCCTATAGCATGAGATGTGATGTCTCAATGCTTCTAATACCAAACCTGAGATCCTTCCTATAACATGAGATGTGATATCCAACTCCTTCCATTCCAATCCTGAGACCCGTCCTATAGCATGAGATGTGATATCTCAATGCTTATACCAAACCTGAGACCCTTCCTATAGCATGAGATGTGATATCCAACTACTTCCCATTCCAATTCTGAGACCCTTCCTATAGCATGAGATGTGATATCTCAATGCTTCTAATACCAAACCTGAGATCCTTCCTCTAACATGAAATGTGATATCCAACTCTTTCCCCTTCCAAACCTGAGAGCCTTCCTATAGCATGAGATGTGATATCCAAGTCCTTCCCATTCCAATCCTGAGACCCTTCCTATAGCTTGAGATGTGATATCCAACTCCTTCCCATTCCAATTCTGAGACCCTTCCTATACTCTGAGACTTGATATCTCAATGCTTCTAATACCAAACCTGAGACCCGTAATATAACATGAGATGTGATATCCATCCAAATCCTTCCCCTTCCAAACCTTAGACCATTCCTTTATCATGAGATGTGATATCCAACTCCTTCCCATTCCAATCCTGAGACCCTTCCGATATCATGAGATGTGATATCTCAAAGCTTCTAATATCAAACTTGAGACCCTCCCTATAGCATGAGATGTGATATCCAAGTCCTTCCCATTCCAATCCTGAGACCCTTCCTATAGCATGAGATGTGATATCTCAATGCTTCTAATACCAAACCTGAAACCCTTCCTATAACATGAGATGGGAATATCCAACTCCTTCCCATTCCAATCCTGAGACCCTTCCGATAGCAGAGATGTGATATCTCAATGCTTATACCAAACCTGAGACCCTTCCTATGGCATGAGATGTGATATCCAACTCCTTGCCATTCAAATCCTGAGACCCTTCCTATAGCATGAGAAGGGATATCCAACTCCTTCCCAATCCAATCCTGAGACCCTTCCGATAGCAGAGACGTGATATCTCAATGCTTCTACCAAACCTGAGACCCTTCCTTTAGCATGAGATGTGATATCCAAATCCTTCACATTCCAATCCTGAGACCCTTCCTATAGCATGAGATGTGATATCTCAATGCTTCTAATACCAAACCTGAGATCCTTCCTATAACATGAGATGTGATATCCAATTCCTTCCCATTCCAAACCTGAGACCCTTCCTATTGGATGAGATGTGATATCCAACTCCTTCCCATTCCAACCCTGAGACCCTTCCTATAGCATGAGATGTGATGTCTCAATGCTTCTAATACCAAACCTGAGATCCTTCCTATAACATGAGATGTGATATCCAACTCCTTCCATTCCAATCCTGAGACCCGTCCTATAGCATGAGATGTGATATCTCAATGCTTATACCAAACCTGAGACCCTTCCTATAGCATGAGATGTGATATCCAACTACTTCCCATTCCAATTCTGAGACCCTTCCTATAGCATGAGATGTGATATCTCAATGCTTCTAATACCAAACCTGAGATCCTTCCTCTAACATGAAATGTGATATCCAACTCCTTCCCTTTCCAAACCTAAGAGCCTATCTATAGCATGAGATGTGATATCCAAGTCCTTCCCATTCCAATCCTTAGACCCTTCCTACAGCATGCAATATGATATCTCAATGATTCTAATAACAAACCTGAGACCCGTCCTATAGCATGAGATATGATATCCAAGTCCTTCCCATTCCAATCCTGAGACCCTTCCTATAACATGAAATGTGATATCCAACTCCTTCTCATTCCAAACTGAGACCCTTCCTATAGCATGAGATGGGATATCCAACTTCTTTCAAATCCAATACTGATACCCTTCCGATAGCATGAGATGTGATATCCCAATGCTTCTACCAAACCTGAGACCCATACTATGGCATGAGATGTGATATCAAACTCCTTCCCATTCCAATCCTGAGACCCTTCCTATAGCTTGAGGTGTGATATCCAACTCCTTCCCATTCCAATTCTGAGACCCTTCTTATACCATGAGACTTGATATCTCAATGCTTCTAATACCAAACCTGAGACCCGTCCTATAACATGAGATGTGATATCCAAATCCTTCCCCTTCCAAACCTTAGACCCTTCCTTTATCATGAGATGTGATATCCAACTCCTTCCCATTCCAATCCTGAGACCCTTCCGATATCATGAGATTTGTTATCTCAATGATTCTAATATCAAACTTGAGACCCTCCCTATAGCATGAGATGTGACATCCAAGTCCTTCCCATTCCAATCCTGAGACCCTTCCTATAGCATGAGATGTGATATCTCTATGCTTCTAATACCAAACCTGAGACCCTTCCTATAACATGAGATGGGATATCCAACTCCTTCCCATTCCAATCCTGAGACCCTTACGATAGCAGAGTTGTGATATCTCAATGCTTATACCAAACCTGAGAACCTTCCTATGGCCTGAGATATCATATACAACTCCTTCCCATTCCAATCCTGAGACCCTTCCTTTAGCATGAGATGTGATATCTCAATGCTTATACCAAATCTGAGACCCTTCCTATAGCATGAGATGTGATATCCAATTCCTTCCCATTCCAATCCTGAGCCGCTTCCGATAGCAGAGATGTGATATCTCAATGCTTATACCAAACCTGAGACCCTTCCTATAACATGAGATGTGATATCCAACTCGTTCCCGTTCCAAACCTGAGACACTAACTATAGTATATGTGATATCCAACTCCTTCCCATTCCAAACATGAGACCCTTCCTATAGCAAGAAAGTAATATCCAACTCCTACCCATTCCAAACCTGAGACCCTTCCTATAGCAAGAGATGTGATATCCAAATCCTTCCCATTCCAATCCCGACACCCTTCCTATAACATGAGATGTGATATCCAACTCCTTCCCATTCCAACCTGAGACACTTCCTATAGCATGAGAAGGGATATCCAACTCCTTCCCAATCCAATCCTGAGACCCTTCCGATAGCAGAGATGTGATATCTCAATGCTTATACCAAACCTGAGACCCTTCCTATGGCATGAGATGTGATATCCAACTCCTTACCATTCAAATCCTGAGACCCTTCCTATAGCATGAGATGTGATATCTCTATGCTTCTAATACCAAACCTGAGACCCTTCCTATAACATGAGATGTGATATCCAACTCCTTCCCATTCCAATCCTGAGACCCTTCCGATAGCAGAGATGTGATATCTCAATGCTTATACCAAACCTGAGAACCTTCCTATGGCCTGAGATGTCAAATAAAACTCCTTCCCATTCCAATCCTGAGACGCTTCCTTTAGCATGAGATGTGATATCTCAATGCTTATACCAAATCTGAGACCCTTCCTATAGCATGAGATGTGATATCCAATTCCTTCCCATTCCAATCCTGAGACCCTTCCTATAGCATGAGATGTGATATCTCAATGCTTATACCAAACCTGAGAGCCTACCTATAGCATGAGATGTGATATCCAAGTCCATTCCATTCCAATCCTTAGACCCTTCCTACAGCATGCAATGTGATATCTCAATGATTCTAATACCAAACCAGAGACTCTTCCTATAACATGAGATGTGATATCCAATTCCTTCCCATTCCAAACCTGAGACCCTTCCTATTGGATGAGATGTGATATCCAACTCCTTCCCATTCCAACCCTGAGACCCTTCCTATAGCATGAGATGTGATGTCTCAATGCTTCTAATACCAAACCTGAGATCCTTCCTATAACATGAGATGTGATATCCAACTCCTTCCATTCCAATCCTGAGACCCGTCCTATAGCATGAGATGTGATATCTCAATGCTTATACCAAACCTGAGACCCTTCCTATAGCATGAGATGTGACATCCAAGTCCTTCCCATTCCAATCCTGAGACCCTTCCTATAACATGAGATGTGATATCCAACTCCTTCCCATTCCCACCTGAGACACTTCCTATAGCATGAGAAGGGATATCTCACTGCTTATACCAAACCTGAGACCCTTCCCATAGCATGAGATGTGATATCCAACTGCTTCGCATTCCAATCCTGAGACCCTTCCTATAGCATGAGATGTGATATCTCAATGCTTCTAATATCAAACCTGAGATCCTTCCTCTAACATGAAATGTGATATCCAACTCCTTCCCTTTCCAAACCTAAGAGCCTATCTATAGCATGAGATGTGATATCCAAGTCCTTCCCATTTCAACCCTTAGACCCTTCCTACAGCATGCAATATGATATCTCAATGATTCTAATAACAAACCTGAGACCCGTCCTATAACATGAGATGGGATATCCAACTCCTTCCCATTCCAATCCTGAGACACTTCCGATAGCAGAGATGTGATATCTCAATGCTTATACCAAACCTTAGACCCTTCCTATAACATGAGATGTGATATCCAAATCCTTCCCGTTCCAAACCTGAGACCCTTCCTTTAGCATGAGATGTGATATCCAGCACCTTCCCATTCCAATCCTGAGACACTTCCGATAGCATGAGATGTGATATCTCAATGCTTCTAATATCAAAACTGAGACCCTCCCTATAGCATGATATGTGATATCTAAGTCCTTCCCATTCCAATCCTGAGACCCTCCCTATAGCATGAGATGTGATATCTCACTGCTTATACCAAACCTGAGACCCTTCCCATAGCATGAGATGTGATATCCAACTCCTTCCCATTCCAATCCTCAGACCCTTCCTATAGCATGAGATGTGTATCTCAATGCTTCTAATATCAAAATTGAGATATCAAGTCTCAGAGTATAGGAAGGGTCTCAGAATTGGAATGGGAAGGAGTTGGATATCACATCTCAAGCTATAGGAAGGGTCTCAGGATTGGAATGGGAAGGACTTGGATATCACATCTCATGCTATAGGAAGGCTCTCAGGTTTGGAAGGGGACAGAGTTGGATATCACATTTCATGTTATAGGAAGGATCTCGGGTTTGGTATTAGAAGCATTGAGATATCACATCTCATGCTATCGGAAGGATCTCAGGTTTGTTATTAGAAGCATTGAGATATCACATCTCATGCTATCAGAAGGGTCTCAGGATTGGAATGGGAAGGAGTTGGATATCACATCTCATGCTAAAGGGAGGGTCTCAGGTTTGGAAGGGGAAGGATTTGGATATCACATCTCATGTTTTCGGAAGGATCTCATGTTTGGTATTAGAAGTATTGAGATATCATATCTCATGCTATAGGAAGAGTCTCAGGATTGGAATGGGAAGGAGTTGGATATCACATCTCATGCTATAGGAAGTGTCTCAGGATTGGAATGGGAAGGACTTGGATATCACATCTCATGCTATAGGTAGGGTCTCAAGTTTGATATTAGAAGCATTGAGATATCACATCTCATGCTATAGGAAGGGTCTGAGGATTGGAATGGGAAGGAGTTGGATATCACATCTCATGCTATGGGAAGGGTCTCAGGTTTGGTATAAGCAGTGAGATATCACATCTCATGCTATAGGAAGTGTCTCAGGATTGGAATGGGAAGGAGTTGGATATCACATCTCATGTTATAGGAAGGATCTCAGGTTTGGTATAAGCATTGAGATATCACATCTCTGCTATCGGAAGGGTCTCAGGATTGGAATGGGAACGAGTTGGATATTCCCATCTCATGTTATAGGAAGGGTCTCAGGATTGGAATGGGAAGGACTTGGATATCACATCTCATGCTATAGGGAGGGTCTCAAGTTTGATATTAGAAGCTTTGAGATATCACATCTCATGATATCGGAAGGGTCTCAGGATTGGAATGGGAAGGAGTTGGATATCACATCTCATGATAAAGGAAGGGTCTAAGGTTTGGAAGGGGAAGGATTTGGATATCACATCTCATGTTATATTACGGGTCTCAGGTTTGGTATTAGAAGCATTGAGATATCAAGTCTCATAGTATAGGAAGGGTCTCAGAATTGGAATGTGAAGGAGTTGGATATCACATCTCAAGCTATAGGAAGGGTCTCAGGATTGGAATGGGAAGGACTTGGATATCACATCTCATGCTATAGGAAGGCTCTCAGGTTTGGAAGGGGAAAGAGTTGGATATCACATTTCATGTTAGAGGTAGGATCTCAGGTTTGGTATTAGAGGCTTTGAGATATCACATTTCATGCTATCAGAAGGGTCTCAGGAATGGAATGGGAAGGAGTTGGATATCACATCTCATGCTAAAGGGAGGGTCTCAGGATTGGAAGGGGAAGGATTTGGATATCACATCTCATGTTATAGGAAGGATCTCAGGTTTGGTATTAGAAGCATTGAGATATCACATCTCATGCTATCGGAAGGATCTCAGGTTTGGTATTAGAAGCATTGAGATATCACATCTCATGCTATCAGAAGAGTCTCAGGATTGGAATAGGAAGGAGTTGGATATCACATCTCATGCTAAAGGGAGGGTCTCAGGTTTGGAAGGGGAAGGATTTGGATATCACATCTCATGTTATCGGAAGGATCTCACGTTTGGTATTAGAAGTATTGAGATATCATATCTCATGCTATAGGAAGGGTCTCAGGATTGGAATGGGAAGGAGTTGGATATCACATCTCATGCTATAGGGAGGGTCTCAGGATTGGAATGGGAAGGACTTAGATATCACATATCATGCTATAGGGAGGGTCTCAGTTTTGATATTAGAAGCATTGAGATATCACATCTCATGCTATCGGAAGTGTCTCAGGATTGGAATGGGAAGGTGCTGGATATCACATCTCATGCTAAAGGAAGGGTCTCAGGTTTGGAACGGGAAGGATTTGGATATCACATCTCATGTTATAGGAAGGGTCTCAGGTTTGGTATAACCATTGAGATATCACATCTCTGCTATAGGAAGTGTCTCAGGATTGGAATGGGAAGGAGTTGGATATCCCATCTCATGTTATAGGACGGGTCTCAGGTTTGTTATTAGAATCATTGAGATATCATATTGCATGCTGTAGGAAGGGTCTAAGGGTTGGAATGGGAAGGACTTGGATATCACATCTCATGCTATAGATAGGCTCTTAGGTTTGGAAAGGAAAGGAGTTGGATATCACATTTCATGTTAGAGGAAGGATCTCAGGTTTGGTATTAGAAGCATTGAGATATCACATCTCATGCTATAGGAAGGGTCTCAGGATTGGAATGGGAAGCAGTTGGATATCACATCTCATGCTATAGGAAGGGTCTCAGGTTTTGTATAAGCATTGAGATATCACATCTCATGCTATAGGACGGGTCTCAGGATTGGAATGGAAGGAGTTGGATATCACATCTCATGTTATAGGAAGGATCTCAGGTTTGGTATTAGAAGCATTGAGACATCACATCTCATGCTATAGGAAGGGTCTCAGGGTTGGAATGGGAAGGAGTTGGACATCACATCTCATCCAATAGGAAGGGTCTCAGGTTTGGAATGGGAAGGAATTGGATATCACATCTCATGTTATAGGAAGGATCTCAGGTTTGGTATTAGAAGCATTGAGATATCACATCTCATGCTATAGGAAGGGTCTCAGGATTGGAATGTGAAGGATTTGGATATCACATCTCATGCTAAAGGAAGGGTCTCAGGTTTGGTAGAAGCATTGAGATATCACGTCTCTGCTATCGGAAGGGTCTCAGGATTGGATTGGGAAGGAGTTGGATATCACATCTCATGCCATAGGAAGGGTCTCAGGTTTGGTATAAGCATTGAGATATCACATCTCTGCTATCGGAAGGGTCTCAGGACTGGATTGGGAAGGAGTTGGATATCCCTTCTCATGCTATAGGAAGTGTCTCAGGTTGGAATGGGAAGGAGTTGGATATCACATCTCATGTTATAGGAAGGGTCTCAGGATTGGAATGGGAAGGATTTGGATATCACATCTCTTGCTATAGGAAGGGTCTCAGGATTGGAATGGGTAGGACTTGGATATTACTTTCTTGCTATAGGAAGGGTCTCATGTTTGGAATGGGAAGGAGTTGGATATCACATATGCTATAGTTAGTGTCTCAGGTTTGGAACGGGAAGGAGTTGGATATCACATCTCATGTTATAGGAAGGGTCTCAGGTTTGTTATAAGCATTGAGATATCACATCTCTGCTATTGGAAGCGGCTCAGGATTGGAATGGGAAGGAGTTGGATATCCCATCTCATGTTATAGGAAGAGTCTCTGGTTTGGTATTAGAATCATTGAGATATCACATCGCATGCTGTAGGAAGGGTCTAAGGATTGGAATGGGATGGACTTGGATATCACATCTCATGCTATAGGTAGGCTCTCAGGTTTGGTATAAGCATTGAGATATCACATCTCATGATATAGGAAGGGTCTCAGGATTGGAATGGGAAGGAATTGGATATCACATCTCATGCTATAGGAAGGGTCTCAGATTTGGTATAAGCATTGAGATATCACATCACATGCTAAAGGAAGGGTCTCAGGATTGGAATGGGAAGGAGTTGTATATGACATCTCAGGCCATAGGAAGGTTCTCAGGTTTGGTATAAGCATTGAGATATCACATCTCTGCTATCGGAAGGGTCTCAGGATTGGAATGGGAAGGAGTTGGATATCCCATCTCATGTTATAGGAAGGGTCTCAGGTTTGGTATTAGAAGCATAGAGATATCACATCTCATGCTATAGGAAGGGTCTCAGGATTTGAATGGCAAGGAGTTGGATATCACATCTCATGCCATAGGAAGGGTCTCAGGTTTGGTATAAGCATTGAGATATCACATCTCTGCTATCGGAAGGGTCTCAGGATTGGATTGGGAAGGAGTTGGATATCCCTTCTCATGCTATAGGAAGGGTCTCAGGTTGGAATGGGAAGGAGTTGGATATCACATCTCATGTTATAGGAAGGGTCTCAGGATTGGAATGGGAAGGATTTGGATATCACATCTCTTGCTATAGGAAGGGTCTCAGGATTGGAATGGGTAGGAGTTGGATATTACTTTCTTGCTATAGGAAGGGTCTCATGTTTGGAATGGGAAGGAGTTGGATATCACATATGCTATAGTTAGTGTCTCAGGTTTGGAACGGGAAGGAGTTGGATATCACATCTCATGTTATAGGAAGGGTCTCAGGTTTGGTATAAGCATTGAGATATCACATCTCTGCTATCGGAAGCGGCTCAGGATTGGAATGGGAAGGAGTTGGATATCCCATCTCATGTTATAGGAAGAGTCTCTGGTTTGTTATTAGAATCACTGAGATATCACATCTCATGCTATAGGAAGGGTCTCAGGATTGGAATGGGAAGGACTTGGATGTCACATCTCATGCTATAGGGAGGGTCTCAAGTTTGATATTAGAAGCATTGAGATAACAAATCTCATGATATCGGAAGGGTCTCAGGATTGGAATGGGAAGGAGTTGGATATCACATCTCATGATAAAGGAAGGGTCTAAGGTTTGGAAGGGGAAGGATTTGGATATCACATCTCATGTTATAGGATGGGTCTCAGGTTTGGTATTAGAAGCATTGAGATATCAAGTCTCATGGTATAAGAAGGGTCTCAGAATTGGAATGGGAAGGAGTTGGATATCACACCTCAAGCTATAGGAAGGGTCTCAGGATTGGAATGGGAAGGAGTTTGATATCACATCTCATGCCATAGTATGGGTCTCAGGTTTGGTAGAAGCATTGGGATATCACATCTCATGCTATCGGAAGGGTATCAGTATTGGATTTGGAAGAAGTTGGATATCCCATCGCATGCTATAGGAAGGGTCTCAGGTTGGAATGGGAAGGAGTTGGATATCACATTTCATGTCATAGGAAGGGTCTCAGGATTGGAATGGGAAGGACTTGGATATCATATCTCATGCTATAGGACGGGTCTCAGGTTTGTTATTAGAATCATTGAGATATCATATTGCATGTTGTAGGAAGGGTCTAAGGATTGGAATGGGAAGGACTTGGATATCACATCTCATGCTATAGATAGGCTCTTAGGTTTGGAAAGGGAAGGAGTTGGATATCACATTTCATGTTAGAGGAAGGATCTCAGGTTTGGTATTAGAAGCATTGAGATATCACATCTCATGCTATAGGAAGGGTCTCAGGATTGGAATGGGAAGTAGTTGGATATCACATCTCATGCTATAGGAAGGGTCTCAGGTTTGGTATAAGCATTGAGATATCACATCTCATGCTATAGGACGGGTCTCAGGATTGGAATGGAAGGAGTTGGATATCACATCTCATGTTATAGGAAGGATCTCAGGTTTGGTATTAGAAGCATTGAGACATCACATCTCATGCCATAGGAAGGGTCTCAGGGTTGGAATGGGAAGGAGTTGGATATCACATCTCATCCAATAGGAAGGGTCTCAGGTTTGGAATGGGAAGGAATTGGATATCACATCTCATGTTATAGGAAGGATCTCAGGTTTGGTATTAGAAGCATTGAGATATCACATCTCATGCTATACGAAGGGTCTCAGGATTGGAATGTGAAGGATTTGGATATCACATCTCATGCTAAAGGAAGGGTCTCAGGTTTGGTAGAAGCATTGAGATATCACGTCTCTGCTATCGGAAGGGTCTCAGGATTGGATTGGGAAG
The DNA here is from genome assembly GCF_040938575.1 of Ambystoma mexicanum. Taxonomy (NCBI): domain Eukaryota; kingdom Metazoa; phylum Chordata; class Amphibia; order Caudata; family Ambystomatidae; genus Ambystoma; species Ambystoma mexicanum. The sequence continues at coordinate 1,089,301 of NW_027182358.1, forward strand.
GAGTTGGATATCCCTTCTCATGCTATAGGAAGGGTCTCAGGATTTGAATGGCAAGGAGTTGGATATCACATCTCATGCCATAGGAAGGGTCTCAGGTTTGGTATAAGCATTGAGATATCACATCTCTGCTATCGGAAGGGTCTCAGGATTGGAATGGGAAGGAGTTGGATATTCCCATCTCATGTTATAGGAAGGGTCTCAGGTTTGGTATTAGAAGCATTGAGATATCACATCTCATGCTATGGGAAGGGTCACAGGATTGGAATGGGAAGGACTTGGATATCACATCTCATGCTATAGGGAGGGTCTCAAGTTTGATATTAGAAGCTTTGAGATATCACATCTCATGATATTGGAAGGGTCTCAGGATTGGAATGGGAAGGAGTTGGATATCACATCTCATGATAAAGGAAGGGTCTAAGGTTTGGAAGGGGAAGTATTTGGATATCACATCTCATGTTATATTACGGGTCTCAGGTTTGGTATTAGAAGCATTGAGATATCAAGTCTCAGAGTATAGGAAGGGTCTCAGAATTGGAATGGGAAGGAGTTGGATATCACATCTCAAGCTATAGGAAGGGTCTCAGGATTGGAATGGGAAGGACTTGGATATCACATCTCATGCTATAGGAAGGCTCTCAGGTTTGGAGGGGGAAAGAGTTGGATATCACATTTCATGTTAGAGGTAGGATCTCAGGTTTGGTATTAGAGGCATTGAGATATCACATCTCATGCTATCAGAAGGGTCTCAGGAATGGAATGGGAAGGAGTTGGATATCACATCTCATGCTAAAGGGAGGGTCTCAGGTTTGGAAGGGGAAGGATTTGGATATCACATCTCATGTTATAGGAAGGATCTCAGGTTTGGTATTAGAAGCATTGAGATATCACATCTCATGCTATCGGAAGGATCTCAGGTTTGGTATTAGAAGCATTGAGATATCACATCTCATGCTATCAGAAGGGTCTCAGGATTGGAATGGGAAGGAGTTGGATATCACATCTCATGCTAAAGGGAGGGTCTCAGGTTTGGAAGGGGAAGGATTTGGATATCACATCTCATGTTATCGGAAGGATCTCACGTTTGGTATTAGAAGTATTGAGATATCATATCTCATGCTATAGGAAGGGTCTCAGGATTGGAATGGGAAAGAGTTGGATATCACATCTCATGCTATAGGGAGTGTCTCAGGATTGGAATGGGAAGGACTTAGATATCACATATCATGCTATAGGGAGGGTCTCAGTTTTGATATTAGAAGCATTGAGATATCACATCTCATGCTATCGGAAGTGTCTCAGGATTGGAATGGGAAGGAGCTGGATATCACATCTCATGCTAAAGGAAGGGTCTCAGGTTTGGAACGGGAAGGATTTGGATATCACATCTCATGTTATAGGAAGGGTCTCAGGTTTGGTATAAGCATTGAGATATCACATCTCTGCTATCGGCAGTGTCTCAGGATTGGAATGGGAAGGAGTTGGATATCCCATCTCATGTTATAGGACGGGTCTCAGGTTTGTTATTAGAATCATTGAGATATCATATTGCATGCTGTAGGAAGGGTCTAAGGTTTGGAATGGGAAGGACTTGGATATCACATCTCATGCGATAGATAGGCTCTTAGGTTTGGAAAGAGAAGGAGTTGGATATCACATTTCATGTTAGAGGAAGGATCTCAGGTTTGGTATTAGAAGCATTGAGATATCACATCTCATGCTATAGGAAGGGTCTCAGGATTGGAATGGGAAGTAGTTGGATATCACATCTCATGCTATAGGAAGGGTCTCAGGTTTGGTATAAGCATTGAGATATCACATCTCATGCTATAAAACGGGTCTCAGGGTTGTAATGGGAAGGACTTGGATATCACATCTCATGCTATAGATAGGCTCTTAGGTTTGGAAAGGGAAGGAGTTGGATATCACATCTCATGTTATAGGAAGGATCTCAGGTTTGGTATTAGAAGCATTGAGACATCACATCTCATGCTATAGGAAGGGTCTCAGGGTTGGAATGGGAAGGAGTTGGATATCACATCTCATCCAATAGGAAGGGTCTCAGGTTTGGAATGGGAAGGAATTGGATATCACATCTCATGTTATAGGAAGGATCTCAGGTTTGGTATTAGAAGCATTGAGATATCACATCTCATGCTATAGGAAGGGTCTCAGGATTGGAATGTGAAGGATTTGGATATCACATCTCATGCTAAAGGAAGGGTCTCAGGTTTGGTAGAAGCATTGAGATATCACGTCTCTGCTATCGGAAGGGTCTCAGGATTGGATTGGGAAGGAGTTGGATATCCCTTCTCATGCTATAGGAAGGGTCTCAGGATTTGAATGGCAAGGAGTTGGATATCACATCTCATGCCATAGGAAGGGTCTCAGGTTTGGTATAAGCATTGAGATATCACATCTCTGCTATCGGAAGGGTCTCAGGATTGGATTGGGAAGGAGTTGGATATCCCTTCTCATGCTATAGGAAGTGTCTCAGGTTGGAATGGGAAGGAGTTGGATATCACATCTCATGTTATAGGAAGGGTCTCAGGATTGGAATGGGAAGGATTTGGATATCACATCTCTTGCTATAGGAAGGGTCTCAGGATTGGAATGGGTAGGAGTTGGATATTACTTTCTTGCTATAGGAAGGGTCTCATGTTTGGAATGGGAAGGAGTTGGATATCACATATGCTATAGTTAGTGTCTCAGGTTTGGAACGGGAAGGAGTTGGATATCACATCTCATGTTATAGGAAGGGTCTCAGGTTTGGTATAAGCATTGAGATATCACATCTCTGCTATCGGAAGCGGCTCAGGATTGGAATGGGAAGGAGTTGGATATCCCATCTCATGTTATAGTAAGAGTCTCTGGTTTGGTATTAGAATCATTGAGATATCACATCGCATGCTGTAGGAAGGGTCTAAGGATTGGAATGGGATGGACTTGGATATCACATCTCATGCTATAGGTAGGCGCTCAGGTTTGGTATAAGCATTGAGATATCACATCTCATGCTATAGGAAGGGTCTCAGGATTGGAATGGGAAGGATTTGGATATCACATCTCATGCTATAGGAAGGGTCTCAGATTTGGTATAGGCATTGAGATATCACATCTCATGCTAAAGGAAGGGTCTCAGGATTGGAATGTTAAGGAGTTGTATATGACATCTCAGGCCATAGGAAGGGTCTCAGGTTTGGTATAAGCATTGAGATATCACATCTCTGCTATCGGAAGGGTCTCAGGATTGGAATGGGAAGGAGTTGGATATCCCATCTCATGTTATAGGAAGGGTCTCAGGTTTGGTATTAGAAGCATAGAGATATCACATCTCATGCTATAGGAAGGGTCTCAGGATTGTAATGGGAAGGACTTGGATGTCACATCTCATGCTATAGGGAGGGTCTCAAGTTTGATATTAGAAGCATTGAGATAACAAATCTCATGATATCGGTAGGGTCTCAGGATTGGAATGGGAAGGAGTTGGATACCACATCTCACGATAAAGGAAGGGTCTAAGGTTTGGAAGGGGAAGGATTTGGATATCACATCTCATGTTATAGGACGGGTCTCAGGTTTGGTATTAGAAGCATTGAGATATCAAGTCTCATGGTATAAGAAGGGTCTCAGAATTGGAATGGGAAGGAGTTGGATATCACACCTCAAGCTATAGGAAGGGTCTCAGGATTGGAATGGGAAGGAGCTTGATATCACATCTCATGCGATAGTATGGGTCTCAGGTTTGGTAGAAGCATTGGGATATCACATCTCATGCTATCGGAAGGGTATCAGTATTGGATTTGGAAGAAGTTGGATATCCCATCTCATGCTATAGGAAGGGTCTCAGGTTGGAATGGGAAGGAGTTGGATATCACATTTCATGTTATAGGAAGGGTCTCAGGATTGGAATGGGAAGGACTTGGATATCATATCTCATGCTATAGGACGGGTCTCAGGTTTGTTATTAGAATCATTGAGATATCATATTGCATGCTGTAGGAAGGGTCTAAGGATTGGAATGGGAAGGACCTGGATATCACATCTCATGCTATAGATAGGCTCTTAGGTTTGGAAAGGGAAGGAGTTGGATATCACATTTCATGTTAGAGGAAGGATCTCAGGTTTGGTATTAGAAGCATTGAGATATCACATCTCATGCTATAGGAAGGGTCTCAGGATTGGAATGGGAAGTAGTTGGATATCACATCTCATGCTATAGGAAGGGTCTCAGGTTTGGTATAAGCATTGAGATATCACATCTCATGCTATAGGACGGGTCTCAGGATTGGAATGGAAGGAGTTGGATATCACATCTCATGTTATAGGAAGGATCTCAGGTTTTGTATTAGAAGCATTGAGACATCACATCTCATGCTATAGGAAGGGTCTCAGGGTTGGAATGGGAAGGAGTTGGATATCACATCTCATCCACTAGGAAGGGTCTCAGGTTTGGAAAGTGAAGGAGTTGGATATCACATTTCATGTTAGAGGAAGGATCTCAGGTTTGGTATTAGGGGCATTGAGATATCACATCTCAGGCTATAGGAAGGGTCTCAGGATTGGAATGGGAAGGAGTTGGATATCACATCTCATGCTATAGGAAGGGTCTCAGGTTTGGTAGAAGCATTGAGATATCACATCTCATGCTATAGGAAGGGTCTCAGGATTGGAATGGAAGGAGTTGGATATCACATCTCATGCTAAAGGGAGGGTCTCAGGTTTGGAAGGGGAAGGAGTTGGATATTCCCATCTCATGTTATAGGAAGGGTCTCAGGTTTGGTATTAGAAGCATTGAGATATCACATCTCATGCTATAGGAAGGGTCTCAGGATTGGAATGGGAAGGACTTGGATATCACATCTCATGCTATAGGGAGGGTCTCAAGTTTGATATTAGAAGCTTTGAGATATCACATCTCATGATATCGGAAGGGTCTCAGGATTGGAATGGGAAGGAGTTGGATATCACATCTCATGATAAAGGAAGTGTTAGGAAAGATTTCGTAATTGTAGGCAATTTTCCTTCCATGTGGCAACCCCTAAACTTTTTGCTGTCGTTTTTCACCTTGTTCTTGACTTTGCCAGAGAAGTGCAGCCTTCTGCTGCACTCCTCTGGGCTTTCGCTCCTTTTCTTATGGGGAAACTGACATGCCCTTAAGACAGTCAGTACCGGGGAACGCTGTTTCCCGTAGTTTCTTTTATCGTGTTGCGGCTTTAGTGCAACATGACACAAGAGGGCACTGTAAGCTAAGTTACAGCTCTCTTGGGTCTCTAGCCTTCTACAGGCCCTAGATACTCATTTAGGATTGTATTTGATCGGTGCAAGTCATTCAGGGACTGGAATGGTGGCAGCAATCGTTTTGTGTATTTTGAGCTCCTTTTGGCGTTCTGAGCGCATTTTTCGCGCTGAACCCAAAATGGTGGCCTGGCTCCCAAAATGGCCAGACCACGAGGCTCCTTTGTCCTGTCCACTGACCGTCTTGCTCCCTTCACCTTCCCCAGGTCGAGCGACCCGGGGCCTTCCTTATTTGGGCATGTACTTTCCAGCGAAACACGGATGCTTTCGCAGGCTTCTACATGTCTTTTGTGTGCCTCCAGGGTGTGGGCTGGGATGTCTGGTCCCAATACACATCCTGGGTGCCAGAGAGTCTAGGGTAGTGTGAATGCCTGGGACCACCGTGGTCCGTGATTGGTCCACGTATGGTATGTGTGTTGATGAGCGGATCTCCCATTGGCTCCCCTCCGTTTTGGCGCGAAGGGAACCGTGGATAAGAGGGGGCTGGAAACACCACTACCATGTCGATCTCCTGAGTTCTCACGAACGAAGGAATACAGGAGCCAAGTATCCTGCAACCAAGAGGCTGGACCGAGGAATCGCTGGTGACCCGCTGAAGGACTCCTCCTTTGCACTGCTGTCTTCCTGTGAAACCCTTTCCTCCTTTGATCGAACCAGAAGGCCTGTACTGGTGCTTCGACCTTTGGAATAGCAGGAACAGCTATTCCCGGCGACTTCATCATCTCCTGCCAAGTAAGCCTTCGAAAGTGTCTCTGGGCCATCCAGTTGACTGACCAGCTTACAAGGGAGTCCTGCTCTGCAACCGCCGCCAGGTTGTGTTGTATCCCGAGTCCTTGCCACTCTCCCACGCTTCGTGCACTTGGCGTTCCCAGGTCTGAAGGGAGGAGTGTACATTTGGCTCGGATACACACGGCCGCTCCGTTGCCCTGCGGTGGTGACAAAACTGTGCAGGTTTCTTCGATTGGGACGTCTTTTTGCTCTACACGACGACGAGGCATTTCCCGACTCTTCTGAACCTGCCAGCTGCTGAAACTGACGTGGAGAAGCCTGGGTCTGCTTCCATCGGGGACCGGTGAGTAGTTTAGCTAGGATCTGGTCGCCCTCCTGCAGTAGCCCATTGCTTTTCCCCGCTGTGTAAAAACAGCACCCTTTTGTCCGTACTCACGCTCTGCTTCTGCTCGCTGTGGAGGCTGCGCTTGAGTCGCGGAACCTGTTCTTCTTCTGTGGTGCACTAACCCGAACTGCCTGACTTCCTCCGAAGAGCTTCTCCTTTTGCCCGTTGGCACCAGCGTGGGCAGGTACTTTGAGCACAAGGCTCCACTCTTCGCAGGGCTCGGACTTCCATCTAGTTAGGTCCCTCTGAAGGCGAACTGAGTCTAAAGCATTATCGCACTGCCTGTTTTCCTTCCCTTGCAGGTGGACTACACATTTCGTGCCTCTAATGCTTGAGACTGTCGTGTTTGTATATATATTGTGTTGATATGGTATGTGTTGGCTTAATATTGTGATATTGTGATTTTCTCGCTACGGTCGTTGTTTTAAAGGCCTTAAAATAAATGTGTTTATATTTTTGATGTAACACCTGTTTGGAGTAGTTTGTAAGCGCTCTTGCTTTGTGTGCTCATTGCGGGCTTTCAGTCACCCTCACCCCTCTTGAGACCTAGTCTTGACCGCCGCGATCGCTACCTTGATTGGTCTGGCTCGTCCAGAGGTTACCCTGTTCCAAGTAATTAGGTTGGCCTTCTGAACTTCTGCGCCACCAGGACAGAGTTCAGAAATCCGTCTTAACAAATTGGTGTACAGCGGTGGGATACGACTGAAGGTATCCAGTGTTGTGCACGAACTAAGGCATTTCAGGTTATTCCAACCAGGACACGTAGTGAATTGTTGTAGTATAACTTTAAAAAGGCCATAGTCCTATCTAACAGTATGGATACAAATACCTTCTTAACTTTAAATGCTTCCAAATCAGAAACATTGAAGAAGATGTGTGCGGAGAGAGGTGTTTCCTCTCAAGGCACGAAATTGGAAATGATCCAAAGAATCGTGGCGTGGCAAGAAGCGCAGCTTGACGCTATAACTTCTGAGGACAGTGCGGAAGGTGGTGGGGCTGCTCTCACTGGTAGAACCGACGGTTCTGCCGCCGCACTGATCCATCGCGACCACAAGGACAGGGAGGACCAGATGTCTAATGTTTCCTCTGCCAGTGCTGATGGGGAGGCTATGCTTGAATTCAAGAAGCAAGAGCTGCGGTTTAGGCAGCAGGAGCTTGAATTCAGCATAGCCAAACTAAAAATCGAACAGGCAGAAAAACAAAAAGACAGGGATCACCAGTTGGAACTGGCCAAGCTTCAGTTTGCAAATGGGTCCAAGGGTCCTGGACATGGGTCTGGGGCCTCCTCTCATCCATGATTTCAGAAAGATCTGCTCAGTGTGTATGAAGAAAGGAATGACATTATGGACTGGCTGAATGCGTTTGAGTATGCATGCGAAGTTCAAGAAGTTGACAATGCTGATAAGATTGCGTGGTTGCTCAGTAGACTGCCCCATTCTGGCTGTAGTGCCATCATGGAAATGTCGAAGGCTGAGCGAGCTGATTTCGCAATGTTAAAGCAAACTCTCATTTTAAAGTTTGGGAAGACTCCGGCCCAATATTTAAAGCGTTTTCGAGAGTATAAGAAAAAGGAAGGTGGTACTTGGGTATCTTATGTCGCTGAATCCTTGAAAAACTTAACTGGCTGGGTCGAAGGTTATAAGGTTTCTACCTTCGAAGGCATGATAAATCTTGTCATGCTGGAACACAGTTTTGCTTCTTCTTCCCCGGAGCTTAAGCAGCATTTGGCCGATTCGAAGGAGATAGATCCTAAGAAGCTGGCCATTGCAGCAGATTTATGGGTGTCACATCGAGTGTCCCATAAGGACAAAACTCATCCTGGTAAGCAGGAGGAAGGGAAAAAGTCCAAAGATATGGAGGGTGGAGAATCTGCTAAATCTTCTTCCCATAAGGGCCACAAAAAGAAAAACAAGGGTAAGACACAAGAGAACTCACAGGGTAGTGGAGGTCAGCCTCCGAAACAGAACTCTGGTTTCAATAAGCCTCCCTACGTAAACAGACCCACTGGGGCTTGTTTTTCTTGTGGAGCAACTGACCACGTGAAGGGGGATCCCCGTTGTAAGGTTAGACCTTTGGGGGTCCACTCTGCTAATCTGGCCTTCTCCTCCTACGAGGAAGAAGAGATTACAGGAGCATCCTTCTCCTCAGACTCATTTCCCAGCGGGATAGAGGCTGAGGTAGTTTTAGTGTCCCTGGGTTCCTGGGAGCCTAAAGTCGCAGAGGCTTATGCTAGGATTCCGGATAATACCAAGCACTACTTTAAAGACAGTGTGCTGATCAATGGAGTGGATACTCCAGCTCTTAGGGATAGTGGGTGCAGTCGCACTGTAGTGGATTCTACCTTGGTAGACTCAGAGGAAGTTGCCAGAGCTACTCTGATGCCCACTAAGTTGGCTGACGGCCCCCTCCGTATGTTTCCCGTAATACCTGTAAATCTTACTTTAAATGGTACAGCAGTCAGGATTCCAGTGAGCATTCAGAGAAACGTCCCGGGAAAGGTCTGGTTAGGTAATGATCTCAGAGCTTTAGGGCTCGTAGGAGACACTGCCGAAAGACCCTACACACAGTCTCAAGCACGGGCAGCATTGGCCAAGTCCAATACGCCGCCCCAGCCAAAGGGGAAACCCAAGGCGAAAGGAGTCAACAAGTCACGATGAGGGAAAGAGAATATTCCCCCGAGCTCGCCTACCACTGCGGTGGAGGAAGTTGGTCAATCGCCCGGGCCTGACGAGGAGGTGGCGATGCCTGAAGTATTCGACCCCAACGATCATCCTGAACTAAAAGACTTGTTAGTTGAAGGAGGTCCTGATAGGGACGAATTCAGTAAAGGCCAAACTGAGTGCCCATCTCTGGAAGGCCTAAGGAGACAGGCCTGCTCCCAGCTTGAGGGTGAACCTCCTGGGAAGCATAGGATTTATTGGGAAGGTGGACTCCTGTATAGTGAGCCCACAGAGTCTACAGAAAGAGACCATAGGAGGTTGGTGGTTCCCCTTGCTGTTAGGCCCTTCCTCCTGCAGTTGGCGCATGACGTTCCCCTTGCTGGTCACCTTGGTATGAGGAGGACCAAGCAAAGGTTATCCATGCACTTCTACTGGCCCAAGATGGGGGAGCAAGTAGAAAGTCACTGCAGGAGTTGTGCCGCCTGCCAGTTGTCTGGTAAGGTTGGCGCGACAATCCAAGCTCCGTTGGTACCGCTCCCAGTTGTGGGGGTACCATTTGAAAGGGTAGGGATCGACATCGTTGGTCCCCTTGACCCGCAAACATCCTCGGGCAATAGGTTTATCCTGGTGCTGGTCGACCATGCAACCCGGTATCCTGAGGCCATCCCATTGAAAACTGTAACTGCCATGTCAGTTGCAGAAGCTTTACTTGGCATATTTACTAGGGTTGGCTTCCCTAAAGAAGTTGTGTCGGATCATGGCAGCAACTTTATGTCGAAGTATAGGCAGGCTATGTGGAAAGAATGTGGGGTCACCTACAGGTTCTCTTCTGCATACCACCCTCAGACCAATGGTCTGGGGGGGCGTTTCAACAGGACGTTAAAGAGCGTGATTGGGGCTCTGGAGGAGCCTCAGAGAAGAAAATGGGATCTTCTTGTTTCATGCTTACTGTTTGCCTACCGAGAGGTACCACAGGAGGGTGTTGGCTTCAGCCCCTTCGAACTTCTGTTCGGTCATCTCGTACGGGGACCTTTAGCCATCGTCAAAGAGGGATGGGAGATGCCCACTCCCCCTGTTACTACCAATGTAGTTGATTATGTGCTAGGGCTCAGAAAACGGATGGTACTTCTGATGGGCTTGGCTAGTGATAAATTGAAGGCAGGACAAGCGCTGGTGAAACCTTGGTACGACCAGAAAGCTTCCCTCATCAACTTTACACTTGGTCAGCAAGTCCTGATCATGAATCCCATAAGGCCTCGAGCTTTACCGGACAAATGGTCAGGCCCTTACCCAGTGGTGGAGCCCCTGGGTGAGGTTAACTATTCAGTGGACCTTGGAAGGCCTGGACAGGCTCCAAAAGTGTTTCACGTGAATAGGCTGAAGGCTTTCGGCCCAAGCGTCGAAATCGCAGCACTGCTACTGGCTTCAGACGTTGCGGGAGAGGAGTCTGAACCTCTCCCCGACCTGTTCCCAAGCAGTCCTTCAGATAGCTCTTTTGAGGGTGTCCGAGTGGCCCCTCACCAAAATGGACAAGGCTCAGTGGTTTACCTTGGACATGAAGTAGGTGGAGGGAGGAGACAGCCTCTACCCAGTAAAGTACAAGCAGTACAAGACTGGCCTACCCCCATACGCAAACCCAACTGAGAGACTTCTTAGGACTCACGGGGTATTACCGCAATTTTGTGGCAGACTATGGCACCATAGCTGCTCCTCTGACTGCCCTCACAACTCCGAAGAAACCCAAGAAGGTAACTTGGACCGACGAGTGTGAGAAGGCCTTCAATGGCTTAAAAGACTCCTTGTGCCAGGCCCCTGTCCTTAGGGCACCTGATTATCAAAGACCTTTTATCGTGCAGACGGACGCCTCTGACACTGGGATAGGAGTTGTACTATCACAAGTAGATGAGAAGGGTAAGGAACACCCTATCGGTTTTATTAGTCGCCAGCTTAAGGACAGAGAGCTCAGATGGTCCACGGTAGAGAAAGAATGTTTCTCTGTTGTGTGGGCCCTAAGGAAGCTGAGGCCCTACCTCTATGGGACCCACTTCACTGTGCAAACTGACCATAAGCCGTTAAAGTGGCTAATGAACATGAAGGGGAGAATCCAAAGTTGCTTAGGTGGTCCATAAGTCTACAAGGCTTCGACTTCACTATTGAGCATAGGCCAGGTGTCCAACATAGCAATGCTGATGGGTTGCCCAGAATGTTTAACCGACCTGAACAAGAGACTCATCCAGGGGTGGATTAGTTCCCCCTGTCCATAGTCTGGGAGGGGCGAGTGTTAGGAAAGATTTCGTAATCGTAGGCAATTTTCCTTCCATGTGGCAACCCCTAAACTTTTTGCTGTTGTTTTTCACCTTGTTCTTGACTTTGCCAGAGAAGTGCAGGCTTCTGCTGCACTCCTCTGGGCTTTCGCTCCTTTTCTTATGGGGAAACTGACATGCCCTTAAGACAGTCAGTACCGGGGAACGCTGTTTCCCGTAGTTTCTTTTATCGTGTTGTGGCTTTAGTGCAACATGACACAAGAGGGCACTGTAAGCTAAGTTACAGCTCTCTTGGGTCTCTAGCCTTCTACAGGCCCTAGATACTCGTTTAGGATTGTATTTGATCGGTGCAAGTCATTCAGGGACTGGAATGGTGGCAGCGATCGTTTTGTGTATTTTGAGCTCCTTTTGGCGTTCTGAGCACATTTTTCGCGCTGAACCCAAAATGGTGGCCTGGCTCCCAAAATGGCCAGACCACGAGGCTCCTTTGTCCTGTCCACTGACCGTCTTGCTCCCTTCACCTTCCCCAGGTCGAGCGACCCGGGGCCTTCCTTATTTGGGCATGTACTTTCCCGCGAAACACGGATGCTTTCGCAGGCTTCTACATGTCTTTTGTGTGCCTCCAGGGTGTGGGCTGGGATGTCTGGTCTCAATACACATCCTGGGTGCCAGAGAGTCTAGGGTAGTGTGAATGCCTGGGACCACCGTGGTCCGTGATTGGTCCACGTATGGTATGTGTGTTGATGAGCGGATCTCCCATTGGCTCCCCTCCGTTTTGGCGCGAAGGGAACCATGGATAAGAGGGGGCTGGAAACACCACTACCATGTCGATCTCCTGAGTTCTCACGAACGAAGGAATACAGGAGCCAAGTATCCTGCAACCAAGAGGCTGGACCGAGGAATCGCTGGTGACCCGCTGAAGGACTCCTCCTTTGCACTGCTGTCGTCCTGTGAAACCCTTTCCTCCTTTGATCGAACCAGAAGGCCTGTACTGGTGCTTCGACCTTTGGAATAGCAGGAACAGCTATTCCCGGCGACTTCATCATCTCCTGCCAAGTAAGCCTTCGGAAGTGTCTCTGGGCCATTAAGTTGACTGACCAGCTTACAAGGGAGTCCTGCTCTGTAACCGCCGCCAGGTTGTGTTGTATCCCGAGTCCTTGCCACTCTCCCACGCTTCGTGCACTTGGCGTTCCCAGGTCTGAAGGGAGGAGTGTACATTTGGCTCGGATACACACGGCCGCTCCGTTGCCCTGCGGTGGTGACAAAACTGTGCAGGTTTCTTCGATTGGGACGTCGTTTTGCTCTACACGACGACGAGGCATTTCCCGACTCTTCTGAACCTGCCAGCTGCTGAAACTAACGTGGAGAAGCCTGGGTCTGCTTGCATCGGGGACCGGTGAGTAGTTTAGCTAGGATCTGGTCGCCCTCCTGCAGTATCCCATTGCTTTTCCCCGCTGTGTAAAAACAGCACCCTTTTGTCCGTACTCGCGCTCTGCTTCTGCTCGCTGTGGAGGCTGCGCTTGAGTCGCGGAACCTGTTCTTCTTCTGTGGTGCACTAACCCGAACTGCCTGACTTCCTCCGAAGAGCTTCTCCTTTTGCCCGTTGGCACCAGCGTGGGCAGGTACTTTGAGCACAAGGCTCCACTCTTCGCAGGGCTCGGACTTCCATCTAGTTAGGTGCCTCTGAAGGCGAACTGAGTCTAAAGCATTATCGCACTGCCTGTTTTCCTTCCCTTGCAGGTGGACTACACATTTTGTGCCTCTAATGCTTGAGACTGTCGTGTTTGTATATATATTGTGTTGATATGGTATGTGTTGGCTTAATATTGTGATATTGTGATTTTCTCGCTACGGTCGTTGTTTTAAAGGCCTTAAAATAAATGTGTTTATATTTTTGATATAACACCTGTTTGGAGTAGTTTGTAAGCGCTCTTGCTTTGTGTGCTCATTGCGGGCTTTCAGTCACCCTCACCCCTCTTGAGACCTAGTCTTGACCGCCGCGATCGCTACCTTGATTGGTCTGGCTCGTCCAGAGGTTACCCTGTTCCAAGTAATTAGGTTGGCCTTCTGAACTTCTGCGCCACCAGGACAGAGTTCAGAAATCCGTCCTAACAGGAAGGGTCTAAGGTTTGGAAGGGGAAGGATTTGGATATCACATCTCATGTTATATTACGGGTCTCAGGTTTGGTATTAGAAGCATTGAGACATCGGGTCTCAGAATTGGAATGGGAAGGAGTTGGTTATCACATCTCATGCTATAGGAAGGCTCTCAGGTTTGGAAGGGGAAAGAGTTGGATATCACATTTCATGTTAGAGGTAGGATCTCAGGTTTGGTATTAGAGGCATTGATATATCACATCTCATGCTATCAGAAGGGTCTCAGGAATGGAATGGGAAGGAGTTGGATATCACATCTCATGCTAAAGGGAGGGTCTCAGGTTTGGAAGGGGAAGGATTTGGATATCAATCTCATGTTATAGGAAGGATCTCAGGTTTGGTATTAGAAGCATTGAGATATCACATCTCATGCTATCGGAAGGATCTCAGGTTTGGTATTAGAAGCATTGAGATATCACATCTCATGCTATCAGAAGGGTCTCAGGATTGGAATGGGAAGGAGTTGGATATCACATCTCATGCTAAAGGGAGGGTCTCAGGTTTGGAAGGGGAAGGATTTGGATATCACATCTCATGTTATCGGAAGGATCTCACGTTTGGTATTAGAAGTATTGAGATATCATATATCATGCTATAGGAAGGGTCTCAGGATTGGAATGGGAAAGAGTTGGATATCACATCTCATGCTATAGGGAGTGTCTCAGGATTGGAATGGGAAGGACTTAGATATCACATATCATGCTATAGGGAGGGTCTCAGTTTTGATATTAGAAGCATTGAGATATCACATCTCATGCTATCGGAAGTGTCTCGGGATTGGAATGGGAAGGAGCTGGATATCACATCTCATGCTATCGGAAGTGTCTCAGGATTGGAATGGGAAGGAGCTGGATACCACATCTCATGCTAAAGGAACGGTCTCAGGTTTGGAACGGGAAGGATTTGGATATCACATCTCATGTTATAGGAAAGGTCTCAGCTTTGGTATAAGCATTGAGATATCACATCTCTGCTATCGGAAGTGTCTCAGGATTGGAATGGGAAGGAGTTGGATATCCCATCTCATGTTATAGGACGGGTCTCAGGTTTGTTATTAGAATCATTGAGATATCATATTGCATGCTGTAGGAAGGGTCTAAGGGTTGGAATGGGAAGGACTTGGATATCACATCTCATGCTATAGATAGGCTCTTAGGTTTGGAAAGGGAAGGAGTTGGATATCACATTTCATGTTAGAGGAAGGATCTCAGGTTTGGTATTAGAAGCATTGAGATATCACATCTCATGCTGTAGGAAGGGTCTCAGGATTGGAATGGGAAGTAGTTGGATATCACATATCATGCTATAGGAAGGATCTCAGGTTTGGTATTAGAGGCATTGATATATCACATCTCATGCTATCAGAAGGGTCTCAGGAATGGAATGGGAAGGAGTTGGATATCACATCTCATGCTAAAGGGAGGGTCTCAGGTTTGGAAGGGGAAGGATTTGGATATCACATCTCATGTTATAGGAAGGATCTCAGGTTTGGTATTAGAAGCATTGAGATATCACATCTCATGCTATCGGAAGGATCTCAGGTTTGGTATTAGAAGCATTGAGATATCACATCTCATGCTATCAGAAGGGTCTCAGGATTGGAATGGGAAGGAGTTGGATATCACATCTCATGCTAAAGGGAGGGTCTCAGGTTTGGAAGGGGAAGGATTTGGATATCACATCTCATGTTATCGGAAGGATCTCACGTTTGGTATTAGAAGTATTGAGATATCATATATCATGCTATAGGAAGGGTCTCAGGATTGGAATGGGAAAGAGTTGGATATCACATCTCATGCTATAGGGAGTGTCTCAGGATTGGAATGGGAAGGACTTAGATATCACATATCATGCTATAGGGAGGGTCTCAGTTTTGATATTAGAAGCATTGAGATATCACATCTCATGCTATCGGAAGTGTCTCAGGATTGGAATGGGAAGGAGCTGGATATCACATCTCATGCTATCGGAAGTGTCTCAGGATTGGAATGGGAAGAGCTGGATATCACATCTCATGCTAAAGGAACGGTCTCAGGTTTGGAACGGGAAGGATTTGGATATCACATCTCATGTTATAGGAAGAGTCTCAGGTTTGGTATAAGCATTGAGATATCACATCTCTGCTATCGGAAGTGTCTCAGGATTGGAATGGGAAGGAGTTGGATATCCCATCTCATGTTATAGGACGGGTCTCAGGTTTGTTATTAGAATCATTGAGATATCATATTGCATGCTGTAGGAAGGGTCTAAGGGTTGGAATGGGAAGGACTTGGATATCACATCTCATGCTATAGATAGGCTCTTAGGTTTGGAAAGGGAAGGAGTTGGATGTCACATTTCATGTTAGAGGAAGGATCTCAGGTTTGGTATTAGAAACATTGAGATATCACATCTCATGCTATAGGACGGGTCTCAGGATTGGAATGGAAGGAGTTGGATATCACATCTCATGTTATAGGAAGGATCTCAGGTTTGGTATTAGAAGCATTGAGACATCACATCTCATGCTATAGGAAGGGTCTCAGGGTTGGAATGGGAAGGAGTTGGATATCACATCTCATCCAATAGGAAGGGTCTCAGGTTTGGAATGGGAAGGAATTGGATATCACATCTCATGTTATAGGAAGGATCTCAGGTTTGGTATTAGAAGCATTGAGATATCACATCTCATGCTATAGGAAGGGTCTCAGGATTGGAATGTGAAGGATTTGGATATCACATCTCATGCTAAAGGAAGGGTCTCAGGTTTGGTAGAAGCATTGAGATATCATGTCTCTGCTATCGGAAGGGTCTCAGGATTGGATTGGGAAGGAGTTGGATATCCCTTCTCATGCTATAGGAAGGGTCTCAGGATTTGAATGGCAAGGAGTTGGATATCACATCTCATGCCATAGGAAGGGTCTCAGGTTTGGTATAAGCATTGAGATATCACATCTCTGCTATCGGAAGGGTCTCAGGATTGGATTGGGAAGGAGTTGGATATTACTTTCTTGCTATAGGAAGGGTCTCATGTTTGGAATGGGAAGGAGTTGGATATCACATATGCTATAGTTAGTGTCTCAGGTTTGGAACGGGAAGGAGTTGGATATCACATCTCATGTTATAGGAAGGGTCTCAGGTTTGGCATAAGCATTGAGATATCACATCTCTGCTATCGGAAGCGGCTCAGGATTGGAATGGGAAGGAGTTGGATATCCCATCTCATGTTATAGTAAGAGTCTCTGGTTTGGTATTAGAATCATTGAGATATCACATCGCATGCTGTAGGAAGGGTCTAAGGATTGGAATGGGATGGATTTGGATATCACATCTCATGCTATAGGTAGGCTCTCAGGTTTGGTATAAGCATTGAGATATCACATCTCATGCTATCGGAAGGGTCTCAGGATTGGAATGGGAAGGATTTGGATATCACATCTCATGCTATAGGAAGGGTCTCAGATTTGGTATAAGCATTGAGATATCACATCTCATGCTAAAGGAAGGGTCTCAGGATTGGAATGGGAAGGAGTTGTATATGACATCTCAGGCCATAGGAAGGGTCTCAGGTTTGGTATAAGCATTGAGATATCACATCTCTGCTATCGGAAGGGTCTCAGGATTGGAATGGGAAGGAGTTGGATATCCCATCTCATGTTATGGGAAGGGTCTCAGGTTTGGTATTAGAAGCATAGAGATATCACATTTCATGCTATAGGAAGGGTCTCAGGATTGGAATGGGAAGGACTTGGATGTCACATCTCATGCTATAGGGAGGGTCTCAAGTTTGATATTAGAAGCATTGAGATAAAAAATCTCATGATATCGGAAGGGTCTCAGGATTGGAATGGGAAGGAGTTGGATACCACATCTCATGATAAAGGAAGGGTCTAAGGTTTGGAAGGGGATGGATTTGGATATCACATCTCATGTTATAGGACGGGTCTCAGGTTTGGTATTAGAAGCATTGAGATATCAAGTCTCATGGTATAAGAAGGGTCTCAGAATTGGAATGGGAAGAAGTTGGATATCACACCTCAAGCTATAGGAAGGGTCTCATGATTGGAATGGGAAGGAGTTTGATATCACATCTCATGCCATAGTATGGGTCTCAGGTTTGGTAGAAGCATTGGGATATCACATCTCATGCTATCGGAAGGGTATCAGTATTGGATTTGGAAGAAGTTGGATATCCCATCTCATGCTATAGGAAGGGTCTCAGGTTGGAATGGGAAGGAGTTGGATATCACATTTCATGTTATAGGAAGGGTCTCAGGATTGGAATGGGAAGGACATGGATATCATATCTCATGCTATAGGACGGGTCTCAGGTTTGTTATTAGAATCATTGAGATATCATATTGCATGCTGTAGGAAGGGTCTAAGGATTGGAATGGGAAGGACTTGGATATCACATCTCATGCTATAGATAGGCTCTTAGGTTTGGAAAGGGAAGGAGTTGGATATCACATTTCATGTTAGAGGAAGGATCTCAGGTTTGGTATTAGAAGCATTGAGATATCACATCTCATGCTATAGGAAGGGTCTCAGGATTGGAATGGGAAGTAGTTGGATATCACATCTCATGCTATAGGAAGGGTCTCAGGTTTGGTATAAGCATTGAGATATCACATCTCATGCTATAGGACGGGTCTCAGGATTGGAATGGAAGGAGTTGGATATCACATCTCATGTTATAGGAAGGATCTCAGGTTTGGTATTAGAAGCATTGAGACATCACATCTCATGCTATAGGAAGGGTCTCAGGGTTGGAATGGGAAGGAGTTGGATATCACATCTCATCCAATAGGAAGGGTCTCAGGTTTGGAATGGGAAGGAATTGGATATCACATCTCATGTTATAGGAAGGATCTCAGGTTTGGTATTAGAAGCATTGAGATATCACATCTCATGCTATAGGAAGGGTCTCAGGATTGGAATGTGAAGGATTTGGATATCACATCTCATGCTAAAGGAAGGGTCTCAGGTTTGGTAGAAGCATTGAGATATCACGTCTCTGCTATCGGAAGGGTCTCAGGATTGGATTGGGAAGGAGTTGGATATCCCTTCTCATGCTATAGGAAGGGTCTCAGGATTTGAATGGCAAGGAGTTGGATATCACATCTCATGCCATAGGAAGGGTCTCAGGTTTGGTATAAGCATTGAGATATCACATCTCTGCTATCGGAAGGGTCTCAGGATTGGAATGGGAAGGAGTTGGATATTCCCATCTCATGTTATAGGAAGGGTCTCAGGTTTGGTATTAGAAGCATTGAGATATCACATCTCATGCTATAGGAAGGGTCTCAGGATTGGAATGGGAAGGACTTGGATATCACATCTCATGCTATAGGGAGGGTCTCAAGTTTGATATTAGAAGCTTTGAGATATCACATCTCATGATATCGGAAGGGTCTCAGGATTGGAATGGGAAGGAGTTGGATATCACATCTCATGATAAAAGAAGGGTCTAAGGTTTGGAAGGGGAAGGATTTGGATATCACATCTCATGTTATATTACGGGTCTCAGGTTTGGTATTAGAAGCATTGAGATATCAAGTCTCAGAGTATAGGAAGGGTCTCAGAATTGGAATGGGAAGGAGTTGGATATCACATCTCAAGCTATAGGAAGGGTCTCAGGATTGGAATGGGAAGGACTTGGATATCACATCTCATGCTATAGGAAGGCTCTCAGGTTTGGAAGGGGAAAGAGTTGGATATCACATTTCATATTAGAGGTAGGATCTCAGGTTTGGTATTAGAGGCATTGAGATATCACATCTCATGCTATCAGAAGGGTCTCAGGAATGGAATGGGAAGGAGTTGGATATCACATCTCATGCTAAAGGGAGGGTCTCAGGTTTGGAAGGGGAAGGATTTGGATATCACATCTCATGTTATAGGAAGGATCTCAGGTTTGGTATTAGAAGCATTGAGATATCTCATCTCATGCTATCGGAAGAATCTCAGGTTTGGTATTAGAAGCATTGAGATATCACATCTCATGCTATCAGAAGGGTCTCAGGATTGGAATGGGAAGGAGTTGGATATCACATCTCATGCTAAAGGGAGGGTCTCAGGTTTGGAAGGGGAAGGATTTGGATATCACATCTCATGTTATCGGAAGGATCTCACGTTTGGTATTAGAAGTATTGAGATATCATATCTCATGCTATAGGAAGGGTCTCAGGATTGGAATGGGAAAGAGTTGGATATCACATCTCATGCTATAGGGAGTGTCTCAGGATTGGAATGGGAAGGACTTAGATATCACATATCATGCTATAGGGAGGGTCTCAGTTTTGATATTAGAAGCATTGAGATATCACATCTCATGCTATCGGAAATGTCTCAGGTTTGGAAGGGGAAAGAGTTGGATATCACATTTCATATTAGAGGTAGGATCTCAGGTTTGGTATTAGAGGCATTGAGATATCACATCTCATGCTATCAGAAGGGTCTCAGGAATGGAATGGGCAGGAGTTGGATATCACATCTCATGCTAAAGGGAGGGTCTCAGGTTTGGAAGGGGAAGGATTTGGATATCACATCTCATGTTATAGGAAGGATCTCAGGTTTGGTATTAGAAGCATTGAGATATCTCATCTCATGCTATCGGAAGGGTCTCAGGATTGGAATGGGAAGGAGTTGGATATTCCCATCTCATGTTATAGGAAGGGTCTCAGGTTTGGTATTAGAAGCATTGAGATATCACATCTCATGCTATCAGAAGGGTCTCAGGATTGGAATGGGAAGGAGTTGGATATCACATCTCATGCTAAAGGGAGGGTCTCAAGTTTGGAAGGGGAAGGATTTGGATATCACATCTCATGTTATCGGAAGGATCTCACGTTTGGTATTAGAAGTATTGAGATATCATATCTCATGCTATAGGAAGGGTCTCAGGATTGGAATGGGAAAGAGTTGGATATCACATCTCATGCTATAGGGAGTGTCTCAGGATTGGAATGGGAAGGACTTAGATATCACATATCATGCTATAGGGAGGGTCTCAGTTTTGATATTAGAAGCATTGAGATATCACATCTCATGCTATCGGAAATGTCTCAGGATTGGAATGGGAAGGAGCTGGATATCACATCTCATGCTAAAGGAAGGGTCTCAGGTTTGGAATGGGAAGGAGTTGGATATCCCATCTCATGTTATAGGACGGGTCTCAGGTTTGTTATTAGAATCATTGAGATATCATATTGCATGCTGTAGGAATGGTCTAAGGGTTGGAATGGGAAGGACTTGGATATCACATCTCATGCTATAGATAGGCTCTTAGGTTTGGAAAGGGAAGGAGTTGGATATCACATTTCATGTTAGAGGAAGGATCTCAGGTTTGGTATTAGAAGCATTGAGATATCACATCTCATGCTATAGGAAGGGTCTCAGGATTGGAATGGGAAGTAGTTGAATATCACATCTCATGCTATAGGAAGGGTCTCAGGTTTGGTATAAGCATTGAGATATCACATCTCATGCTATAGGACGGGTCTCAGGATTGGAATGGAAGGAGTTGGATATCACATCTCATGTTATAGGAAGGATCTCAGGTTTGGTATTAGAAGCATTGAGACATCACATCTCATGCTATAGGAAGGGTCTCAGGGTTGGAATGGGAAGGAGTTGGATATCACATCTCATCCAATAGGAAGGGTCTCAGGTTTGGAATGGGAAGGAATTGGATATCACATTTCATGTTATAGGAAGGATCTCAGGTTTGGTATTAGAAGCATTGAGATATCACATCTCATGCTATAGGAAGGGTCTCAGGAATGGAATGTGAAGGATTTGGATATCACATCTCATGCTAAAGGAAGGGTCTCAGGTTTGGTAGAAGCATTGAAATATCACGTCTCTGCTATCAGAAGGGTCTCAGGATTGGATTGGGAAGGAGTTGGATATCCCTTCTCATGCTATAGGAAGGGTCTCAGGATTTGAATGGCAAGGAGTTGGATATCACATCTCATGCCATAGGAAGGGTCTCAGGTTTGGTATAAGCATTGAGATATCACATCTCTACTATCGGAAGGGTCTCAGGATTGGATTGGGAAGGAGTTGGATATCCCTTCTCATGCTATAGGAAGTGTCTCAGGTTGGAATGGGAAGGAGTTGGATATCACATCTCATGTTATAGGAAGGGTCTCAGGATTGGAATGGGAAGGATTTGGATATCTCATCTCTTGCTATAGGAAGGGTCTCAGGATTTGAATGGCAAGAAGTTGGATATCACATCTCATGCCATAGGAAGGGTCTCAGGTTTGGTATAAGCATTGAGATATCACATCTCTACTATCGGAAGGGTCTCAGGATTGGATTGGGAAGGAGTTGGATATCCCTTCTCATGCTATAGGAAGTGTCTCAGGTTGGAATGGGAAGGAGTTGGATATCACATCTCATGTTATAGGACGGGTCTCAGGATTGGAATGGAAGGAGTTGGATATCACATCTCATGTTATAGGAAGGATCTCAGGTTTGGTATTAGAAGCATTGAGACATCACATCTCATGCTATAGGAAGGGTCTCAGGGTTGGAATGGGAAGGAGTTGGATATCGCATCTCATCCAATAGGAAGGGTCTCAGGATTGGAATGGGAAGGAATTGGATATCACATCTCATGTTATAGGAAGGATCTCAGGTTTGGTATTAGAAGCATTGAGATATCACATCTCATGCTATAGGAAGGGTCTCAGGATTGGAATGTGAAGGATTTGGATATCACATCTCATGCTAAAGGAAGGGTCTCAGGTTTGGTAGAAGCATTGAGATATCACGTCTCTGCTATCGGAAGGGTCTCAGGATTGGATTGGGAAGGAGTTGGATATCCCTTCTCATGCTATAGGAAGGGTCTCAGGATTTGAATGGGAAGGAGTTGGATATCACATCTCTTGCTATAGGAAGGGTCTCAGGATTGGAATGGGTAGGAGTTGGATATTACTTTCTTGCTATAGGAAGGGTCTCATGTTTGGAATGGGAAGCAGTTGGATATCACATATGCTATAGTTAGTGTCTCAGGTTTGGAACGGGAAGGAGTTGGATATCACCATAGCTGCTCCTCTGACTGCCCTCACAACTCCGAAGAAACCCAAGAAGGTAACTTGGACCGACGAGTGTGAGAAGGCCTTCAATGGCTTAAAAGACTCCTTGTGCTAAGCGCCTGTGCTTAGGGCCCCTGATTATCAAAGACCTTTTATCGTGCAGACGGATGCCTCTGACACTGGGATAGGAGCTGTACTATCACAAGTAGATGAGAAGGGTAAGGAACACCCTATTGGTTTTATTAGTCGCCAGCTTAAGGACAGAGAGCTCAGATGGTCCACGGTAGAGAAAGAATGTTTCTCTGTTGTGTGGGCCCTAAGGAAGCTGAGGCCCTACCTCTATGGGACCCACTTCACTGTGCAGACTGACCATAAGCCGTTAAAGTGGCTAATGAACATGAAGGGGGAGAATCCAAAGTTGCTTAGGTGGTCCATAAGTCTACAAGGCTTCGACTTCACTGTTGAGCATAGGCCAGGTGTCCAACATAGCAATGCTGATGGGTTGTCCAGAATGTTTAACCGACCTGAACAAGAGACTCATCCAGGGGTGGATTAGTTCCCCCTGTCCATAGTCTGGGAGGGGCGAGTGTTAGGAAAGATTTCATGATTGCAGGTAATTTTCCTTCCATGTGACAACCCCTAAACTTTTTGCTGTTGTTTTCACCTTGTTATTGACTTTGCCAGAGAAGTGCAGCCTTCTGCCGCACTCCTCTGGGCTTTCGCTCTTTTCTTACGGGGAAACTGACATGCCCTTAAGACAGTCAGTACCGGGGAACGCTGTTTCCCGTAGTTTCTTCTATCGTGTTGCGGCTTTAGTGCAACATGACACAAGAGGGCACTGTAAGCTAAGTTACAGCTCTCTTGGGTCTCTAGCCTTCTACAGACCCTAGATACTCTTTTAGGATGGTATTTGATCGGTGCAAGTCATTCAGGGACTCGAATGGTGGCAGCGATCGTTTTGTTTATTTTGAGCTCCTTTTGGCGTTCTGAGCACGTTTTTCGCACTGAACCCAAAATGGTGGCCTGGCTCCCAAAATGGCCAGACCACGAGGCTCCTTTGTCTTGTCCACTGACCGTCTTGCTCCCTTCACCTTCCCCAGGTCGGGCGACCCGGGGCCTTCCTTATTTGGGCATGTACTTTCCCGCGAAACGTGGTTGCTTTCGCGGGCTTCTACATGTCGTTTGTGTGCCTCCAGGGTGTGGGCTGGGATGTCTGGTCCCAATACACATCCTGGGTGCCAGAGAGTCTAGGGTGGTGTGAATGCCTGGGACCACCATGGTCCGTGATTGGTCCACGTATGGTATGTGTGTTGATGAGCGGATCTCCCATTGGCTCCCCTCCGTTTTGGCGCGAAGGGAACCGTGGATAAGAGGGAGCTGGAAACACCACTACCATGTCGATCTCCTGAGTTCTCACGAATGAAGGAATACAGGAGCCAAGTATCCTGCAACCAAGAGGCTGGACCGAGGAATCGCTGGTGACCCGCTGAAGGAATCCTCCTTTGCACTGCGGTCGTCCTGTGAAGCCCTTTCCTCCTTGGATCGAACCAGAAGGCCTGTACTGGTGCTTCGACCTTTGGAATAGCAGGAACAGCTATTCCCGGCGACTTCATCCTCTCCTGCCAAGTAAGCCTTCGGAAGTGTCTCTGGGCCATCCAGTTGACTGACCAGCTTACAAGGGAGTCCTGCTCTGTAACTGCCGCCAGGTTGTGTTGTATTTCGAGTCCTTGTCACTCTCCCACGCTTCGTACACTTGGCGTTCCCAAGTCTGAAGGGAGGAGTGTACATTTGGCTTGAATACACACGGCCGCTCCGTTGTCCTGCTGCGGCAACAAAACTGTGCTGGTTTCGTCGATTGGGACGTCTTTTTGCTCTACACGACTACGAGGCGTTCCCTGCTCTTCTGAACCTGCCAGCTGCTGAAACTAACGTGGAGAAGCCTGGGTCTGCTTGCTTCGGGGACCGGTGAGTAGTTTAGCTAGGATCTGGTCGCCCTCCTGCAGTATCCCATTGCTTTTCCCTGCTGTGTAAAAACAGCCCCCTTTTGGCCGTACTCGCGCTCTGCTTCTGCCCGCTGTGGAGGCTGCGCTTGAGTTGCGGAACCTGTTCTCCTTCTGCTGTGCACTAACCCGAACTGCCTGACTTCCTCCGAAGAGCTTCCCCTTTTGCCCGTTGGCACCGGCGTGGCAGGTACTTTGAGCACAAGGCTCCACTCTTCGCAGGGCTCGGACTTCCATCTAGTTAGGTGCCTCTGAAGGCGAACTGAGTCTAAAGCGTTATCGCACTGCCTGTTTTCCTTTCCTTTCAGGGGGACTACATATTTTGTGCTTTAAACGCTTGCGACTGTGTATTTGTATATATATTGTGTTGATATGGTATGTGTTGGTTTAATATTGTGATATTGTGATTTTCTCGCTACGGTCATTATTTTAAAGGCCTTAAAATAAATGTGTATCTATTTTTCATATAACAACTGTTTGGAGTAGTTTGTAAGCGCTCTTGCTTTGTGTGCTCATTGCGGGCTTTCAGTCACCCTCACCCCTCTTGAGACCTAGTCTTGACCGCCGCGATCGCTACCTTGATTGGTCTGGCTTGTCCAGAGGTTACCCTGTTCCAAGTAATTAGGTTGGCCTTCTGAACTTCTGCGCCACCAGGACAGAGTTCAGAAATCTGTCTTAACAGAAGGGTCTCAGGATTGGATTGGGAAGGAGTTGGATATCCCTTCTCATGCTATAGGAAGGGTCTCAGGATTTGAATGGCAAGGAGTGGATATCACATCTCATGCCATAGGAAGCGTCTCAGGTTTGGTATAAGCATTGAGATATCACATCTCTGCTATCGGAAGGGTCTCAGGATTGGATTGGGAAGGAGTTGGATATCCCTTCTCATGCTATAGGAAGTGTCTCAGGTTGGAATGGGAAGGAGTTGGATATCACATCTCATGTTATAGGAAGGGTCTCAGGATTGGAATGGGAAGGATTTGGATATCACATCTCTTGCTATAGGAAGGGTCTCAGGATTGGAATGGGTAGGAGTTGGATATTACTTTCTTGCTATAGGAAGGGTCTCATGTTTGGAATGGGAAGGAGTTGGATATCACATATGCTATAGTTAGTGTCTCAGGTTTGGAACGGGAAGGAGTTGGATATCACATCTCATGTTATAGGAAGGGTCTCAGGTTTGGTATAAGCATTGAGATATCACATCTCTGCTATCGGAAGCGGCTCAGGATTGGAATGGGAAGGAGTTGGATATCCCATCTCATGTTATAGTAAGAGTCTCTGGTTTGGTATTAGAATCATTGAGATATCACATTGCATGCTGTAGGAAGGGTCTAAGGATTGGAATGGGATGGACTTGGATATCACATCTCATGCTATAGGTAGGCTCTCAGGTTTGGTATAAGCATTGAGATATCACATCTCATGCTATAGGAAGGGTCTCAGGATTGGAATGGGAAGGATTTGGATATCACATCTCATGCTATAGGAAGGGTCTCAGATTTGGTATAAGCATTGAGATATCACATCTCATGCTAAAGGAAGGGTCTCAGGATTGGAATGGGAAGGAGTTGTATATGACATCTCAGGCCATAGGAAGGGTCTCAGGTTTGGTATAAGCATTGAGATATCACATCTCTGCTATCGGAAGGGTCTCAGGATTGGAATGGGAAGGAGTTGGATATCCCATCTCATGTTATAGGAAGGGTCTCAGGTTTGGTATTAGAAGCATAGAGATATCACATCTCATGCTATAGGAAGGGTCTCAGGATTGGAATGGGAAGGACTTGGATGTCACATCTCATGCTATAGGGAGGGTCTCAAGTTTGATATTAGAAGCATTGAAATAACAAATCTCATGATATCGGAAGGGTCTCAGGATTGGAATGGGAAGGAGTTGGATACCACATCTCATGATAAAGGAAGGGTCTAAGGTTTGGAAGGGGAAGGATTTGGATATCACATCTCATGTTATAGGACGGGTCTCAGGTTTGGTATTAGAAGCATTGAGATATCAAGTCTCATGGTATAAGAAGGGTCTCAGAATTGGAATGGGAAGGAGTTGGATATCACACCTCAAGCTATAGGAAGGGTCTCAGGATTGGAATGGAAAGGAGTTTGATATCACATCTCATGCCATAGTATGGGTCTCAGGTTTGGTAGAAGCATTGGGATATCACATCTCATGCTATCGGAAGGGTATCAGTATTGGATTTGGAAGAAGTTGGATATCCCATCTCATGCTATAGGAAGGGTCTCAGGTTGGAATGGGAAGGAGTTGGATATCACATTTCATGTTATAGGAAGGGTCTCAGGATTGGAATGGGAAGGACTTGGATATCATATCTCATGCTATAGGACGGGTCTCAGGTTTGTTATTAGAATCATTGAGATATCATATTGCATGCTGTAGGAAGGGTCTAAGGATTGGAATGGGAAGGACTTGGATATCACATCTCATGCTATAGATAGGCTCTTAGGTTTGGAAAGGGAAGGAGTTGGATATCACATTTCATGTTAGAGGAAGGATCTCAGGTTTGGTATTAGAAGCATTGAGATATCACATCTCATGCTATAGGAAGGGTCTCAGGATTGGAATGGGAAGTAGTTGGATATCACATCTCATGCTATAGGAAGGGTCTCAGGTTTGGTATAAGCATTGAGATATCACATCTCATGCTATAGGACGGGTCTCAGGATTGGAATGGAAGGAGTTGGATATCACATCTCATGTTATAGGAAGGATCTCAGGTTTGGTATTAGAAGCATTGAGACATCACATCTCATGCTATAGGAAGGGTCTCAGGGTTGGAATGGGAAGGAGTTGGATATCACATCTCATCCAATAGGAAGGGTCTCAGGTTTGGAATGGGAAGGAATTGGATATCACATCTCATGTTATAGGAAGGATCTCAGGTTTGGTATTAGAAGCATTGAGATATCACATCTCATGCTATAGGAAGGGTCTCAGGATTGGAATGTGAAGGATTTGGATATCACATCTCATGCTAAAGAAAGGGTCTCAGGTTTGGTAGAAGCATTGAGATATCACGTCTCTGCTATCGGAAGGGTCTCAGGATTGGATTGGGAAGGAGTTGGATATCCCTTCTCATGCTATAGGAAGGGTCTCAGGATTTGAATGGCAAGGAGTTGGATATCACATCTCATGCCATAGGAAGGGTCTCAGGTTTGGTATAAGCATTGAGATATCACATCTCTGCTATCGGAAGGGTCTCAGGATTGGAATGGGAAGGAGTTGGATATTCCCATCTCATGTTATAGGAAGGGTCTCAGGTTTGGTATTAGAAGCATTGAGATATCACATCTCATGCTATAGGAAGGGTCTCAGGATTGGAATGGGAAGGACTTGGATATCACATCTCATGCTATAGGGAGGGTCTCAAGTTTGATATTAGAAGCTTTGAGATATCACATCTCATGATATCGGAAGGGTCTCAGGATTGGAATGGGAAGGAGTTGGATATCACATCTCATGATAAAGGAAGGGTCTAAGGTTTGGAAGGGGAAGGATTTGGATATCACATCTCATGTTATATTACGGGTCTCAGGTTTGGTATTAGAAGCATTGAGATATCAAGTCTCAGAGTATAGGAAGGGTCTCAGAATTGGAATGGGAAGGAGTTGGATATCACATCTCAAGCTATAGGAAGGGTCTCTGGATTGGAATGGGAAGGACCTGGATATCACATCTCATGCTATAGGAAGGCTCTCAGGTTTGGAAGGGGAAAGAGTTGGATATCACATTTCATGTTAGAGGTAGGATCTCAGGTTTGGTGTTAGAGGCATTGAGATATCACATCTCATGCTATCAGAAGGGTCTCAGGAATGGAATGGGAAGGAGTTGGATATCACATCTCATGCTAAAGGGAGGGTCTCAGGTTTGGAAGGGGAAGGATTTGGATATCACATCTCATGTTATAGGAAGGATCTCAGGTTTGGTATTAGAAGCATTGAGATATCACATCTCATGCTATCGGAAGGATCTCAGGTTTGGTATTAGAAGCATTGAGATATCACATCTCATGCTATCAGAAGGGTCTCAGGATTGGAATGGGAAGGAGTTGGATACCACATCTCATGATAAAGGAAGGGTCTAAGGTTTGGAAGGGGAAGGATTTGGATATCACATCTCATGTTATAGGACGGGTCTCAGGTTTGGTATTAGAAGCATTGAGATATCAAGTCTCATGGTATAAGAAGGGTCTCAGAATTGGAATGGGAAGGAGTTGGATATCACACCTCAAGCTATAGGAAGGGTCTCAGGATTGGAATGGAAAGGAGTTTGATATCACATCTCATGCCATAGTATGGGTCTCAGGTTTGGTAGAAGCATTGGGATATCACATCTCATGCTATCGGAAGGGTATCAGTATTGGATTTGGAAGAAGTTGGATATCCCATCTCATGCTATAGGAAGGGTCTCAGGTTGGAATGGGAAGGAGTTGGAAATCACATTTCATGTTATAGGAAGGGTCTCAGGATTGGAATGGGAAGGACTTGGATATCATCTCATGCTATAGGACGGGTCTCAGGTTTGTTATTAGAATCATTGAGATATCATATTGCATGCTGTAGGAAGGGTCTAAGGATTGGAATGGGAAGGACTTGGATATCACATCTCATGCTATAGATAGGCTCTTAGGTTTGGAAAGGGAAGGAGTTGGATATCACATTTCATGTTAGAGGAAGGATCTCAGGTTTGGTATTAGAAGCATTGAGATATCACATCTCATGCTATAGGAAGGGTCTCAGGATTGGAATGGGAAGTAGTTGGATATCACATCTCATGCTATAGGAAGGGTCTCAGGTTTGGTATAAGCATTGAGATATCACATCTCATGCTATAGGACGGGTCTCAGGATTGGAATGGAAGGAGTTGGATATCACATCTCATGTTATAGGAAGGATCTCAGGTTTGGTATTAGAAGCATTGAGACATCACATCTCATGCTATAGGAAGGGTCTCAGGGTTGGAATGGGAAGGAGTTGGATATCACATCTCATGTTATAGGAAGGATCTCAGGTTTGGTATTAGAAGCATTGAGATATCACATCTCATGCTATAGGAAGGGTCTCAGGATTGGAATGTGAAGGATTTGGATATCACATCTCATGCTAAAGGAAGGGTCTCAGGTTTGGTAGAAGCATTGAGATATCACGTCTCTGCTATCGGAAGGGTCTCAGGATTGGATTGGGAAGGAGTTGGATATCCCTTCTCATGCTATAGGAAGGGTCTCAGGTTTGGAATGGGAAGGAATTGGATATCACATCTCATGTTATAGGAAGGATCTCAGGTTTGGTATTAGAAGCATTGAGATATCACATCTCATGCTATAGGAAGGGTCTCAGGATTGGAATGTGAAGGATTTGGATATCACATCTCATGCTAAAGGAAGGGTCTCAGGTTTGGTAGAAGCATTGAGATATCACGTCTCTGCTATCGGAAGGGTCTCAGGATTGGAATGGGAAGGAGTTGGATATTCCCATCTCATGTTATAGGAAGGGTCTCAGGTTTGGTATTAGAAGCATTGAGATATCACATCTCATGCTATAGGAAGGGTCTCAGGATTGGAATGGGAAGGACTTGGATATCACATCTCATGCTATAGGGAGGGTCTCAAGTTTGATATTAGAAGCTTTGAGATATCACATCTCATGATATCGGAAGGGTCTCAGGATTGGAATGGGAAGGATTTGGATATCACATCTCATGATAAAGGAAGGGTCTAAGGTTTGGAAGGGGAAGGATTTGGATATCACATCTCATGTTATATTACGGGTCTCAGGTTTGGTATTAGAAGCATTGAGATATCAAGTCTCAGAGTATAGGAAGGGTCTCAGAATTGGAATGGGAAGGAGTTGGATATCACATCTCAAGCTATAGGAAGGGTCTCTGGATTGGAATGGGAAGGACCTGGATATCACATCTCATGCTATAGGAAGGCTCTCAGGTTTGGAAGGGGAAAGAGTTGGATATCACATTTCATGTTAGAGGTAGGATCTCAGGTTTGGTGTTAGAGGCATTGAGATATCACATCTCATGCTATCAGAAGGGTCTCAGGAATGGAATGGGAAGGAGTTGGATATCACATCTCATGCTAAAGGGAGGGTCTCAGGTTTGGAAGGGGAAGGATTTGGATATCACATCTCATGTTATAGGAAGGATCTCAGGTTTGGTATTAGAAGCATTGAGATATCACATCTCATGCTATCGGAAGGATCTCAGGTTTGGTATTAGAAGCATTGAGATATCACATCTCATGCTATCAGAAGGGTCTCAGGATTGGAATGGGAAGGAGTTGGATACCACATCTCATGATAAAGGAAGGGTCTAAGGTTTGGAAGGGGAAGGATTTGGATATCACATCTCATGTTATAGGACGGGTCTCAGGTTTGGTATTAGAAGTATTGAGATATCAAGTCTCATGGTATAAGAAGGGTCTCAGAATTGGAATGGGAAGGAGTTGGATATCACACCTCAAGCTATAGGAAGGGTCTCAGGATTGGAATGGAAAGGAGTTTGATATCACATCTCATGCCATAGTATGGGTCTCAGGTTTGGTAGAAGCATTGGGATATCACATCTCTTGCTATCGGAAGGGTATCAGTATTGGATTTGGAAGAAGTTGGATATCCCATCTCATGCTATAGGAAGGGTCTCAGGTTGGAATGGGAAGGAGTTGGATATCACATTTCATGTTATAGGAAGGGTCTCAGGATTGGAATGGGAAGGACTTG
Organism: Ambystoma mexicanum; assembly: GCF_040938575.1. Taxonomy (NCBI): domain Eukaryota; kingdom Metazoa; phylum Chordata; class Amphibia; order Caudata; family Ambystomatidae; genus Ambystoma; species Ambystoma mexicanum. The sequence continues at coordinate 1,120,579 of NW_027182358.1, forward strand.
GATATCATATCTCATGCTATAGGACGGGTCTCAGGTTTGTTATTAGAATCATTGAGATATCATATTGCATGCTGTAGGAAGGGTCTAAGGATTGGAATGGGAAGGACTTGGATATCACATCTCATGCTATAGATAGGCTCTTAGGTTTGGAAAGGGAAGGAGTTGGATATCACATTTCATGTTAGAGGAAGGATCTCAGGTTTGGTATTAGAAGCATTGAGATATCACATCTCATGCTATAGGAATCGTCTCAGGATTGGAATGGGAAGTAGTTGTATATCACATCTCATGCTATAGGAAGGGTCTCAGGTTTGGTATAAGCATTGAGATATCACATCTCATGCTATAGGACGGGTCTCAGGATTGGAATGGAAGGAGTTGGATATCACATCTCATGTTATAGGAAGGATCTCAGGTTTGGTATTAGAAGCATTGAGACATCACATCTCATGCTATAGGAAGGGTCTCAGGGTTGGAATGGGAAGGAGTTGGATATCACATCTCATCCAATAGGAAGGGTCTCAGGTTTGGAATGGGAAGGAATTGGATATCACATCTTATGTTATAGGAAGGATCTCAGGTTTGGTATTAGAAGCATTGAGATATCACATCTCATGCTATAGGAAGAGTCTCAGGATTGGAATGTGAAGGATTTGGATATCACATCTCATGCTAAAGGAAGGGTCTCAGGTTTGGTAGAAGCATTGAGATATCACGTCTCTGCTATCGGAAGGGTCTCAGGATTGGATTGGGAAGGAGTTGGATATCCCTTCTCATGCTATAGGAAGGGTCTCAGGATTTGAATGGCAAGGAGTTGGATATCACATCTCATGCCATAGGAAGGGTCTCAGGTTTGGTATAAGCATTGAGATATCACATCTCTGCTATCGGAAGGGTCTCAGGATTGGAATGGGAAGGAGTTGGATATTCCCATCTCATGTTATAGGAAGGGTCTCAGGTTTGGTATTAGAAGCATTGAGATATCACATCTCATGCTATAGGAAGTGTCTCAGGATTGGAATGGGAAGGACTTGGATATCACATCTCATGCTATAGGGAGGGTCTCAAGTTTGATATTAGAAGCTTTGAGATATCACATCTCATGATATCGGAAGGGTCTCAGGATTGGAATGGGAAGGAGTTGGATATCACATCTCATGATAAAGGAAGGGTCTAAGGTTTGGAAGGGGAAGGATTTGGATATCACATCTCATGTTATATTACGGGTCTCAGGTTTGGTATTAGAAGCATTGAGATATCAAGTCTCAGAGTATAAGAAGGGTCTCAGAATTGGAATGGGAAGGACTTGGATATCACATCTCATGCTATAGGAAGGCTCTCAGGTTTGGAAGGGGAAAGAGTTGGATATCACATTTCATGTTAGAGGTCTCAGGTTTGGTATTAGAGGCATTGAGATATCACATCTCATGCTATCAGAAGGGTCTCAGGAATGGAATGGGAAGGAGTTGGATATCACATCTCATGCTAAAGGGAGGGTCTCAGGTTTGGAAGGGGAAGGATTTGGATATCACATCTCATGTTATAGGAAGGATCTCAGGTTTGGTATTAGAAGCATTGAGATATCACATCTCATGCTATCGGAAGGATCTCAGGTTTGGTATTAGAAGCATTGAGATATCACATCTCATGCTATCAGAAGGGTCTCAGGATTGGAATGGGAAGGAGTTGGATATCACATCTCATGCTAAAGGGAGGGTCTCAGGTTTGGAAGGGGAAGGATTTGGATATCACATCTCATGTTATCGGAAGGATCTCACGTTTGGTATTGGAAGTATTGAGATATCATATCTCATGCTATAGGAAGGGTCTCAGGATTGGAATGGGAAAGAGTTGGATATCACATCTCATGCTATAGGGAGTGTCTCAGGATTGGAATGGGAAGGACTTAGATATCACATATCATGCTATAGGGGGGGTCTCAGTTTTGATATTAGAAGCATTGAGATATCACATCTCATGCTATCGGAAGTGTCTCAGGATTGGAATGGGAAGGAGCTGGATATCACATCTCATGCTAAAGGAAGGGTCTCAGGTTTGGAACGGGAAGGATTTGGATATCACATCTCATGTTATAGGAAGGGTCTCAGGTTTGGTATAAGCATTGAGATATCACATCTCTGCTATCGGAAGTGTCTCAGGATTGGAATGGGAAGGAGTTGGATATCCCATCTCATGTTATAGGACGGGTCTCAGGTTTGTTATTAGAATCATTGAGATATCATATTGCATGCTGTAGGAAGGGTCTAAGGGTTGGAATGGGAAGGACTTGGATATCACATCTCATGCTATAGATAGGCTCTTAGGTTTGGAAAGGGAAGGAGTTGGATATCACATTTCATGTTAGAGGAAGGATCTCAGGTTTGGTATTAGAAGCATTGAGATATCACATCTCATGCTATAGGAAGGGTCTCAGGATTGGAATGGGAAGTAGTTGGATATCACATCTCATGCTATAGGAAGGGTCTCAGGTTTGGTATAAGCATTGAGATATCACATCTAATGCTATAGGACGGGTCTCAGGATTGGAATGGAAGGAGTTGGATATCACATCTCATGTTATAGGAAGGATCTCAGGTTTGGTATTAGAAGCATTGAGACATCACATCTCATGCTATAGGAAGGGTCTCAGGGTTGGAATGGGAAGGACTTGGATATCACATCTCATGCTATAGGAAGGGTCTCAGGATTGGAATGGGAAGTAGTTGGATATCACATCTCATGCTATAGGAAGGGTCTCAGGTTTGGTATAAGCATTGAGATATCACATCTCATGCTACAGGACGGGTCTCAGGATTGGAATGGAAGGAGTTGGATATCACATCTCATGTTATAGGAAGGATCTCAGGTTTGGTATTAGAAGCATTGAGACATCACATCTCATGCTATAGGAAGGGTCTCAGGGTTGGAATGGGAAGGAGTTGGATATCACATCTCATCCAATAGGAAGGGTCTCAGGTTTGGAATGGGAAGGAATTGGATATCACATCTCATGTTATAGGAAGGATCTCAGGTTTGGTATTAGAAGCATTGAGATATCACATCTCATGCTATAGGAAGGGTCTCAGGATTGGAATGTGAAGGATTTGGATATCACATCTCATGCTAAAGGAAGGGTCTCAGGTTTGGTAGAAGCATTGAGATATCACGTCTCTGCTATCGGAAGGGTCTCAGGATTGGATTGGGAAGGAGTTGGATATCCCTTCTCATGCTATAGGAAGGGTCTCAGGATTTGAATGGCAAGGAGTTGGATATCACATCTCATGCCATAGGAAGGGTCTCAGGTTTGGTATAAGCATTGAGATATCACATCTCTGCTATCGGAAGGGTCTCAGGATTGGAATGGGAAGGAGTTGGATATTCCCATCTCATGTTATAGGAAGGGTCTCAGGTTTGGTATTAGAAGCATTGAGATATCACATCTCATGCTATAGGAAGGGTCTCAGGATTGGAATGGGAAGGACTTGGATATCACATCTCATGCTATAGGGAGGGTCTCAAGTTTGATATTAGAAGCTTTGAGATATCACATCTCATGATATCGGAAGGGTCTCAGGATTGGAATGGGAAGGAGTTGGATATCACATCTCATGATAAAGGAAGGGTCTAAGGTTTGGAAGGGGAAGGATTTGGATATCACATCTCATGTTATATTACGGGTCTCAGGTTTGGTATTAGAAGCATTGAGATATCAAGTCTCAGAGTATAGGAAGGGTCTCAGAATTGGAATGGGAAGGAGTTGGATATCACATCTCAAGCTATAGGAAGGGTCTCAGGATTGGAATGGGAAGGACTTGGATATCACATCTCATGCTATAGGAAGGCTCTCAGGTTTGGAAGGGGAAAGAGTTGGATATCACATTTCATGTTAGAGGTAGGAGCTCAGGTTTGGTATTAGAGGCATTGAGATATCACATCTCATGCTATCAGAAGGGTCTCAGGAATGGAATGGGAAGGAGTTGGATATCACATCTCATGCTAAAGGGAGGGTCTCAGGTTTGGAAGGGGAAGGATTTGGATATCACATCTCATGTTATAGGAAGGATCTCAGGTTTGGTATTAGAAGCATTGAGATATCACATCTCATGCTATCGGAAGGATCTCAGGTTTGGTATTAGAAGCATTGAGATATCACATCTCATGCTATCAGAAGGGTCTCAGGATTGGAATGGGAAGGAGTTGGATATCACATCTCATGCTAAAGGGAGGGTCTCAGGTTTGGAAGGGGAAGGATTTGGATATCACATCTCATGTTATCGGAAGGATCTCACGTTTGGTATTAGAAGTATTGAGATATCATATCTCATGCTATAGGAAGGGTCTCAGGATTGGAATGGGAAAGAGTTGGATATCACATCTCATGCTATAGGGAGTGTCTCAGGATTGGAATGGGAAGGACTTAGATATCACATATCATGCTATAGGGAGGGTCTCAGTTTTGATATTAGAAGCATTGAGATATCACATCTCATGCTATCGGAAGTGTCTCAGGATTGGAATGGGAAGGAGCTGGATATCACATCTCATGCTAAAGGAAGGGTCTCAGGTTTGGAACGGGAAGGATTTGGATATCACATCTCATGTTATAGGAAGGGTCTCAGGTTTGGTATAAGCATTGAGATATCACATCTCTGCTATCGGAAGTGTCTCAGGATTGGAATGGGAAGGAGTTGGATATCCCATCTCATGTTATAGGACGGGTCTCAGGTTTGTTATTAGAATCATTGAGATATCATATTGCATGCTGTAGGAAGGGTCTAAGGGTTGGAATGGGAAGGACTTGGATATCACATCTCATGCTATAGATATGCTCTTAGGTTTGGAAAGGGAAGGAGTTGGATATCACATTTCATGTTAGAGGAAGGATCTCAGGTTTGGTATTAGAAGCATTGAGATATCACATCTCATGCTATAGGAAGGGTCTCAGGATTGGAATGGGAAGTAGTTGGATATCACATCTCATGCTATAGGAAGGGTCTCAGGTTTGGTATAAGCATTGAGATATCACATCTAATGCTATAGGACGGGTCTCAGGATTGGAATGGAAGGAGTTGGATATCACATCTCATGTTATAGGAAGGATCTCAGGTTTGGTATTAGAAGCATTGAGACATCACATCTCATGCTATAGGAAGGGTCTCAGGGTTGGAATGGGAAGGAGTTGGATATCACCTCTCATCCAATAGGAAGGGTCTCAGGTTTGGAATGGGAAGGGATTGGATATCACATCTTATGTTATAGGAAGGATCTCAGGTTTGGTATTAGAAGCATTGAGATATCACATCTCATGCTATAGGAAGGGTCTCAGGATTGGAATGTGAAGGATTTGGATATCACATCTCATGCTAAAGGAAGGGTCTCAGGTTTGGTAGAAGCATTGAGATATCACGTCTCTGCTATCGGAAGGGTCTCAGGATTGGATTGGGCAGGAGTTGGATATCCCTTCTCATGCTATAGGAAGGGTCTCAGGATTTGAATGGCAAGGAGTTGGATATCACATCTCATGCCATAGGAAGGGTCTCAGGTTTGGTATAAGCATTGAGATATCACATCTCTGCTATCGGAAGGGTCTCAGGATTGGATTGGGAAGGAGTTGGATATCCCTTCTCATGCTATAGGAAGTGTCTCAGGTTGGAATGGGAAGGAGTTGGATATCACATCTCATGTTATAGGAAGGGTCTCAGGATTGGAATGGGAAGGATTTGGATATCACATCTCTTGCTATAGGAAGGGTCTCAGGATTGGAATGGGTAGGAGTTGGATATTACTTTCTTGCTATAGGAAGGGTCTCATGTTTGGAATGGGAAGGAGTTGGATATCACATATGCTATAGTTAGTGTCTCAGGTTTGGAACGGGAAGGAGTTGGATATCACATCTCATGTTATAGGAAGGGTCTCAGGTTTGGTAAAGCATTGAGATATCACATCTCTGCTATCGGAAGCGGCTCAGGATTGGAATGGGAAGGAGTTGGATATCCCATCTCATGTTATAGTAAGAGTCTCTGGTATATCAGAGATGTGATATCTCAATGTTTATACCAAACCTGAGACCCTTCCTATAACATGAGATGTGATATCCAACTCCTTCCCGTTCCAAACCTGAGACCCTTCCTTTAGCATGAGATGTGATATCCAGCTCCTTCCCATTCCAATCCTGAGACACTTCCGATAGCATGAGATGTGATATCTCAATGCTTCTAATATCAAAACTGAGACCCTCCCTATAGCATGATATGTGATATCTAAGTCCTTCCCATTCCAATCCCGAGACCCTTCCTATAGCATGAGATGTGATATCTCAATGCTTCTACCAAACCTGAGACCCTTCCTTTAGCATGAGATGTGATATCCAACTCCTTCCCATTCCAATCCTGAGACCCTTCCTATAGCATGAGATGTGATATCTCAATACTTCTAATACCAAACCTGAGATCCTTCCGATAGCATGAGATGTGATATCGCAATGCTTCTAATACCAAACCTGAGATCCTTCCTATAACATGAGATGTGCTTCTAATATCAAACTTGAGACCCTCACTATAGCATGAGATGTGACATCCAAGTCCTCCCCATTCCAATCCTGAGACCCTTCCTATAGCATGAGATGTGATATCTCAATGCTTCTAATACCAAACCTGAGACCCTTCCTTTAACATGAGATGGGATATCCAACTCCTTCCCATTCCAATCCTGAGACCCTTCCGATAGCAGAGATGTGATATCTCAATGCTTATACCAATCCTGAGACCCTTCCTATGGCCTGAGATGTCATATACAACTCCTTCCCAATCCAATCCTGAGACCCTTCCTATAGCATGAGATGTGATATCTCAATGCTTATACCAAATCTGAGACCCTTCCTATAGCATGAGATGTGATATCCAACTCCTTCCCGTTCCAAACCTGAGACACTAACTATAGCATATGTGATATCCAACTCCTTCCCATTCCAAACATGAGACCCTTCCTATAGCAAGAAAGTAATATCCAACTCCTACCCATTCCAATCCTGAGACCCTTCCTATAGCAAGAGATGGAATGGAAGGAGTTGGATATCACATCTCATGTTATAGGAAGGATCTCAGGTTTGGTATTAGACGCATTGAGACATCACATCTCATGCTATAGGAAGGGTCTCAGGGTTGGAATGGGAAGGAGTTGGATATCACATCTCATCCAATAGGAAGGGTCTCAGGTTTGGAATGGGAAGGAATTGGATATCACATCTCATGTTATAGGAAGGATCTCAGGTTTGGTATTAGAAGCATTGAGATATCACATCTCATGCTATAGGAAGGGTCTCAGGATTGGAATGTGAAGGATTTGGATATCACATCTCATGCTAAAGGAAGGGTCTCAGGTTTGGTAGAAGCATTGAGATATCACGTCGCTGCTATCGGAAGGGTCTCAGGATTGGATTGGGAAGGAGTTGGATATCCCTTCTCATGCTATAGGAAGGGTCTCAGGATTTGAATGGCAAGGAGTTGGATATCACATCTCATGCCATAGGAAGGGTCTCAGGTTTGGTATAAGCATTGAGATATCACATCTCATGCTATCGGAAGTGTCTCAGGATCGGAATGGGAAGGAGCTGGATATCACATCTCATGCTAAAGGAAGGGTCTCAGGTTTGGAACGGGAAGGAGTTGGATATCACATCTCATGTTATAGGAAGGGTCTCAGGTTTGGTATAAACATTGAGATATCACATCTCTGCTATCGGAAGTGTCTCAGGATTGGAATGGGAAGGAGTTGGATATCCCATCTCATGTTATATGACGGGTCTCAGGTTTGTTATTGGAATCATTGAGATATCATATTGCATGCTGTAGGAAGGGTCTAAGGGTTGGAATGTGAAGGACTTGGATATCACATCTCATGCTATAGATAGGCTCTTAGGTTTGGAAAGGGAAGGAGTTGGATCTCACATTTCATGTTAGAGGAAGGATCTCAGGTTTGGTATTAGAAGCATTGAGATATCACATCTCATGCTATAGGAAGGGTCTCAGGATTGGAATGGGAAGGAGTTGGATATCACATCTCATGCTATAGGAAGGGTCTCAGGTTTGGTATAAGCATTGAGATATCACATCTCATGCTATAGGAAGGGTCTCAGGATTGGAATGGAAGGAGTTGGATATCACATCTCATGTTATAGGAAGGATCTCAGGTTTGGTATTAGAAGCATTGAGACATCACATCTCATGCTATAGGAAGGGTCTCAGGATTGGAATGGGAAGGAGTTGGATATCAAATCTCATGCTATAGGAAGGGTCTCAGGATTGGAATGGGAAGGAGTTGAATATGACATCTCATGCCGTAGGAAGGGTCTCAGGTTTGGTATAAACATTGAGATATCACATCTCTGCTATCAAAAGGGTCTCAGGATTGGAATGGGAAGGAGTTGGATATCCCATCTCATGTTATAGGAAGAGTCTCAAGTTTGGTATTAGAAGCATTGAGATATCACATCTCATGCTATAGGAAGTGTCTTAGGATTGGAATGGGAAGGACTTGGATATCACATCTCATGCTATAGGTAGGGTCTCAAGTTTGACATTAGAAGCATTGAGATATCACATCTCATGCTATAGGAAGGGTCTGAGGATTGGAATGGGAAGGAGTTGGATATCACATCTCCTGCTATGGGAAGGGTCTCAGGTTTGGTATAAGCAGTGAGATATCACATCTCATGCTATAGGAAGTGTCTCAGGATTGGAATGGGAAGGAGTTGGATATCACATCTCATGTTATAGGAAGGATCTCAGGTTTGGTATAAGCATTGAGATATCACATCTCTGCTATCGGAAGGGTCTCAAGATTGGAATGGGAAGGAGTTGGATATTCCCATCTCATGTTATAGGAAGGGTCTCAGGTTTGGTATTAGAAGCATTGAGATATCACATCTCATGCTATAGGAAGGGTCTCAGGATTGGAATGGGAAGGACTTGGATATCACATCTCATGCTATAGGGAGGGTCTCAAGTTTGATATTAGAAGCTTTGAGATATCACATCTCATGATATCGGAAGGGTCTCAGGATTGGAATGGGAAGGAGTTGGATATCACATCTCATGATAAAGGAAGGGTCTAAGGTTTGGAAGGGGAAGGATTTGGATATCACATCTCATGTTATATTACGGGTCTCAGGTTTGGTATTAGAAGCATTGAGATATCAAGTCTCATAGTATAGGAAGGGTCTCAGAATTGGAATGGGAAGGAGTTGGATATCCCATCTCATGTTATAGGAAGAGTCTCTGGTTTGGTATTAGAATCATTGAGATATCACATCGCATGCTGTAGGAAGGGTCTAAGGATTGGAATGGGATGGACTTGGATATCACATCTCATGCTATAGGTAGGCTCTCAGGTTTGGTATAAGCATTGAGATATAACATCTCATGCTATAGGAAGGGTCTCAGAATTGGAATGGGAAGGAGTTGGATATCACATCTCAAGCTATAGGAAGGGTCTCAGTATTGGAATGGGAAGGACTTGGATATCACATCTCATGCTATAGGAAGGCTCTCAGGTTTGGAAGGGGAAAGAGTTGGATATCTCATTTCATGTTAGAGGTAGGATCTCAGGTTTGGTATTAGAGGCATTGAGATATCACATCTCATGCTATCAGAAGGGTCTCAGGAATGGAATGGGAAGGAGTTAGATATCACATCTCATGCTAAAGGGAGGGTCTCAGGTTTGGAAGGGGAAGGATTTGGATATCACATATCATGCTATAGGGAGGGTCTCAGTTTTGATATTAGAAGCATTGAGATATCACATCTCATGCTATCGGAAGGATCTCAGGTTTGGTATTAGAAGTATTGAGATATCATATCTCATGCTATAGGAAGGGTCTCAGGATTGGAATGGGAAGGAGTTGGATATCACATCTCATGCTATAGGGAGGGTCTCAGGATTGGAATGGGAAGGACTTAGATATCACATATCATGCTATAGGGAGGGTCTCAGTTTTGATATTAGAAGCATTGAGATATCACATCTCATGCTATCGGAAGTGTCTCAGGATTGGAATGGGAAGGAGCTGGATATCACATCTCATGCTAAAGGAAGGGTCTCAGGTTTGGAACGGGAAGGATTTGGATATCACATCTCATGTTATAGGAAGGGTCTCAGGTTTGGTATAAGCATTGAGATATCACATCTCTGCTATCGGAAGTGTCTCAGGATTGGAATGGGAAGGAGTTGGATATCCCATCTCATGTTATAGGACGGGTCTCAGGTTTGTTATTAGAATCATTGAGATATCATATTGCATGCTGTAGGAAGGGTCTAAGGGTTGGAATGTGAAGGACTTGGATATCACATCTCATGCTATAGGAAGGGTCTCAGGTTTGGTATAAGCATTGAGATATCACATCTCATGCTATAGGACGGGTCTCAGGATTGGAATGGAAGGAGTTGGATATCACATCTCATGTTATAGGAAGGATCTCAGGTTTGGTATTAGACGCATTGAGACATCACATCTCATGCTATAGGAAGGGTCTCAGGGTTGGAATGGGAAGGAGTTGGATATCACATCTCATCCAATAGGAAGGGTCTCAGGTTTGGAATGGGAAGGAATTGGATATCACATCTCATGTTATAGGAAGGATCTCAGGTTTGGTATTAGAAGCATTGAGATATCACATCTCATGCTATAGGAAGGGTCTCAGGATTGGAATGTGAAGGATTTGGATATCACATCTCATGCTAAAGGAAGGGTCTCAGGTTTGGTAGAAGCATTGAGATATCACGTCGCTGCTATCGGAAGGGTCTCAGGATTGGATTGGGAAGGAGTTGGATATCCCTTCTCATGCTATAGGAAGGGTCTCAGGATTTGAATGGCAAGGAGTTGGATATCACATCTCATGCCATAGGAAGGGTCTCAGGTTTGGTATAAGCATTGAGATATCACATCTCTGCTATCGGAAGGGTCTCAGGCTTGGATTGGGAAGGAGTTGGATATCCCTTCTCATGCTATAGGAAGTGTCTCAGGTTGGAATGGGAAGGAGTTGGATATCACATCTCCTGCTATGGGAAGGGTCTCAGGTTTGGTATAAGCAGTGAGATATCACATCTCATGCTATAGGAAGTGTCTCAGGATTGGAATGGGAAGGAGTTGGATATCACATCTCATGTTATAGGAAGGATCTCAGGTTTGGTATAAGCATTGAGATATCACATCTCTGCTATCGGAAGGGTCTCAAGATTGGAATGGGAAGGAGTTGGATATTCCCATCTCATGTTATAGGAAGGGTCTCAGGTTTGGTATTAGAAGCATTGAGATATCACATCTCATGCTATAGGAAGGGTCTCAGGATTGGAATGGGAAGGACTTGGATATCACATCTCATGCTATAGGGAGGGTCTCAAGTTTGATATTAGAAGCTTTGAGATATCACATCTCATGATATCGGAAGGGTCTCAGGATTGGAATGGGAAGGAGTTGGATATCACATCTCATGATAAAGGAAGGGTCTAAGGTTTGGAAGGGGAAGGATTTGGATATCACATCTCATGTTATATTACGGGTCTCAGGTTTGGTATTAGAAGCATTGAGATATCAAGTCTCATAGTATAGGAAGGGTCTCAGAATTGGAATGGGAAGGAGTTGGATATCCCATCTCATGTTATAGGAAGAGTCTCTGGTTTGGTATTATAATCATTGAGATATCACATCGCATGCTGTAGGAAGGGTCTAAGGATTGGAATGGGATGGACTTGGATATCACATCTCATGCTATAGGTAGGCTCTCAGGTTTGGTATAAGCATTGAGATATCACATCTCATGCTATAGGAAGGGTCTCAGAATTGGAATGGGAAGGAGTTGGATATCACATCTCAAGCTATAGGAAGGGTCTCAGTATTGGAATGGGAAGGACTTGGATATCACATCTCATGCTATAGGAAGGCTCTCAGGTTTGGAAGGGGAAAGAGTTGGATATCTCATTTCATGTTAGAGGTAGGATCTCAGGTTTGGTATTAGAGGCATTGAGATATCACATCTCATGCTATCAGAAGGGTCTCAGGAATGGAATGGGAAGGATTTGGATATCACATCTCATGTTATAGGAAGGATCTCAGGTTTTGTATTAGAAGCATTGAGATATCACATCTCATGCTATCGGAAGGATCTCAGGTTTGGTATTAGAGGCATTGAGATATCACATCTCATGCTAAAGGGAGGGTCTCAGGTTTGGAAGGGGAAGGATTTGGATATCACATCTCATGTTATAGGAAGGATCTCAGGTTTGGTATTAGAAGCATTGAGATATCACATCTCATGCTATCGGAAGGATCTCAGGTTTGGTATTAGAAGCATTGAGATATCACATCTCATGCTATCAGAAGAGTCTCAGGATTGGAATAGGAAGGAGTTGGATATCACATTTCATGCTAAAGGGAGGGTCTCAGGTTTGGAAGGGGAAGGATTTGAATATCACATCTCATGTTATCGGAAGGATCTCACGTTTGGTATTAGAAGTATTGAGATATCATATCTCATGCTATAGGAAGGGTCTCAGGATTGGAATGGGAAGGAGTTGGATATCACATCTCATGCTATAGGGAGGGTCTCAGGATTGGAATGGGAAGGACTTAGATATCACATATCATGCTATAGGGAGGGTCTCAGCTTTGATATTAGAAGCATTGAGATATCACATCTCATGCTATCGGAAGTGTCTCAGGATTGGAATGGGAAGGAGCTGGATATCACATCTCATGCTAAAGGAAGGGTCTCAAGTTTGGAACGGGAAGGATTTGGATATCACATCTCATGTTATAGGAAGGGTCTCAGGTTTGGTATAAGCATTGAGATATCACATCTCTGCTATCGGAAGTGTCTCAGGATTGGAATGGGAAGGAGTTGGATATCCCATCTCATGTTATAGGACGGGTCTCAGGTTTGTTATTAGAATCATTGAGATATCATATTGCATGCTGTAGGAAGGGTCTAAGGGTTGGATGTGAAGGACTTGGATATCACATCTCATGCTATAGATAGGCTCTTAGGTTTGGAAAGGGAAGGAGTTGGATATCACATTTCATGTTAGAGGAAGGATCTCAGGTTTGGTATTAGAAGCATTGAGATATCACATCTCATGCTATAGGAAGGGTCTCAGGATTGGAATGGGAAGCAGTTGGATATCACATCTCATGCTATAGGAAGGGTCTCAGGTTTGGTATAAGCCTTGAGATATCACATCTCATGCTATAGGACGGGTCTCAGGATTGGAATGGAAGGAGTTGGATATCCCATCTCATGTTATAGGACGAGTCTCAGGTTTGTTATTAGAATCATTGAGATATCATATTGCATGCTGTAGGAAGGGTCTAAGTGTTGGAATGTGAAGGACTTGGATATCACATCTCATGCTATAGATAGGCTCTTAGGTTTGGAAAGGGAAGGAGTTGGATATCACATTTCATGTTAGAGGAAGGATCTCAGGTTTGGTATAAGCATTGATACATCACATCTCATGCTATAGGAAGGGTCTCAGGATTGGAATGGAAGGAGTTGGATATCACATCTCATGTTATAGGAAGGATCTCAGGTTTGGTATTAGAAGCATTGAGACATCACATCTCATGCTATAGGAAGGGTCTCAGGATTGGAATGGGAAGGAGTTGGATATCAAATCTCATGCTATAGGAAGGGTCTCAGGATTGGAATGGGAAGGAGTTGAATATGACATCTCATGCCGTAGGAAGGGTCTCAGGTTTGGTATAAACATTGAGATATCACATCTCTGCTATCAAAAGGGTCTCAGGATTGGAATGGGAAGGAGTTGGATATCCCATCTCATGTTATAGGAAGAGTCTCAAGTTTGGTATTAGAAGCATTGAGATATCACATCTCATGCTATAGGAAGTGTCTTAGGATTGGAATGGGAAGGACTTGGATATCACACCTCATGCTATAGGTAGGGTCTGAGGATTGGAATGGGAAGGAGTTGGATATCACATCTCCTGCTATGGGAAGGGTCTCAGGTTTGGTATAAGCAGTGAGATATCACATCTCATGCTATAGGAAGTGTCTCAGGATTGGAATGGGAAGGAGTTGGATATCACATCTCATGTTATAGGAAGGATCTCAGGTTTGGTATAAGCATTGAGATATCACATCTCTGCTATCGGAAGGGTCTCAAGATTGGAATGGGAAGGAGTTGGATATTCCCATCTCATGTTATAGGAAGGGTCTCAGGTTTGGTATTAGAAGCATTGAGATATCACATCTCATGCTATAGGAAGGGTCTCAGGATTGGAATGGGAAGGACTTGGATATCACATCTCATGCTATAGGGAGGGTCTCAAGTTTGATATTAGAAGCTTTGAGATATCACATCTCATGATATCGGAAGGGTCTCAGGATTGGAATGGGAAGGAGTTGGATATCACATCTCATGATAAAGGAAGGGTCTAATGTTTGGAAGGGGAAGGATTTGGATATCACATCACATGTTATATTACGGGTCTCAGGTTTGGTATTAGAAGCATTGAGATATCAAGTCTCATAGTATAGGAAGGGTCTCAGAATTGGAATGGGAAGGAGTTGGATATCCCATCTCATGTTATAGGAAGAGTCTCTGGTTTGGTATTAGAATCATTGAGATATCACATCGCATGCTGTAGGAAGGGTCTAAGGATTGGAATGGGATGGACTTGGATATCACATCTCATGTTATAGGTAGGCTCTCAGGTTTGGTATAAGCATTGAGATATCACATCTCATGCTATAGGAAGGGTCTCAGAAATGGAATGGGAAGGAGTTGGATATCACATCTCAAGCTATAGGAAGGGTCTCAGTATTGGAATGGGAAGGACTTGGATATCACATCTCATGCTATAGGAAGGCTCTCTGGTTTGGAAGGGGAAAGAGTTGGATATCTCATTTCATGTTAGAGGTAGGATCTCAGGTTTGGTATTAGAGGCATTGAGATATCACATCTCATGCTATCAGAAGGGTCTCAGGAATAAAATGGGAAGGAGTTAGATATCACATCTCATGCTAAAGGGAGGGTCTCAGGTTTGGAAGGGGAAGGATTTGGATATCACATCTCATGTTATAGGAAGGATCTCAGGTTTGGTATTAGAAGCATTGAGATATCACATCTCATGCTATCGGAAGGATCTCAGGTTTGGTATTAGAAGCATTGAGATATCACATCTCATGCTATCAGAAGAGTCTCAGGATTGGAATAGGAAGGAGTTGGATATCACATTTCATGCTAAAGGGAGGGTCTCAGGTTTGGAAGGGGAAGGATTTGGATATCACATCTCATGTTATCGGAAGGATCTCACGTTTGGTATTAGAAGTATTGAGATATCATATCTCATGCTATAGGAAGGGTCTCAGGATTGGAATGGGAAGGAGTTGGATATCACATCTCATGCTATAGGGAGGGTCTCAGGATTGGAATGGGAAGGACTTAGATATCACATATCATGCTATAGGGAGGGTCTCAGTTTTGATATTAGAAGCATTGAGATATCACATCTCATGCTATCGGAAGTGTCTCAGGATTGGAATGGGAAGGAGCTGGATATCACATCTCATGCTAAAGGAAGGGTCTCAGGTTTGGAACGGGAAGGATTTGGATATCACATCTCATGTTATAGGAAGGGTCTCAGGTTTGGTATAAGCATTGAGATATCACATCTCTGCTATCGGAAGTGTCTCAGGATTGGAATGGGAAGGAGTTGGATATCCCATCTCATGTTATAGGACGGGTCTCAGGTTTGTTATTAGAATCATTGAGATATCATATTGCATGCTGTAGGAAGGGTCTAAGTGTTGGAATGTGAAGGACTTGGATATCACATCTCATGCTATAGATAGGCTCTTAGGTTTGGAAAGGGAAGGAGTTGGATATCACATTTCATGTTAGAGGAAGGATCTCAGGTTTGGTATTAGAAGCATTGAGATATCACATCTCATGCTATAGGAAGGGTCTCAGGATTGGAATGGGAAGCAGTTGGATATCACATCTCATGCTATAGGAAGGGTCTCAGGTTTGGTATAAGCCTTGAGATATCACATCTCATGCTATAGGACGGGTCTCAGGATTGGAATGGAAGGAGTTGGATATCCCATCTCATGTTATAGGACGGGTCTCAGGTTTGTTATTAGAATCATTGAGATATCATATTGCATGCTGTAGGAAGGGTCTAAGTGTTGGAATGTGAAGGACTTGGATATCACATCTCATGCTATAGATAGGCTCTTAGGTTTGGAAAGGGAAGGAGTTGGATATCACATTTCATGTTAGAGGAAGGATCTCAGGTTTGGTATTAGAAGCATTGAGACATCAAATCTCATGCTATAGGAAGGGTCTCAGGGTTGGAATGGGAAGGAGTTGGATATCACATCTCATCCAATAGGAAGGGTCTCAGGTTTGGAATGGGAAGGAATTGGATATCACATCTCATGCTATCGGAAGGATCTCAGGTTTGGTATTAGAAGCATTGAGATATCACATCTCATGCTATCAGAAGAGTCTCAGGATTGGAATAGGAAGGAGTTGGATATCACATTTCATGCTAAAGGGAGGGTCTCAGGTTTGGAAGGGGAAGGATTTGGATATCACATCTCATGTTATCGGAAGGATCTCACGTTTGGTATTAGAAGTATTGAGATATCATATCTCATGCTATAGGAAGGGTCTCAGGATTGGAATGGGAAGGAGTTGGATATCACATCTCATGCTATAGGGAGGGTCTCAGGATTGGAATGGGAAGGACTTAGATATCACATATCATGCTATAGGGAGGGTCTCAGTTTTGATATTAGAAGCATTGAGATATCACATCTCATGCTATCGGAAGTGTCTCAGGATTGGAATGGGAAGGAGCTGGATATCACATCTCATGCTAAAGGAAGGGTCTCAGGTTTGGAACGGGAAGGATTTGGATATCACATCTCATGTTATAGGAAGGGTCTCAGGTTTGGTATAAGCATTGAGATATCACATCTCTGCTATCGGAAGTGTCTCAGGATTGGAATGGGAAGGAGTTGGATATCCCATCTCATGTTATAGGACGGGTCTCAGGTTTGTTATTAGAATCATTGAGATATCATATTGCATGCTGTAGGAAGGGTCTAAGTGTTGGAATGTGAAGGACTTGGATATCACATCTCATGCTATAGATAGGCTCTTAGGTTTGGAAAGGGAAGGAGTTGGATATCACATTTCATGTTAGAGGAAGGATCTCAGGTTTGGTATTAGAAGCATTGAGATATCACATCTCATGCTATAGGAAGGGTCTCAGGATTGGAATGGGAAGCAGTTGGATATCACATCTCATGCTATAGGAAGGGTCTCAGGTTTGGTATAAGCCTTGAGATATCACATCTCATGCTATAGGACGGGTCTCAGGATTGGAATGGAAGGAGTTGGATATCCCATCTCATGTTATAGGACGGGTCTCAGGTTTGTTATTAGAATCATTGAGATATCATATTGCATGCTGTAGGAAGGGTCTAAGTGTTGGAATGTGAAGGACTTGGATATCACATCTCATGCTATAGATATGCTCTTAGGTTTGGAAAGGGAAGGAGTTGGATATCACATTTCATGTTAGAGGAAGGATCTCAGGTTTGGTATTAGAAGCATTGAGACATCAAATCTCATGCTATAGGAAGGGTCTCAGGGTTGGAATGGGAAGAAGTTGGATATCACATATCATCCAATAGGAAGGGTCTCAGGTTTGGAATGGGAAGGAATTGGATATCACATCTCATGTTATAGGAAGGATCTCAGGTTTGGTATTAGAAGCATTGAGATATCACATCTCATGCTATAGGAAGGGTCTCAGGATTGGAATGTGAAGGATTTGGATATCACATCTCATGCTAAAGGAAGGGTCTCAGGTTTGGTAGAAGCATTGAGATATCACGTCGCTGCTATCGGAAGGGTCTCAGGATTGGATTGGGAAGGAGTTGGATATCCCTTCTCATGCTATAGGAAGGGTCTCAGGATTTGAATGGCAAGGAGTTGGATATCACATCTCATGCCATAGGAAGGGTCTCAGGTTTGGTATAAGCATTGAGATATCACATCTCTGCTATCGGAAGGGTCTCAGGATTGGATTGGGAAGGAGTTGGATATCCCTTCTCATGCTATAGGAAGTGTCTCAGGTTGGAATGGGAAGGAGTTGGATATCACATCTCATGTTATAGGAAGGGTCTCAGGATTGGAATGGGAAGGATTTGGATATCACATCTCTTGCTATAGGAAGGGTCTGAGGATTGGAATGGGTAGGAGTTGGATATTACTTTCTTGCTATAGGAAGGGTCTCATGTTTGGAATGGGAAGGAGTTGGATATCACATATGCTATAGTTAGTGTCTCAGGTTTGGAACGGGAAGGAGTTGGATATCACATCTCATGTTATAGGAAGGGTCTCAGGTTTGGTATAAGCATTGAGATATCACATCTCTGCTATCGGAAGCGGCTCAGGATTGGAATGGGAAGGAGTTGGATATCCCATCTCATGTTATAGGAAGAGTCTCTGGTTTGGTATTAGAATTATTGCGATATCACATCGCATGCTGTAGGAAGGGTCTAAGGATTGGAATGGGATAGACTTGGATATCACATCTCATGTTATAGGTAGGCTCTCAGGTTTGGTATAAGCATTGAGATATCACATCTCATGCTATAGGAAGGGTCTCAGGATTGGAATGGGAAGGAATTGGATATCACATCTCATGCTATAGGAAGTGTCTCAGATTTGGTATAAGCATTGAGATATCACATCTCATGCTAAAGGAAGGGTCTCAGGATTGGAATGGGAAGGAGTTGTATATGACATCTCAGGCCATAGGAAGGTTCTCAGGTTTGGTATAAGCATTGAGATATCACATCTCTGCTATCGGAAAGGTCTCAGGATTGGAATGGGAAGGAGTTGGATATCCCATCTCATGTTATAGGAAGGGTCTCAGGTTTGGTATTAGAAGCATAGAGATATCACATCTCATGCTATAGGAAGGGTCTCAGGATTGGAATGGGAAGGACTTGGATGTCACATCTCATGCTATAGGGAGGGTCTCAAGTTTGATATTAGAAGCATTGAGATAACAAATCTCATGATATCGGAAGGGTCTCAGGATTGGAATGGGAAGGAGTTTGATATCACATCTCATGCCATAGTATGGGTCTCAGGTTTGGTAGAAGCATTGGGATATCACATCTCATGCTATCGGAAGGGTATCAGTATTGGATTTGGAAGAAGTTGGATATCCCATTTCATGCTATAGGAAAGGTCTCAGGTTGGAATGGGAAGGAGTTGGATATCACATTTCATGTTATAGGAAGGGTCTCAGGATTGGAATGGGAAGGACTTGGATATCATATCTCATGCTATAGGACGGGTCTCAGGTTTGTTATTAGAATCATTGAGATATCATATTGCATGCTGTAGGAAGGGTCTAAGGATTGGAATGGGAAGGACCTGGATATCACATCTCATGCTATAGAACGGCTCTCAGGTTTGGAAAGGGAAGGAGTTGGATATCACATCTCATGTTATAGGATGGATCTCAGGTTTGGTATTAGAAGTATTGAGATATCACATCTCATGTTATCGGAAGGATCTCAGGTTTGGTATTAGAAGTATTGAGATATCACATCTCATGCTATAGGAAGGGTCTCAGGATTGGAATGGGAAGGAGTTGGATATCACATCTCATGCTAAAGGAAGGGTCTCAGGTTTGGTAGAAGCATTGAGATATCACATCTCATGCTATAGGAAGGATCTCAGGATTGGAATGGGAAGGACTTAGATATCACATATCATGCTATAGGGAGGGTCTCAGTTTTGATATTAGAAGCATTGAGATATCACATCTCATGCTATCGGAAGTGTCTCAGGATTGGAATGGGAAGGAGCTGGATATCACATCTCATGCTAAAGGAAGGGTCTCAGGTTTGGAACGGGAAGGAGTTGGATATCACATCTCATGTTATAGGAAGGGTCTCAGGTTTGGTATAAACATTGAGATATCACATCTCTGCTATCGGAAGTGTCTCAGGATTGGAATGGGAAGGAGTTGGATATCCCATCTCATGTTATAGGACGGGTCTCAGGTTTGTTATTAGAATCATTGAGATATCATATTGCATGCTGTAGGAAGGGTCTAAGGGTTGGAATGTGAAGGACTTGGATATCACATCTCATGCTATAGATAGGCTCTTAGGTTTGGAAAGGGAAGGAGTTGGATATAACATTTCATGTTAGAGGAAGGATCTCAGGTTTGGTATTAGAAGCATTGAGATATCACATCTCATGCTATAGGAAGGGTCTCAGGATTGGAATGGGAAGGAGTTGGATATCACATCTCATGCTATAGGAAGGGTCTCAGGTTTGGTATAAGCATTGAGATATCACATCTCATGCTATAGGAAGGGTCTCAGGATTGGAATGGAAGGAGTTGGATATCACATCTCATGTTATAGGAAGGATCTCAGGTTTGGTATTTGAAGCATTGAGACATCACATCTCATGCTATAGGAAGGGTCTCAGGATTGGAATGGGAAGGAGTTGGATATCAAATCTCATGCTATAGGAAGCGTCTCAGGATTGGAATGGGAAGGAGTTGAATATGACATCTCATGCCGTAGGAAGGGTCTCAGGTTTGGTATAAACATTGAGATATCACATCTCTGCTATCAAAAGGGTCTCAGGATTGGAATGGGAAGGAGTTGGATATCCCATCTCATGTTATAGGAAGAGTCTCAGGTTTGGTATTAGAAGCATTGAGATATCACATCTCATGCTATAGGAAGTGTCTCAGGATTGGAATGGGAAGGAGTTGGATATCACATCTCATGTTATAGGAAGGGTCTCAGGATTGGAATGGGAAGGATTTGGATATCACATCTCTTGCTATAGGAAGGGTCTCGGGATTGGAATGGGTAGGAGTTGGATATTACTTTCTTGCTATAGGAAGGGTCTCATGTTTGGAATGGGAAGGAGTTGGATATCACATCTCATGTTATAGGAAGGGTCTCAGGTTTGGTATAAGCAGTGAGATATCACATCTCTGCTATCGGAAGCGGCTCAGGATTGGAATGGGAAGGAGTTGGATATCCCATCTCATGTTATAGGAAGAGTCTCTGGTTTGGTATTAGAATCATTGAGATATCACATCGCATGCTGTAGGAAGGGTCTAAGGATGGGAATGGGATGGACTTGGATATCACATCTCATGCTATAGGAAGGGTCTCAGATTTGGTATAAGCATTGAGATATCACATCTCATGCTATAGGAAGGGTCTCAGGATTGGAATGGGAAGGAATTGGATATCACATCTCATGCTATAGGAAGGGTCTCAGATTTGGTATAAGCATTGAGATATCACATCTCATGCTAAAGGAAGGGTCTCAGGATTGGAATGGGAAGGAGTTGTATATGACATCTCAGGCCATAGGAAGGTTCTCAGGTTTGGTATAAGCATTGAGATATCACATCTCTGCTATCGGAAAGGTCTCAGGATTGGAATGGGAAGGAGTTGGATATCCCATCTCATGTTATAGGAAGGGTCTCAGGTTTGGTATTAGAAGCATAGAGATATCACATCTCATGCTATAGGAAGGGTCTCAGGATTGGAATGGGAAGGACTTGGATGTCACATCTCATGCTATAGGGAGGGTCTCAAGTTTGATATTAGAAGCATTGAGATAACAAATCTCATGATATCGGAAGGGTCTCAGGATTGGAATGGGAAGGAGTTGGATATCACATCTCATGATAAAGGAAGGGTCTAAGGTTTGGAAGGGGAAGGATTTGGATATCACATCTCATGTTATAGGACGGGTCTCAGGTTTAATATTAGAAGCATTGAGATATCAAGTCTCATGGTATAAGAAGGGTCTCAGAATTGGAATGGGAAGGAGTTGGATATCACACCTCAAGCTATAGGAAGGGTCTCAGGATTGGAATGGGAAGGAGTTTGATATCACATCTCATGCCATAGTATGGGTCTCAGGTTTGGTAGAAGCATTGGGATATCACATCTCATGCTATCGGAAGGGTATCAGTATTGGATTTGGAAGAAGTTGGATATCCCATCTCATGCTTTAGGAAGGGTCTCAGGTTGGAATGGGAAGGAGTTGGATATCACATTTCATGTTATAGGAAGGGTCTCAGGATTGGAATGGGAAGGACTTGGATGTCATATCTCATGCTATAGGACGGGTCTCAGGTTTGTTATTAGAATCATTGAGATATCATATTGCATGCTGTAGGAAGGGTCTAAGGATTGGAATGGGAAGGACCTGGATATCACATCTCATGCTATAGAACGGCTCTCAGGTTTGGAAAGGGAAGGAGTTGGATATCACATCTCATGTTATAGGATGGATCTCAGGTTTGGTATTAGAAGTATTGAGATATCACATCTCATGCTATAGGAAGGGTCTCAGGATTGGAATGGGAAGGAGTTGGATATCATATCTCATGCTAAAGGAAGGGTCTCAGGTTTGGTAGAAGCATTGAGATATCACATCTCATGCTATAGGAAGGGTCTCAGGATTGGAATGGGAAGGACTTAGATATCACATATCATGCTATAGGGAGGGTCTCAGTTTTGATATTAGAAGCATTGAGATATCACATCTCATGCTATCGGAAGTGTCTCAGGATTGGAATGGGAAGGAGCTGGATATCACATCTCATGCTAAAGGAAGGGTCTCAGGTTTGGAACGGGAAGGAGTTGGATATCACATCTCATGTTATAGGAAGGGTCTCAGGTTTGGTATAAACATTGAGATATCACATCTCTGCTATCGGAAGTGTCTCAGGATTGGAATGGGAAGGAGTTGGATATCCCATCTCATGTTATAGGACGGGTCTCAGGTTTGTTATTAGAATCATTGAGATATCATATTGCATGCTGTAGGAAGGGTCTAAGGATTGGAATGGGAAGGACTTGGATATCACATCTCATGCTATAGATAGGCTCTTAGGTTTGGAAAGGGAAGGAGTTGGATCTCACATTTCATGTTAGAGGAAGGATCTCAGGTTTGGTATTAGAAGCATTGAGATATCACATCTCATGCTATAGGAAGGGTCTCATGATTGGAATGGGAAGGAGTTGGATATCACATCTCATGCTATAGGAAGGGTCTCAGGTTTGGTATAAGCATTGAGATATCACATCTCATGCTATAGGATGGTCTCAGGATTGGAATGGAAGGAGTTGGATATCACATCTCATGTCATAGGAAGGATCTCAGGTTTGGTATTAGAAGCATTGAGACATCACATCTCATGCTATAGGAAGGGTCTCAGGATTGGAATGGGAAGGAGTTGGATATCAAATCTCATGCTATAGGAAGGGTCTCAGGATTGGAATGGGAAGGAGTTGAATATGACATCTCATGCCGTAGGAAGGGTCTCAGGTTTGGTATAAACATTGAGATATCACATCTCTGCTATCAAAAGGGTCTCAGGATTGGAATGGGAAGGAGTTGGATATCCCATCTCATGTTATAGGAAGAGTCTCAGGTTTGGTATTAGTAGCATTGAGATATCACATCTCATGCTATAGGAAGTGTCTCAGGATTGGAATGGGAAGGACTTGGATATCACATCTCATGCTATAGGTAGGGTCTCAAGTTTGACATTAGAAGCATTGAGATATCACATCTCATGCTATAGGAAGGGTCTGAGGATTGGAATGGGAAGGAGTTGGATATCACATCTCCTGCTATGGGAAGGGTCTCAGGTTTGGTATAAGCAGTGAGATATCACATCTCATGCTATAGGAAGTGTCTCAGGATTGGAATGGGAAGGAGTTGGATATCACATCTCATGTTATAGGAAGGATCTCAGGTTTGGTATAAGCATTGAGATATCACATCTCTGCTATCGGAAGGGTCTCAAGATTGGAATGGGAAGGAGTTGGATATTCCCATCTCATGTTATAGGAAGGGTCTCAGGTTTGGTATTAGAAGCATTGAGATATCACATCTCACGCTATAGGAAGGGTCTCAGGATTGGAATGGGAAGGACTTGGATATCACATCTCATGCTATAGGGAGGGTCTCAAGTTTGATATTAGAAGCTTTGAGATATCACATCTCATGATATCGGAAGGGTCTCAGGATTGGAATGGGAAGGAGTTGGATATCACATCTCATGATAAAGGAAGGGTCTAAGGTTTGGAAGGGGAAGGATTTGGATATCACATCTCATGTTATATTACGGGTCTCAGGTTTGGTATTAGAAGCATTGAGATATCAAGTCTCATAGTATAGGAAGGGTCTCAGAATTGGAATGGGAAGGAGTTGGATATCCCATCTCATGTTATAGGAAGAGTCTCTGGTTTGGTATTAGAATCATTGAGATATCACATCGCATGCTGTAGGAAGGGTCTGAGGATTGGAATGGGAAGGAGTTGGATATCACATCTCCTGCTATGGGAAGGGTCTCAGGTTTGGTATAAGCAGTGAGATATCACATCTCATGCTATAGGAAGTGTCTCAGGATTGGAATGGGAAGGAGTTGGATATCACATCTCATGTTATAGGAAGGATCTCAGGTTTGGTATAAGCATTGAGATATCACATCTCTGCTATCGGAAGGGTCTCAAGATTGGAATGGGAAGGAGTTGGATATTCCCATCTCATGTTATAGGAAGGGTCTCAGGTTTGGTATTAGAAGCATAGAGATATCACATCTCATGCTATAGGAAGGGTCTCAGGATTGGAATGGGAAGGACTTGGATGTCACATCTCATGCTATAGGGAGGGTCTCAGTTTTGATATTAGAAGCATTGAGATATCACATCTCATGCTATCGGAAGTGTCTCAGGATTGGAATGGGAAGGAGCTGGATATCACATCTCATGCTAAAGGAAGGGTCTCAGGTTTGGAACGGGAAGGAGTTGGATATCACATCTCATGTTATAGGAAGGGTCTCAGGTTTGGTATAAACATTGAGATATCACATCTCTGCTATCGGAAGTGTCTCAGGATTGGAATGGGAAGGAGTTGGATATCCCATCTCATGTTATAGGACGGGTCTCAGGTTTGTTATTAGAATCATTGAGATATCATATTGCATGCTGTAGGAAGGGTCTAAGGATTGGAATGGGAAGGACTTGGATATCACATCTCATGCTATAGATAGGCTCTTAGGTTTGGAAAGGGAAGGAGTTGGATCTCACATTTCATGTTAGAGGAAGGATCTCAGGTTTGGTATTAGAAGCATTGAGATATCACATCTCATGCTATAGGAAGGGTCTCATGATTGGAATGGGAAGGAGTTGGATATCACATCTCATGCTATAGGAAGGGTCTCAGGTTTGGTATAAGCATTGAGATATCACATCTCATGCTATAGGATGGTCTCAGGATTGGAATGGAAGGAGTTGGATATCACATCTCATGTCATAGGAAGGATCTCAGGTTTGGTATTAGAAGCATTGAGACATCACATCTCATGCTATAGGAAGGGTCTCAGGATTGGAATGGGAAGGAGTTGGATATCAAATCTCATGCTATAGGAAGGGTCTCAGGATTGGAATGGGAAGGAGTTGAATATGACATCTCATGCCGTAGGAAGGGTCTCAGGTTTGGTATAAACATTGAGATATCACATCTCTGCTATCAAAAGGGTCTCAGGATTGGAATGGGAAGGAGTTGGATATCCCATCTCATGTTATAGGAAGAGTCTCAGGTTTGGTATTAGTAGCATTGAGATATCACATCTCATGCTATAGGAAGTGTCTCAGGATTGGAATGGGAAGGACTTGGATATCACATCTCATGCTATAGGTAGGGTCTCAAGTTTGACATTAGAAGCATTGAGATATCACATCTCATGCTATAGGAAGGGTCTGAGGATTGGAATGGGAAGGAGTTGGATATCACATCTCCTGCTATGGGAAGGGTCTCAGGTTTGGTATAAGCAGTGAGATATCACATCTCATGCTATAGGAAGTGTCTCAGGATTGGAATGGGAAGGAGTTGGATATCACATCTCATGTTATAGGAAGGATCTCAGGTTTGGTATAAGCATTGAGATATCACATCTCTGCTATCGGAAGGGTCTCAAGATTGGAATGGGAAGGAGTTGGATATTCCCATCTCATGTTATAGGAAGGGTCTCAGGTTTGGTATTAGAAGCATTGAGATATCACATCTCACGCTATAGGAAGGGTCTCAGGATTGGAATGGGAAGGACTTGGATATCACATCTCATGCTATAGGGAGGGTCTCAAGTTTGATATTAGAAGCTTTGAGATATCACATCTCATGATATCGGAAGGGTCTCAGGATTGGAATGGGAAGGAGTTGGATATCACATCTCATGATAAAGGAAGGGTCTAAGGTTTGGAAGGGGAAGGATTTGGATATCACATCTCATGTTATATTACGGGTCTCAGGTTTGGTATTAGAAGCATTGAGATATCAAGTCTCATAGTATAGGAAGGGTCTCAGAATTGGAATGGGAAGGAGTTGGATATCCCATCTCATGTTATAGGAAGAGTCTCTGGTTTGGTATTAGAATCATTGAGATATCACATCGCATGCTGTAGGAAGGGTCTGAGGATTGGAATGGGAAGGAGTTGGATATCACATCTCCTGCTATGGGAAGGGTCTCAGGTTTGGTATAAGCAGTGAGATATCACATCTCATGCTATAGGAAGTGTCTCAGGATTGGAATGGGAAGGAGTTGGATATCACATCTCATGTTATAGGAAGGATCTCAGGTTTGGTATAAGCATTGAGATATCACATCTCTGCTATCGGAAGGGTCTCAAGATTGGAATGGGAAGGAGTTGGATATTCCCATCTCATGTTATAGGAAGGGTCTCAGGTTTGGTATTAGAAGCATAGAGATATCACATCTCATGCTATAGGAAGGGTCTCAGGATTGGAATGGGAAGGACTTGGATGTCACATCTCATGCTATAGGGAGGGTCTCAAGTTTGATATTAGAAGCATTGAGATAACAAATCTCATGATATCGGAAGGGTCTCAGGATTGGAATGGGAAGGAGTTGGATATCACATCTCATGATAAAGGAAGGGTCTAAGGTTTGGAAGGGGAAGGATTTGGATATCACATCTCATGTTATAGGACGGGTCTCAGGTTTGGTATTAGAAGCATTGAGATATCATTTCTCATGGTATAAGAAGGGTCTCAGAATTGGAATGGGAAGGAGTTGGATATCACACCTCAAGCTATAGGAAGGGTCTCAGGATTGGAATGGGAAGGAGTTTGATATCACATCTCATGCCATAGTATGGGTCTCAGGTTTGGTAGAAGCATTGGGATATCACATCTCATGCTATCGGAAGGGTATCAGTATTGGATTTTGAAGAAGTTGGATATCCCATCTCATGCTATAGGAAGGGTCTCAGGTTGGAATGGGAAGGAGTTGGATATCACATTTCATGTTATAGGAAGGGTCTCAGGATTGGAATGGGAAGGACTTGGATATCATATCTCATGCTATAGGACGGGTCTCAGGTTTGTTATTAGAATCATTGAGATATCATATTGCCTGCTGTAGGAAGGGTCTAAGGATTGGAATAGGAAGGACCTGGATATCACATCTCATGCTATAGATAGGCTCTTAGGGTTGGAAAGGGAAGGAGTTGGATATCACATTTCATGTTAGAGGAAGGATCTCAGGTTTGGTATTAGAAGCATTGAGATATCACATCTCATGCTATAGGAAGGGTCTCAGGATTGGAATGGGAAGTAGTTGGATATCACATCTCATGCTATAGGAAGGGTCTCAGGTTTGGTATAAGCATTGAGATATCACATCTCATGCTATAGGACGGGTCTCAGGATTGGAATGGAAGGAGTTGGATATCACATTGTTATGTACAAAGGGAGGCTTTCACATAACCAGTAGTTTAAAGGTAAAGAACCTTTTATTTGCAAGTTGATGACATAAGACGACCCCCAGCAGGAGGAGTACAATCTTCCCACTAAGGCCCTGCTTCTTCACTCGCTCTCCTTGGAACCCTGCTACATAAGATGCAGTTCTATGTTCTATAGTATCTAAGTGACAATAGACATAGTGAAGGAAATATTATACACTCATGGTTTAACAGGTAAACATTGGAAACACTGCACATCCTAACACCTCTCCTCCTTAAACATAACAAGTAACTGTGTGGGTGAGGACCCACTAAAATTGAAACCTGTAAAACACATATTGAACAACTGAAATTGAAACCTGTAAAATAAATATTATACACTCGTGGTTTAACAGGTAAAACATTGGATGCGCTGCAAGTCCTGGCACAAATCAAGAGCATAGATATATGACATCTAGTGGTTGATTAGGTAGAGTCACAAGAAAGTCCCTGTCTCCAACTAACTGAAGACAAATTAACATTGAAACGGAAAAGCCACCCTTTCCTTATTCCAAATAGCTCCTCCTTTGACCAACACTGACGAACCCAAGTCTTTCACAACTTGCTTGGGTTCAGAAAACAACGAGGCTCCTTTACGAACTTTGGTGGGGAGCTTGACTTTAATCCAATCACCCTCTTTGACCTTGAGTTCCCTACAACAATTCTTCTGATCATACCTCTCCTTGGATCTAACTCCAGCTTCAAAAATTCTCCTTTTTACACTCTCTAGATCCACATCCACCATTTTTGATTTGCCCATCCAACCTGGACATAAATGAGTATTTGGTTTTCTTCCTCTCAAGATCTCAAATGGACTCACGCCTGTGACACTATGGGTAGTTAGCCTATACTGGAACGTGCGTTCCATCACTGTTCTCACCCAATCTCCTCCAGTAGCCACCGCTATCCTAATAGCCTCCATCAGAGTCCTATTAAATCGTTCCACACACCCATTACCCAGAATAGAATAACAAGCTTGCAATTCTGGTTCAACCAATAGAGCTCCCACCCAATCAGGTAGGTGACACTAATTAAAAGATAGCTGCTTGGTTATGTACTCACCCTGGAGCGCCTCACCAGGGTCATCGGCGGCGACTCCTTTCTCAACCTTGCTCAGTGTGGGGCCAGGGTGTCCAATGGCCGCTCAGAAAACACACAACCCAAAATCCAATTATAAAAGTGCCAAAGCCGTGTCTTTGCCAGCCCAGTCTCCACAAGTTCAACAAAATTGCAGGGGTCCAATTCCAGCTCCCACAGACCACGGAGCCTCCAGGGGTTTTCCTCTGGCGCTAGCAATGTCCCTCCGGTGGATGCCACACACTGGATGTCAGGCCGTCAATAATCCACTGAAAAAGGCCCTCCCTCAGGCAAGTCAGGCTGGCTCCGCTCCACAGCCAGCACACTAGATCTGTAGAAAAGGCGCTGGGGGTCGTCCTCCGGGTCCCAGTCAAAATCCTCGTCGCCAAATGTTATGTACAAAGGGAGGCTTTCACATAACCAGTAGTTTAAAGGTAAAGAACCTTTTATTTGCAAGTTGATGACATAAGACGACCCCCAGCAGGAGGAGTACAATCTTCCCACTAAGGCCCTGCTTCTTCACTCGCTCTCCTTGGAACCCTGCTACATAAGATGCAGTTCTATGTTCTATAGTATCTAAGTGACAATAGACATAGTGAAGGAAATATTATACACTCATGGTTTAACAGGTAAACATTGGAAACACTGCACATCCTAACACACATCTTATGTTATAGGAAGGATCTCAGGTTTGGTATTAGAATCATTGAGACATCACATCTCATGCTATAGGAAGGGTCTCAGGGTTGGAATGGGAAGGAGTTGGATATCACAACTCATCCAATAGGAAGGGTCTCAGGTTTGGAATGGGAAGGAATTGGATATCACATCTCATGTTATAGGAAGGATCTCAGGTTTGGTATTAGAAGCATTGAGATATCACATCTCATGCTATAGGAAGGGTCTCAGGATTGGAATGTGAAGGATTTGGATATCACATCTCATGCTAAAGGAAGGGTCTCAGGTTTGGTAGAAGCATTGAGATATCACGTCTCTGCTATCGGAAGGGTCTCAGGATTGGATTGGGAAGGAGTTGGATATCCCTTCTCATGCTATAGGAAGGGTCTCAGGATTTGAATGGCAAGGAGTTGGATATCACATCTCATGCCATACGAAGGGTCTCAGGTTTGGTATAAGCATTGAGATATCACATCTCTGCTATCGGAAGGGTCTCAGGATTGGAATGGGAAGGAGTTGGATATTCCCATCTCATGTAATAGGAAGGGTCTCAGGTTTGGTATTAGAAGCATTGAGATATCACATCTCATGCTATAGGAAGGGTCTCAGGATTGGAATGGGAAGGACTTGGATATCACATCTCATGCTATAGGGAGGGTCTCAAGTTTGATATTAGAAGCTTTGAGATATCACATCTCATGATATTGGAAGGGTCTCAGGATTGGAATGGGAAGGAGTTGGATATCACATCTCATGATAAAGGAAGGGTCTAAGGTTTGGAAGGGGAAGGATTTGGATATCACATCTCATGTTATATTACGGGTCTCAGGTTTGGTATTAGAAGCATTGAGATATCAAGTCTCAGAGTATAGGAAGGGTCTCAGAATTGGAATGGGAAGGAGTTGGATATCACATCTCAAGCTATAGGAAGGGTCTCAGGATTGGAATGGGAAGGACTTGGATATCACATCTCATGCTATAGGAAGGCTCTCAGGTTTGGAAGGGGAAAGAGTTGGATATCACATTTCATGTTAGAGGTAGGATCTCAGGTTTGGTATTAGAGGCATTGAGATATCACATCTCATGCTATCAGAAGGGTCTCGGGAATGGAATGGGAAGGAGTTGGATATCACATCTCATGCTAAAGGGAGGGTCTCAGGTTTGGAAGGGGAAGGATTTGGATATCACATCTCATGTTATAGGAAGGATCTCAGGTTTGGTATTAGAAGCATTGAGATATCACATCTCATGCTATCGGAAGGATCTCAGGTTTGGTATTAGAAGCATTGAGATATCACATCTCATGCTATCAGAAGGGTCTCAGGATTGGAATGGGAAGGAGTTGGATATCACATCTCATGCTAAAGGGAGCGTCTCAGGTTTGGAAGGGGAAGGATTTGGATATCACATCTCATGTTATCGGAAGGATCTCACGTTTGGTATTAGAAGTATTGAGATATCATATCTCATGCTATAGGAAGGGTCTCAGGATTGGAATGGGAAGGAGTTGGATATCACATCTCATGCTATAGGAAGTGTCTCAGGATTGTAATGGGAAGGACTTGGATATCACATCTCATGCTATAGGTAGGGTCTCAAGTTTGATATTAGAAGCATTGAGATATCACATCTCATGCTATAGGAAGGGTCTGAGGATTGGAATGGGAAGGAGTTGGATATCACATCTCATGCTATGGGAAGGGTCTCAGGTTTGGTATAAGCAGTGAGATATCACATCTCATGCTATAGGAAGTGTCTCAGGATTGGAATGGGAAGGAGTTGGATATCACATCTCATGTTATAGGAAGGATCTCAGGTTTGGTATAAGCATTGAGATATCACATCTCTGCTATCGGAAGGGTCTCAGGATTGGAATGGGAAGGAGTTGGATATTCCCATCTCATGTTATAGGAAGGTTCTCAGGTTTGGTATTAGAAGCATTGAGATATCACATCTCATGCTATAGGAAGGGTCTCAGGATTGGAATGGGAAGGACTTGGATATCACATCTCATGCTATAGGGAGGGTCTCAAGTTTGATATTAGAAGCTTTGAGATATCACATCTCATGATATCCGAAGGGTCTCAGGATTGGAATGGGAAGGAGTTGGATATCACATCTCATGATAAAGGAAGGGTCTAAGGTTTGGAAGGGGAAGGATTTGGATATCACATCTCATGTTATATTACGGGTCTCACGTTTGTATTAGAAGCATTGAGATATCAAGTCTCATAGTATAGGAAGGGTCTCAGAATTGGAATGGGAAGGAGTTGGATATCACATCTCAAGCTATAGGAAGGGTCTCAGGATTGGAATGGGAAGGACTTGGATATCACATCTCATGCTATAGGAAGGCTCTCAGGTTTGGAAGGGGAACGAGTTGGATATCACATTTCATGTTAGAGGTAGGATCTCAGGTTTGGTATTAGAGGCATTGAGATATCACATCTCATGCTATCAGAAGGGTCTCAGGAATGGAATGGGAAGGAGTTGGATATCACATCTCATGCTAAAGGGAGGGTCTCAGGTTTGGAAGGGGAAGGATTTGGATATCACATCTCATGTTATAGGAAGGATCTCAGGTTTGGTATTAGAAGCATTGAGATATCACATCTCATGCTATCGGAAGGATCTCAGGTTTGGTATTAGAAGCATTGAGATATCACATCTCATGCTATCAGAAGAGTCTCAGGATTGGAATAGGAAGGAGTTGGATATCACATCTCATGCTAAAGGGAGGGTCTCAGGATTGGAAGGGGAAGGATTTGGATATCACATCTCATGTTATCGGAAGGATCTCACGTTTGGTATTAGAAGTATTGAGATATCATATCTCATGCTATAGGAAGGGTCTCAGGATTGGAATGGGAAGGAGTTGGATATCACATCTCATGCTATAGGGAGGGTCTCAGGATTGGAATGGGAAGGACTTAGATATCACATATCATGCTATAGGGAGGGTCTCAGTTTTGATATTAGAAGCATTGAGATATCACATCTCATGCTATAGGAAGTGTCTCAGGATTGGAATGGGAAGGTTCTGGATATCACATCTCATGCTAAAGGAAGGGTCTCAGGTTTGGAACGGGAAGGATTTGGATATCACATCTCATGTTATAGGAAGGGTCTCAGGTTTGGTATAAGCATTGAGATATCACATCTCTGCTATCGGAAGTGTCTCAGGATTGGAATGGGAAGGAGTTGGATATCCCATCTCATGTTATAGGACACGTCTCAGGTTTGTTATTAGAATCATTGAGATATCATATTGCATGCTGTAGGAAGGGTCTAAGGGTTGGGATGGGAAGGACTTGGATATCACATCTCATGCTATAGATAGGCTCTTAGGTTTGGAAAGGGAAGGAGTTGGATATCACATTTCATGTTAGAGGAAGGATCTCAGGTTTGGTATTAGAAACATTGAGATATCACATCTCATGCTATAGGAAGGGTCTCAGGATTGGAATGGGAAGCAGTTGGATATCACATCTCATGCTATAGGAAGGGTCTCAGGTTTGGTATAAGCATTGAGATATCACATCTCATGCTATAGGACGGGTCTCAGGATTGGAATGGAAGGAGTTGGATATCACATCTCATGTTATAGGAAGGATCTCAGGTTTGGTATTAGAAGCATTGAGACATCACATCTCATGCTATAGGAAGAGTCTCAGGGTTGGAATGGGAAGGAGTTGGATATCACATCTCATCCAATAGGAAGGGTCTCAGGTTTGGAATGGGAAGGAATTGGATATCACATCTCATGTTATAGGAAGGATCTCAGGTTTGGTATTAGAAGCATTGAGATATCACATCTCATGCTATAGGAAGGGTCTCAGGATTGGAATGTGAAGGATTTGGATATCACATCTCATGCTAAAGGAAGGGTCTCAGGTTTGGTAGAAGCATTGAGATATCACATCTCTGCTATCGGAAGGGTCTCAGGATTGGATTGGGAAGGAGTTGGATATCCCTTCTCATGCTATAGGAAGTGTCTCAGGTTGGAATGGGAAGGAGTTGGATATCACATCTCATGTTATAGGAAGGGTCTCAGGATTGGAATGGGAAGGATTTGGATACCACATCTCTTGCTATAGGAAGGGTCTCAGGATTGGAATGGGTAGGAGTTGGATATTACTTTCTTGCTATAGGAAGGGTCTCATGTTTGGAATGGGAAGGAGTTGGATATCACATATGCTATAGTTAGTGTCTCAGGTTTGGAACGGGAAGGAGTTGGATATCACATCTCATGTTATAGGAAGGGTCTCAGGTTTGGTATAAGCATTGAGATATCACATCTCTGCTATCGGAAGGGTCTCAGGATTGGATTGGGAAGGAGTTGGATATCACATCTCATGCCATAGGAAGGGTCTCAGGATTGGTATAAGCATTGAGATATCACATCTCTGCTATCGGAAGGGTCTCAGGATTGGATTGGGAAGGAGTTGGATATCCCTTCTCATGCTATAGGAAGTGTCTCAGGTTGGAATGGGAAGGAGTTGGATATCACATCTCATGTTATAGGAAGGGTCTCAGGATTGGAATGGGAAGGATTTGGATACCACATCTCTTGCTATACGAAGGGTCTCAGGATTGGAATGGGTAGGAGTTGGATATTACTTTCTTGCTATAGGAAGGGTCTCATGTTTGGAATGGGAAGGAGTTGGATATCACATATGCTATAGTTAGTGTCTCAGGTTTGGAACGGGAAGGAGTTGGATATCACATCTCATGTTATAGGAAGGGTCTCAGGTTTGGTATAAGCATTGAGATATCACATCTCTGCTATCGGAAGCGCTCAGGATTGGAATGGGAAGGAGTTGGATATCCCATCTCATGTTATAGGAAGAGTCTCTGGTTTGGTATTAGAATCATTGAGATATCACATCGCATGCTGTAGGAAGGGTCTAAGGATTGGAATGGGATGGACTTGGATATCACATCTCATGCTATAGGTAGGCTCTCAGGTTTGGTATAAGCATTGAGATATCACATCTCATGCTATAGGAAGGGTCTCAGGATTGGAATGGGAAGGAATTGGATATCACATCTCATGCTATAGGAAGGGTCTCAGATTTGGTATAAGCATTGAGATATCACATCTCATGCTAAAGGAAGGGTCTCAGGATTGGAATGGGAAGGAGTTGTATATGACATCTCAGGCCATAGGAAGGTTCTCAGGTTTAGTATAAACATTGAGATATCACATCTCTGCTATCGGAAGGGTCTCAGGATTGGAATGGGAAGGAGTTGGATATCCCATCTCATGTTATAGGAAGGGTCTCAGGTTTGGTATTAGAAGCATAGAGATATCACATCTCATGCTATAGGAAGGGTCTCAGGATTTGAATGGCAAGGAGTTGGATATCACATCTCATGCCATAGGAAGGGTCTCAGGTTTGGTATAAGCATTGAGATATCACATCTCTGCTATCGGAAGGGTCTCAGGATTGGATTGGGAAGGAGTTAGATATCCCTTCTCATGCTATAGGAAGTGTCTCAGGTTGGAATGGGAAGGAGTTGGATATCACATCTCATGTTATAGGAAGGGTCTCAGGATTGGAATGGGAAGGACTTGGATGTCACATCTCATGCTATAGGGAGGGTCTCAAGTTTGATATTAGAAGCATTGAGATAACAAATCTCATGATATCGGAAGGGTCTCAGGATTGGAATGGGAAGGAGTTGGATATCACATCTCATGATAAAGGAAGGGTCTAAGGTTTGGAAGGGGAAGGATTTGGATATCACATCTCATGTTATAGGACGGGTCTCAGGTTTGGTATTAGAAGCATTGAGATATCAAGTCTCATGGTATAAGAAGGGTCTCAGAATTGGAATGGGAAGGAGTTGGATATCACACCTCAAGCTATAGGAAGGGTCTCAGGATTGGAATGGGAAGTAGTTTGATATCACATCTCATGCCATAGTATGGGTCTCAGGTTTGGTAGAAGCATTGGGATATCACATCTCATGCTATCGGAAGGATCTCAGGTTTGGTATTAGAAGCATTGAGATATCACATCTCATGCTATCAGAAGGGTCTCAGGATTGGAATGGGAAGGAGTTGGATATCACATCTCATGCTAAAGGGAGCGTCTCAGGTTTGGAAGGGGAAGGATTTGGATATCACATCTCATGTTATCGGAAGGATCTCACGTTTGGTATTAGAAGTATTGAGATATCATATCTCATGTTATAGGAAGGGTCTCAGGTTTGGTATAAGCATTGAGATATCACATCTCTGCTATCGGAAGTGTCTCAGGATTGGAATGGGAAGGAGTTGGATATCCCATCTCATGTTATAGGACACGTCTCAGGTTTGTTATTAGAATCATTGAGATATCATATTGCATGCTGTAGGAAGGGTCTAAGGGTTTGGATGGGAAGGACTTGGATATCACATCTCATGCTATAGATAGGCTCTTAGGTTTGGAAAGGGAAGGAGTTGGATATCACATTTCATGTTAGAGGAAGGATCTCAGGTTTGGTATTAGAAACATTGAGATATCACATCTCATGCTATAGGAAGGGTCTCAGGATTGGAATGGGAAGCAGTTGGATATCACATCTCATGCTATAGGAAGGGTCTCAGGTTTGGTATAAGCATTGAGATATCACATCTCATGCTATAGGACGGGTCTCAGGATTGGAATGGAAGGAGTTGGATATCACATCTCATGTTATAGGAAGGATCTCAGGTTTGGTATTAGAAGCATTGAGACATCACATCTCATGCTATAGGAAGGGTCTCAGGGTTGGAATGGGAAGGAGTTGGATATCACATCTCATCCAATAGGAAGGGTCTCAGGTTTGGAATGGGAAGGAATTGGATATCACATCTCATGTTATAGGAAGGATCTCAGGTTTGGTATTAGAAGCATTGAGATATCACATCTCATGCTATAGGAAGGGTCTCAGGATTGGATTGGGAAGGAGTTGGATATCACATCTCATGCCATAGGAAGGGTCTCAGGATTGGTATAAGCATTGAGATATCACATCTCTGCTATCGGAAGGGTCTCAGGATTGGATTGGGAAGGAGTTGGATATCCCTTCTCATGCTATAGGAAGTGTCTCAGGTTGGAATGGGAAGGAGTTGGATATCACATCTCATGTTATAGGAAGGGTCTCAGGATTGGAATGGGAAGGATTTGGATACCACATCTCTTGCTATAGGAAGGGTCTCAGGATTGGAATGGGTAGGAGTTGGATATTACTTTCTTGCTATAGGAAGGGTCTCATGTTTGGAATGGGAAGGAGTTGGATATCACATATGCTATAGTTAGTGTCTCAGGTTTGGAACGGGAAGGAGTTGGATATCACATCTCATGTTATAGGAAGGGTCTCAGGTTTGGTATAAGCATTGAGATATCACATCTCTGCTATCGGAAGCGCTCAGGATTGGAATGGGAAGGAGTTGGATATCCCATCTCATGTTATAGGAAGAGTCTCTGGTTTGGTATTAGAATCATTGAGATATCACATCGCATGCTGTAGGAAGGGTCTAAGGATTGGAATGGGATGGACTTGGATATCACATCTCATGCTATAGGTAGGCTCTCAGGTTTGGTATAAGCATTGAGATATCACATCTCATGCTATAGGAAGGGTCTCAGGATTGGAATGAGAAGGAATTGGATATCACATCTCATGCTATAGGAAGGGTCTCAGATTTGGTATAAGCATTGAGATATCACATCTCATGCTAAAGGAAGGGTCTCAGGATTGGAATGGGAAGGAGTTGTATATGACATCTCAGGCCATAGGAAGGTTCTCAGGTTTAGTATAAACATTGAGATATCACATCTCTGCTATCGGAAGGGTCTCAGGATTGGAATGGGAAGGAGTTGGATATCCCATCTCATGTCATAGGAAGGGTCTCAGGTTTGGTATTAGAAGCATAGAGATATCACATCTCATGCTATAGGAAGGGTCTCAGGATTTGAATGGCAAGGAGTTGGATATCACATCTCATGCCATAGGAAGGGTCTCAGGTTTGGTATAAGCATTGAGATATCACATCTCTGCTATCGGAAGGGTCTCAGGATTGGATTGGGAAGGAGTTAGATATCCCTTCTCATGCTATAGGAAGTGTCTCAGGTTGGAATGGGAAGGAGTTGGATATCACATCTCATGTTATAGGAAGGGTCTCAGGATTGGAATGGGAAGGACTTGGATGTCACATCTCATGCTATAGGGAGGGTCTCAATTTTGATATTAGAAGCATTGAGATAACAAATCTCATGATATCGGAAGGGTCTCAGGATTGGAATGGGAAAGAGTTGGATATCACATCTCATGATAAAGGAAGGGTCTAAGGTTTGGAAGGGGAAGGATTTGGATATCACATCTCATGTTATAGGACGGGTCTCAGGTTTGGTATTAGAAGCATTGAGATATCAAGTCTCATGGTATAAGAAGGGTCTCAGAATTGGAATGGGAAGGAGTTGGATATCACACCTCAAGCTATAGGAAGGGTCTCAGGATTGGAATGGGAAGTAGCTTGATATCACATCTCATGCCATAGTATGGGTCTCAGGTTTGGTAGAAGCATTGGGATATCACATCTCATGCTATCGGAAGGATCTCAGGTTTGGTATTAGAAGCATTGAGATATCACATCTCATGCTATCAGAAGGGTCTCAGGATTGGAATGGGAAGGAGTTGGATATCACATCTCATGCTAAAGGGAGCGTCTCAGGTTTGGAAGGGGAAGGATTTGGATATCACATCTCATGTTATCGGAAGGATCTCACGTTTGGTATTAGAAGTATTGAGATATCATATCTCATGCTATAGGAAGGGTCTCAGGATTGGAATGGGAAGGAGTTGGATATCACATCTCATGCTATAGGAAGTGTCTCAGGATTGTAATGGGAAGGACTTGGATATCACATCTCATGCTATAGGTAGGGTCTCAAGTTTGATATTAGAAGCATTGAGATATCACATCTCATGCTATAGGAAGGGTCTGAAGATTGGAATGGGAAGGAGTTGGATATCACATCTCTTGCTATGGGAAGGGTCTCAGGTTTGGTATAAGCAGTGAGATATCACATCTCATGCTATAGGAAGGGTATCAGTATTGGATTTGGAAGAAGTTGGATATCCCATTTCATGCTATAGGAAAGGTCTCAGGTTGGAATGGGAAGGAGTTGGATATCACATTTCATGTTATAGGAAGGGTCTCAGGATTGGAATGGGAAGGACTTGGATATCATATCTCATGCTATAGGACGGGTCTCAGGTTTGTTATTAGAATCATTGAGATATCATATTGCATGCTGTAGGAAGGGTCTAAGGATTGGAATGGGAAGGACCTGGATATCACATCTCATGCTATAGAACGGCTCTCAGGTTTGGAAAGGGAAGGAGTTGGATATCACATCTCATGTTATAGGATGGATCTCAGGTTTGGTATTAGAAGTATTGAGATATCACATCTCATGTTATCGGAAGGATCTCAGGTTTGGTATTAGAAGTATTGAGATATCACATCTCATGCTATAGGAAGGGTCTCAGGATTGGAATGGGAAGGAGTTGGATATCACATCTCATGCTAAAGGAAGGGTCTCAGGTTTGGTAGAAACATTGAGATATCACATCTCATGCTATAGGAAGGGTCTCAGGATTGGAATGGGAAGGACTTAGATATCACATATCATGCTATAGGGAGGGTCTCAGTTTTGATATTAGAAGCATTGAGATATCACATCTCATGCTATCGGAAGTGTCTCAGGATTGGAATGGGAAGGAGCTGGATATCACATCTCATGCTAAAGGAAGGGTCTCAGGTTTGGAACGGGAAGGAGTTGGATATCACATCTCATGTTATAGGAAGGGTCTCAGGTTTGGTATAAACATTGAGATATCACATCTCTGCTATCGGAAGTGTCTCAGGATTGGAATGGGAAGGAGTTGGATATCCCATCTCATGTTATAGGACGGGTCTCAGGTTTGTTATTAGAATCATTGAGATATCATATTGCATGCTGTAGGAACGGTCTAAGGGTTGGAATGTGAAGGACTTGGATATCACATCTCATGCTATAGATAGGCTCTTAGGTTTGGAAAGGGAAGGAGTTGGATATAACATTTCATGTTAGAGGAAGGATCTCAGGTTTGGTATTAGAAGCATTGAGATATCACATCTCATGCTATAGGAAGGGTCTCAGGATTGGAATGGGAAGGAGTTGGATATCACATCTCATGCTATAGGAAGGGTCTCAGGTTTGGTATAAGCATTGAGATATCACATCTCATGCTATAGGAAGGGTCTCAGGATTGGAATGGAAGGAGTTGGATATCACATCTCATGTTATAGGAAGGATCTCAGGTTTGGTATTAGAAGCATTGAGACATCACATCTCATGCTATAGGAAGGGTCTCAGGATTGGAATGGGAAGGAGTTGGATATCAAATCTCATGCTATAGGAAGCGTCTCAGGATTGGAATGGGAAGGAGTTGAATATGACATCTCATGCCGTAGGAAGGGTCTCAGGTTTGGTATAAACATTGAGATATCACATCTCTGCTATCAAAAGGGTCTCAGGATTGGAATGGGAAGGAGTTGGATATCCCATCTCATGTTATAGGAAGAGTCTCAGGTTTGGTATTAGAAGCATTGAGATATCACATCTCATGCTATAGGAAGTGTCTCAGGATTGGAATGGGAAGGAGTTGGATATCACATCTCATGTTATAGGAAGGGTCTCAGGATTGGAATGGGAAGGATTTGGATATCACATCTCTTGCTATAGGAAGGGTCTCAGGATTGGAATGGGTAGGAGTTGGATATTACTTTCTTGCTATAGGAAGGGTCTCATGTTTGGAATGGGAAGGAGTTGGATATCACATCTCATGTTATAGGAAGGGTCTCAGGTTTGGTATAAGCAGTGAGATATCACATCTCTGCTATCGGAAGCGGCTCAGGATTGGAATGGGAAGGAGTTGGATATCCCATCTCATGTTATAGGAAGAGTCTCTGGTTTGGTATTAGAATCATTGAGATATCACATCGCATGCTGTAGGAAGGGTCTAAGCATGGGAATGGGATGGACTTGGATATCACATCTCATGCTATAGGAAGGGTCTCAGATTTGGTATAAGCATTGAGATATCACATCTCATGCTATAGGAAGGGTCTCAGGATTGGAATGGGAAGGAATTGGATATCACATCTCATGCTATAGGAAGGGTCTCAGATTTGGTATAAGCATTGAGATATCACATCTCATGCTAAAGGAAGGGTCTCAGGATTGGAATGGGAAGGAGTTGTATATGAAATCTCAGGCCATAGGAAGGTTCTCAGGTTTGGTATAAGCATTGAGATATCACATCTCTGCTATCGGAAAGGTCTCAGGATTGGAATGGGAAGGAGTTGGATATCCCATCTCATGTTATAGGAAGGGTCTCAGGTTTGGTATTAGAAGCATAGAGATATCACATCTCATGCTATAGGAAGGGTCTCAGGATTGGAATGGGAAGGACTTGGATGTCACATCTCATGCTATAGGGAGGGTCTCAAGTTTGGAAGGGGAAGGATTTGGATATCACATCTCATGTTATAGGACGGGTCTCAGGTTTAATATTAGAAGCATTGAGATATCAAGTCTCATGGTATAAGAAGGGTCTCAGAATTGGAATGGGAAGGAGTTGGATATCACACCTCAAGCTATAGGAAGGGTCTCAGGATTGGAATGGGAAGGAGTTTGATATCACATCTCATGCCATAGTATGGGTCTCAGGTTTGGTAGAAGCATTGGGATATCACATCTCATGCTATCGGAAGGGTATCAGTATTGGATTTGGAAGAAGTTGGATATCCCATCACATGCTATAGGAAGGGTCTCAGGTTGGAATGGGAAGGAGTTGGATATCACATTTCATGTTATAGGAAGGGTCTCAGGATTGGAATGGGAAGGACTTGGATATCATATCTCATGCTATAGGACGGGTCTCAGGTTTGTTATTAGAATCATTGAGATATCATATTGCATGCTGTAGGAAGGGTCTAAGTATTGGAATGGGAAGGACCTGGATATCACATCTCATGCTATAGAACGGCTCTCAGGTTTGGAAAGGGAAGGAGTTGGATATCACATCTCATGTTATAGGATGGATCTCAGGTTTGGTATTAGAAGTATTGAGATATCACATCTCATGCTATAGGAAGGGTCTCAGGATTGGAATGGGAAGGAGTTGGATATCATATCTCATGCTAAAGGAAGGGTCTCAGGTTTGGTAGAAGCATTGAGATATCACATCTCATGCTATAGGAAGGGTCTCAGGATTGGAATGGGAAGGACTTAGATATCACATATCATGCTATAGGGAGGGTCTCAGTTTTGATATTAGAAGCATTGAGATATCACATCTCATGCTATCGGAAGTGTCTCAGGATTGGAATGGGAAGGAGCTGGATATCACATCTCATGCTAAAGGAAGGGTCTCAGGTTTGGAACGGGAAGGAGTTGGATATCACATCTCATGTTATAGGAAGGGTCTCAGGTTTGGTATAAACATTGAGATATCACATCTCTGCTATCGGAAGTGTCTCAGGATTGGAATGGGAAGGAGTTGGATATCCCATCTCATGTTATAGGACGGGTCTCAGGTTTGTTATTAGAATCATTGAGATATCATATTGCATGCTGTAGGAAGGGTCTAAGGGTTGGAATGTGAAGGACTTGGATATCACATCTCATGCTATAGATAGGCTCTTAGGTTTGGAAAGGGAAGGAGTTGGATCTCACATTTCATGTTAGAGGAAGGATCTCAGGTTTGGTATTAGAAGCATTGAGATATCACATCTCATGCTATAGGAAGGGTCTCATGATTGGAATGGGAAGGAGTTGGATATCACATCTCATGCTATAGGAAGGGTCTCAGGTTTGGTATAAGCATTGAGATATCACATCTCATGCTATAGGATGGTCTCAGGATTGGAATGGAAGGAGTTGGATATCACATCTCATGTCATAGGAAGGATCTCAGGTTTGGTATTAGAAGCATTGAGACATCACATCTCATGCTATAGGAAGGGTCTCAGGATTGGAATGGGAAGGAGTTGGATATCAAATCTCATGCTATAGGAAGGGTCTCAGGATTGGAATGGGAAGGAGTTGAATATGACATCTCATGCCGTAGGAAGGGTCTCAGGTTTGGTATAAACATTGAGATATCACATCTCTGCTATCAAAAGGGTCTCAGGATTGGAATGGGAAGGAGTTGGATATCCCATCTCATGTTATAGGAAGAGTCTCAGGTTTGGTATTAGAAGCATTGAGATATCACATCTCATGCTATAGGAAGTGTCTCAGGATTGGAATGGGAAGGACTTGGATATCACATCTCATGCTATAGGTAGGGTCTCAAGTTTGACATTAGAAGCATTG
This sequence comes from Ambystoma mexicanum, assembly GCF_040938575.1. Taxonomy (NCBI): domain Eukaryota; kingdom Metazoa; phylum Chordata; class Amphibia; order Caudata; family Ambystomatidae; genus Ambystoma; species Ambystoma mexicanum. The sequence goes on from NW_027182358.1 coordinate 1,163,645, forward strand.
AGATATCACATCTCATGCTATAGGAAGGGTCTGAGGATTGGAATGGGAAGGAGTTGGATATCACATCTCCTGCTATGGGAAGGGTCTCAGGTTTGGTATAAGCAGTGAGATATCACATCTCATGCTATAGGAAGTGTCTCAGGATTGGAATGGGAAGGAGTTGGATATCACATCTCATGTTATAGGAAGGATCTCAGGTTTGGTATAAGCATTGAGATATCACATCTCTGCTATCGGAAGGGTCTCAAGATTGGAATGGGAAGGAGTTGGATATTCCCATCTCATGTTATAGGAAGGGTCTCAGGTTTGGTATTAGAAGCATTGAGATATCACATCTCACGCTATAGGAAGGGTCTCAGGATTGGAATGGGAAGGACTTGGATATCACATCTCATGCTATAGGGAGGGTCTCAAGTTTGATATTAGAAGCTTTGAGATATCACATCTCATGATATCGGAAGGGTCTCAGGATTGGAATGGGAAGGAGTTGGATATCACATCTCATGATAAAGGAAGGGTCTAAGGTTTGGAAGGGGAAGGATTTGGATATCACATCTCATGTTATATTACGGGTCTCAGGTTTGGTATTAGAAGCATTGAGATATCAAGTCTCATAGTATAGGAAGGGTCTCAGAATTGGAATGGGAAGGAGTTGGATATCCCATCTCATGTTATAGGAAGAGTCTCTGGTTTGGTATTAGAATCATTGAGATATCACATCGCATGCTGTAGGAAGGGTCTAAGGATTGGAATGGGATGGACTTGGATATCACATCTCATGTTATAGGAAGGCTCTCAGGTTTGGAAGGGGAAAGAGTTGGATATCTCATTTCATGTTAGAGGTAGGATCTCAGGTTTGGTATTAGAGGCATTGAGATATCACATCTCATGCTATCAGAAGGGTCTCAGGAATGGAATGGGAAGGAGTTAGATATCACATCTAATGCTAAAGGGAGGGTCTCAGGTTTTCAAAGGGGAAGGATTTGGATATCACATCTCATGTTATAGGAAGGATCTCAGGTTTGGTATTAGAAGCATTGAGATATCACATCTCATGCTATCGGAAGGATCTCAGGTTTGGTATTAGAAGCATTGAGATATCACATCTCATGCTATCAGAAGAGTCTCAGGATTGGAATAGGAAGGAGTTGGATATCACATTTCATGCTAAAGGGAGGGTCTCAGGTTTGGAAGGGGAAGGATTTGGATATCACATCTCATGTTATAGGAAGGATCTCACGTTTGGTATTAGAAGCATTGAGATATCAAATCTCATGCTATAGGAAGGGTCTCAGGATTGGAATGTGAAGGATTTGGATATCACATCTCATGCTAAAGGAAGGGTCTCAGGTTTGGTAGAAGCATTGAGATTTCACGTCTCTGCTATCGGAAGGGTCTCAGGATTGGATTGGGAAGGAGTTGGATATTCCTTTTCATGCTATAGGAAGGGTCTCAGGATTTGAATGGCAAGGAGTTGGATATCACATCTCATGCCATAGGAAGGGTCTCAGGTTTGGTATAAGCATTGAGATATCACATCTCTGCTATCGGAAGGTTCTCAGGATTGGATTGGGAAGGAGTTGGATATCCCTTCTCATGCTATAGGAAGTGTCTCAGGTTGGAATGGGAAGGAGTTGGATATCACATCTCATGCTAAAGGAAGGGTCTCAGGATTGGAATGTGAAGGATTTGGATATCACATCTCATGCTAAAGGAAGGGTCTCAGGTTTGGTAGAAGCATTGAGATATCACGTCGCTGCTATCGGAAGGGTCTCAGGATTGGATTGGGAAGGAGTTGGATATCCCTTCTCATGCTATAGGAAGGGTCTCAGGATTTGAATGGCAAGGAGTTGGATATCACATCTCATGCCATAGGAAGGGTCTCAGGTTTGGTATAAGCATTGAGATATCACATCTCTGCTATCGCAAGGGTCTCAGGATTGGATTGGGAAGGAGTTGGATATCCCTTCTCATGCTATAGGAAGTGTCTCAGGTTGGAATGGGAAGGAGTTGGATATCACATCTCATGTTATAGGAAGGGTCTCAGGATTGGAATGGGAAGGATTTGGATATCACATCTCTTGCTATAGGAAGGGTCTCAGGATTGGAATGGGTAGGAGTTGGATATTACTTTCTTGCTATAGGAAGGGTCTCATGTTTGGAATGGGAAGGAGTTGGATATCACATATGCTATAGTTAGTGTCTCAGGTTTGGAACGGGAAGGAGTTGGATATCACATCTCATGTTATAGGAAGGGTCTCAGGTTTGGTATAAGCATTGAGATATCACATCTCTGCTATCTGAAGCGGCTCAGGATTGGAATGGGAAGGAGTTGAATATCCCATCTCATGTTATAGGAAGAGTCTCTGGTTTGGTATTAGAATCATTGAGATATCACATCGCTTGCTGTAGGAAGGGTCTAAGGATTGGAATGGGATGGACTTGGATATCACATCTCATGCTATAGGTAGGCTCTCAGGTTTGGTATAAGCATTGAGATATCACATCTCATGCTATAGGAAGGGTCTCATGATTGGAATGGGAAGGAATTGGATATCACATCTCATGCTATAGGAAGGGTCTCAGATTTGGTATAAGCATTGAGATATCACATCTCATGCTAAAGGAAGGGTCTCAGGATTGGAATGGGAAGGAGTTGTATATGACATCTCAGGCCATAGGAAGGGTCTCAGGTTTGGTATAAGCATTGAGATATCACATCTCTGCTATCGGAAAGGTCTCAGGATTGGAATGGGAAGGAGTTGGATCTCCCATCTCATGTTATAGGAAGGGTCTCAGGTTTGGTATTAGAAGCATAGAGATATCACATCTCATGCTATAGGAAGGGTCTCAGGATTGCAATGGGAAGGACTTGGATGTCACATCTCATGCTATAGGGAGGGTCTCAAGTTTGATATTAGAAGCATTGAGATAACAAATCTCATGATATCGGAAGGGTCTCAGGATTGGAATGGGAAGGAGTTGGATATCACATCTCATGATAAAGGAAGGGTCTAAGGTTTGGAAGGGGAAGGATTTGGATATCACATCTCATGTTATAGGACGGGTCTCAGGTTTGGTATTAGAAGCATTGAGATATCAATTCTCATGGTATAAGAAGGGTCTCAGAATTGGAATGGGAAGGAGTTGGATATCACACCTCAAGCTATAGGAAGGGTCTCAGGATTGGAATGGGAAGGAGTTTGATATCACATCTCATGCCATAGTATGGGTCTCAGGTTTGGTAGAAGCATTGGGATATCACATCTCATGCTATCGGAAGGGTATCAGTATTGGATTTTGAAGAAGTTGGATATCCCATCTCATGCTATAGGAAGGGTCTCAGGTTGGAATGGGAAGGAGTTGGATATCACATTTCATGTTATAGGAAGGGTCTCAGGATTGGAATGGGAAGGACTTGGATATCATATCTCATGCTATAGGACGGGTCTCAGGTTTGTTATTAGAATCATTGAGATATCATATTGCATGCTGTAGGAAGGGTCTAAGGATTGGAATAGGAAGGACCTGGATATCACATCTCATGCTATAGATAGGCTCTTAGGTTTGGAAAGGGAAGGAGTTGGATATCACATTTCATGTTAGAGGAAGGATCTCAGGTTTGGTATTAGAAGCATTGAGATATCACATCTCATGCTATAGGAAGGGTCTCAGGATTGGAATGGGAAGTAGTTGGATATCACATCTCATGCTATAGGAAGGGTCTCAGGTTTGGTATAAGCATTGAGATATCACATCTCATGCTATAGGACGGGTCTCAGGATTGGAATGGAAGGAGTTGGATATCACATCTTATGTTATAGGAAGGATCTCAGGTTTGGTATTAGAATCATTGAGACATCACATCTCATGCTATAGGAAGGGTCTCAGGGTTGGAATGGGAAGGAGTTGGATATCACAACTCATCCAATAGGAAGGGTCTCAGGTTTGGAATGGGAAGGAATTGGATATCACATCTCATGTTATAGGAAGGATCTCAGGTTTGGTATTAGAAGCATTGAGATATCACATCTCATGCTATAGGAAGGGTCTCAGGATTGGAATGTGAAGGATTTGGATATCACATCTCATGCTAAAGGAAGGGTCTCAGGTTTGGTAGAAGCATTGAGATATCACGTCTCTGCTATCGGAAGGGTCTCAGGATTGGATTGGGAAGGAGTTGGATATCCCTTCTCATGCTATAGGAAGGGTCTCAGGATTTGAATGGCAAGGAGTTGGATATCACATCTCATGCCATACGAAGGGTCTCAGGTTTGGTATAAGCATTGAGATATCACATCTCTGCTATCGGAAGGGTCTCAGGATTGGAATGGGAAGGAGTTGGATATTCCCATCTCATGTAATAGGAAGGGTCTCAGGTTTGGTATTAGAAGCATTGAGATATCACATCTCATGCTATAGGAAGGGTCTCAGGATTGGAATGGCAAGGAGTTGGATATCACAGCTCATGCCATACGAAGGGTCTCAGGTTTGGTATAAGCATTGAGATATCACATCTCTGCTATCGGAAGGGTCTCAGGATTGGAATGGGAAGGAGTTGGATATTCCCATCTCATGTAATAGGAAGGGTCTCAGGTTTGGTATTAGAAGCATTGAGATATCACATCTCATGATATCGGAAGGGTCTCAGGATTGGAATGGGAAGGAGTTGGATATCACATCTCATGATAAAGGAAGGGTCTAAGGTTTGGAAGGGGAAGGATTTGGATATCACATCTCATGTTATATTACGGGTCTCAGGTTTGGTATTAGAAGCATTGAGATATCAAGTCTCAGAGTATAGGAAGGGTCTCAGAATTGGAATGGGAAGGAGTTGGATATCACATCTCAAGCTATAGGAAGGGTCTCAGGATTGGAATGGGAAGGACTTGGATATCATATCTCATGCTATAGGAAGGCTCTCAGGTTTGGAAGGGGAAAGAGTTGGATATCACATTTCATGTTAGAGGTAGGATCTCAGGTTTGGTATTAGAGGCATTGAGATATCACATCTCATGCTATCAGAAGGGTCTCGGGAATGGAATGGGAAGGAGTTGGATATCACATCTCATGCTAAAGGGAGGGTCTCAGGTTTGGAAGGGGAAGGATTTGGATATCACATCTCATGTTATAGGAAGGATCTCAGGTTTGGTATTAGAAGCATTGAGATATCACATCTCATGCTATCGGAAGGATCTCAGGTTTGGTATTAGAAGCATTGAGATATCACATCTCATGCTATCAGAAGGGTCTCAGGATTGGAATGGGAAGGAGTTGGATATCACATCTCATGCTAAAGGGAGCGTCTCAGGTTTGGAAGGGGAAGGATTTGGATATCACATCTCATGTTATCGGAAGGATCTCACGTTTGGTATTAGAAGTATTGAGATATCATATCTCATGCTATCGGAAGGATCTCAGGTTTGGTATTAGAAGCATTGAGATATCACATCTCATGCTATCGGAAGGATCTCAGGTTTGGTATTAGAAGCATTGAGATATCACATCTCATGCTATCAGAAGGGTCTCAGGATTGGAATGGGAAGGAGTTGGATATCACATCTCATGCTATAGGAAGGGTCTCAGGATTGGAATGGGAAGGAGTTGGATATCACATCTCATGCTATAGGAAGTGTCTCAGGATTGTAATGGGAAGGACTTGGATATCACATCTCATGCTATAGGTAGGGTCTCAAGTTTGATATTAGAAGCATTGAGATATCACATCTCATGCTATAGGAAGGGTCTGAGGATTGGAATGGGAAGGAGTTGGATATCACATCTCATGCTATGGGAAGGGTCTCAGGTTTGGTATAAGCAGTGAGATATCACATCTCATGCTATAGGAAGTGTCTCAGGATTGGAATGGGAAGGAGTTGGATATCACATCTCATGTTATAGGAAGGATCTCAGGTTTGGTATAAGCATTGAGATATCACATCTCTGCTATCGGAAGGGTCTCAGGATTGGAATGGGAAGGAGTTGGATATTCCCATCTCATGTTATAGGAAGGTTCTCAGGTTTGGTATTAGAAGCATTGAGATATCACATCTCATGCTATAGGAAGGGTCTCAGGATTGGAATGGGAAGGACTTGGATATCACATCTCATGCTATAGGGAGGGTCTCAAGTTTGATATTAGAAGCTTTGAGATATCACATCTCATGATATCCGAAGGGTCTCAGGATTGGAATGGGAAGGAGTTGGATATCACATCTCATGATAAAGGAAGGGTCTAAGGTTTGGAAGGGGGAGGATTTGGATATCACATCTCATGTTATATTACGGGTCTCACGTTTGTATTAGAAGCATTGAGATATCAAGTCTCATAGTATAGGAAGGGTCTCAGAATTGGAATGGGAAGGAGTTGGATATCACATCTCAAGCTATAGGAAGGGTCTCAGGATTGGAATGGGAAGGACTTGGATATCACATCTCATGCTATAGGAAGGCTCTCAGGTTTGGAAGGGGAAAGAGTTGGATATCACATTTCATGTTAGAGGTAGGATCTCAGGTTTGGTATTAGAGGCATTGAGATATCACATCTCATGCTATCAGAAGGGTCTCAGGAATGGAATGGGAAGGAGTTGGATATCACATCTCATGCTAAAGGGAGGATCTCAAGTTTGGAAGGGGAAGGATTTGGATATCACATCTCATGTTATAGGAAGGATCTCAGGTTTGGTATTAGAAGCATTGAGATATCACATCTCATGCTATCGGAAGGATCTCAGGTTTGGTATTAGAAGCATTGAGATATCACATCTCATGCTATCAGAAGAGTCTCAGGATTGGAATAGGAAGGATTTGGATATCACATCTCATGTTATAGGAAGGATCTCAGGATTGGTATTAGAAGCATTGAGATATCACATCTCATGCTATCGGAAGGATCTCAAGTTTGGTATTAGAAGCATTGAGATATCACATCTCATGCTATCGGAAGGATCTCAGGTTTGGCATTAGAAGCATTGAGATATCACATCTCATGCTATAGGAAGATTCTCAGGTTTGGAACGGGAAGGAGTTGGATATCCCATCTCATGTTATAGGACTGGTCTCAGGTTTGGTATTAGAGGCATTGAGATATCACATTGCATGTTGTAGGAAGGGTCTCAGGTTTGGAATGGGAAGGAATTGGATATCACATCTCATGTCATAGGAAACATGAGATGTGACATCCAAGTCCTTCCCATTCCAATCCTGAGACCCTTCCTATAGCATGAGATGTGATATCTCTATGCTTCTAATACCAAACCTGAGACCCTTCCTATAACATGAGATGGGATATCCAACTCCTTCCCATTCCAATCCTGAGACCCTTCCGATAGCAGAGATGTGATATCTCAATGCTTATACCAAACCTGAGACTCTTCCTATGGCCTGAGATGTCATATACAACTCCTTCCCATTCCAATCCTGAGACCCTTCCTTTAGCAGGAGATGTGATATCTCAATGCTTATACCAAATCTGAGACCCATCCTATAGCATGAGATGTGATATCCAAATCCTTCCCATTCCAATCCTGAGACCCTTCCTATAGCATGAGATGTGATATCTCAATGCTTATACCAAACCTGAGAGCCTACCTATAGCATGAGATGTGATATCCAAGTCCATCCCATTCCAATTCTTAGACCCTTCCTACAGCATGCGATGTGATATCTCAATGATTCTAATACCAAACCAGAGACTCTTACTATAACATGAGATGGGATATCCAACTCCTTCCCATTCCAATCCTGAGCCGCTTCCGATAGCAGAGATGTGATATCTCAATGCTTATACCAAACCTGAGACCCTTCCTATAGCATGAGATGTGATATCCAACTCCTTCCCATTCCAATCCTGAGACCCTTCCTATAGCATGAGATGTGATATCTCAATGCTTCTAATACCAAACCTGAGATCCTTCCTATAACAAGAGATGTGATATCCAACTCCTTCCCATTCCAATCCTGAGACCCTTATGATAGCATGAGATGTGATATCTCAATGCCTCTAATACCAAACCTGAGATACTTCCGATAGCATGAGATGTGATATCTCAATGCTTCTAATACCAAACCTGAGATCCTTCCTATAACATGAGATGTGATTTCCAAATCCTTCTCCTTCCAAACCTGAGACCCTCCCTTTAGCATGAGATGTCATATACAACTCCTTCCCATTCCAATCCTGAGACCCTTCCTATAGCATGAGATGTGATATCTCAATGCTTATACCAAATCTGAGACCCTTCCTATAGCATGAGATGTGATATCCAACTCCTTCCCATTCCAATCCTGAGACCCTTCCTATAGCATGAGATGTGATGTCTCAATGCTTCTAATACCAAACCTGAGATCCTTCCTATAACATGAGATGGGATATCCAACTCCTTCCCATTCCAATCCTGAGACCCTTATGATAGCATGAGATGTGATATCTCAATGCCTCTTATACCAAACCTGAGATCCTTCCGATAGCATGAGATGTGATATCTCAATGCTTCTAATACCAAACCTGAGATCCTTCCTATAATATGAGATGTGATTTCCAAATCCTTCCCCTTCCAAACCTGAGACCCTCCCTTTAGCATGAGATGTGATATCCAACTCCTTCCCATTCCAATCCTGAGACCCTTCTGATAGCATGAGATGTGATATCTCAATGCCTCTAATGCCAAACCTGAGATCCTACCTCTAACATGAAATGTGATATCCATCTCCTTCCCTTTCCAAACCTGAGACCCTGCCTATAGCATGAGATGTGATATCCAAGTCCTTCCCATTCCAATCCTGAGACCCTTCCTATAGCATGTGATGTGATATCTCAATGCTTATACCAAACCTGAGACCCTTCCTATGGCATGGAATGTCATATACAACTCCTTCCCATTCCAATCCTGAGACCCTTCCTATAGCATGAGATGTGATATCTCAATGCTTATACCAAACCTGAGACCCTTCCTATAGCATGAGATGTGATATCCAACTTCTTCCCATTCCAATCCAGAGAACCTTCCTATAGCATGAGATGTGATATCTCAATGCTTATACCAAACCTGAGACCCTTCCTATAGCTTGAGATGTGATATCCAACTCCTTCCCATTCCAATCCTGAGACCCTTCCGATAGCATGAGATGTGATATCTCAAGGCCTCTAATACCAAATCTGAGATCCTTCCTCTAACATGAAATGTGATATCCAACTCCTTCCCCTTCCAAACCTGAGAACCTTCCTATAGCATGAGATATGATATCCAACTCCTTCCCATTCCAACCTGAGACCCTTCCTATAGCATGAGATGGGATATCCAACTCCTTCCAAATCCAATACTGATACCCTTCCGATAGCATGGGATGTGATATCCCAATGCTTCTACCAAACCTGAGAACCATACTATGGCATGAGATGTGATATCAAACTCCTTCCCATTCCAATCCTGAGACGCTTCCTATAGCTTGAGGTGTGATATCCAACTCCTTCCCATTCCAATTCTGAGACCCTTCTTATACCATGAGACTTGATATCTCAATGCTTCTAATACCAAACCTGAGACCCATCCTATAACATGAGATGTGATATCCAAATCCTTCCCCTTCCAAACCTTAGACCTTTCCTTTATCATGAGATGTGATATCCAACTCCTTCCCATTCCAATCCTGAGACCCTTCCGATATCATGAGATTTGTTATCTCAATGCTTCTAATATCAAACTTGAGACCCTCCCTATAGCATGAGATGTGACATCCAAGTCCTTCCCATTCCAATCCTGAGACCCTTCCTATAGCATGAGATGTGATATCTCAATGCTTCTAATACCAAACCTGAGGCCTCATGCTAAAGGGAGGGTCTCAGGTTTGGAAGGGGAAGGATTTGGATATCACATCTCATGTTATAGGAAGGATCTCAGGATTGGTATTAGAAGCATTGAGATATCACATCTCATGCTATCGGAAGGATCTCAAGTTTGGTATTAGAAGCATTGAGATATCACATCTCATGCTATCGGAAGGATCTCAGGTTTGGCATTAGAAGCATTGAGATATCACATCTCATGCTATAGGAAGGGTCTCAGGTTTGGCACGGGAAGGAGTTGGATATCCCATCTCATGCTATAGGAAGGGTCTCAGATTTGGTATAAGCATTGAGATATCACATCTCATGCTAAAGGAAGGGTCTCAGGATTGGAATGGGAAGGAGTTGTATATGACATCTCAGGCCATAGGAAGGGTCTCAGGTTTGGTATAAGCATTGAGATATCACATCTCTGCTATCGGAAGGGTCTCAGGATTGGAATGGGAAGGAGTTGGATATCCCATCTCATGTTATAGGAAGGGTCTCAGGTTTGGTATTAGAAGCATAGAGATATCACATCTCATGCTATTGGAAGGGTCTCAGGATTGGAATGGGAAGGACTTGGATGTCACATCTCATGCTATAGGGAGGATCTCAAGTTTGATATTAGAAGCATTGAGATAACAAATCTCATGATATCGGAAGGGTTTCAGGATTGGAATGGGAAGGAGTTGGATACCACATCTCATGATAAAGGAAGGGTCTAAGGTTTGGAAGGGGAAGGATTTGGATATCACATCTCATGTTATAGGACGGGTCTCAGGTTTGGTATTAGAAGCATTGAGATATCAAGTCTCATGGTATAAGAAGGGTCTCAGAATTGGAATGGGAAGGAGTTGGATATCACACCTCAAGCTATAGGAAGGGTCTCAGGATTGGAATGGGAAGGAGTTTGATATCACATCTCATGCCATAGTATGGGTCTCAGGTTTGGTAGAAGCATTGGGATATCACATCTCATGCTATCGGAAGGGTATCAGTATTGGATTTTGAAGAAGTTGGATATCCCATCTCATGCTATAGGAAGGGTCTCAGGTTGGAATGGGAAGGAGTTGGATATCACATTTCATGTTATAGGAAGGGTCTCAGGATTGGAATGGGAAGGACTTGGATATCATATCTCATGCTATAGGACGGGTCTCAGGTTTGTTATTAGAATCATTGAGATATCATATTGCATGCTGTAGGAAGGGTCTAAGGATTGGAATAGGAAGGACCTGGATATCACATCTCATGCTATAGATAGGCTCTTAGGTTTGGAAAGGGAAGGAGTTGGATATCACATTTCATGTTAGAGGAAGGATCTCAGGTTTGGTATTAGAAGCATTGAGATATCACATCTCATGCTATAGGAAGGGTCTCAGGATTGGAATGGGAAGCAGTTGGATATCACATCTCATGCTATAGGAAGGGTCTCAGGTTTGGTATAAGCATTGCGATATCACATCTCATGCTATTGGACGGGTCTCAGGATTGGAATGGAAGGAGTTGGATATCACATCTCATGTTATAGGAAGGATCTCAGGTTTGGTATTAGAATCATTGAGATATCACATCTCATGCTATAGGAAGGGTCTCAGGATTGGAATGGGAACGAGTTGGATATCACATCTCATGCTAAAGGAAGGGTCTCAGGTTTGGTAGAAGCATTGAGATATCACATCTCATGCTATAGGAAGGGTCTCAGGATTGGAATGGGAAGGAGTTGTATATGACATCTCATGCCGTAGGAAGGGTCTCAGGTTTGTTATAAGCATTGAGATATCACATCTCTGCTATCGGAAGGGTCTCAGGATTGGAATGGGAAGGAGTTGGATATCCCATCTCATGTTATAGGAAGGGTCTCATGATTGGAATGGGAAGGACTTGGATATCACATCTCATGCTATAGGAAGGCTCTTAGGTTTGGAAGGGGAAATAGTTGGATATCACATTTCATGTTAGAGGTAGGATCTCAGGTTTGGTATTAGAGGCATTGAGATATCACATCTCATGCTATCAGAAGCGTCTCAGGATTGGAATGGGAAGGAGTTGGATATCACATCTAATGCTAAAGGGAGGGTCTCAGGTTTGGAAGGGGAAGGATTTGGATATCACATCTCATGTTATAGGAAGGATCTCAAGTTTGGTATTAGAAGCATTGAGATATCACATCTCATGCTATCAGAAGGGTCTCAGGATAGGAATGGGAAGGAGTTGGATATCACATCTCATGCTAAAGGGAGGGTCTCAGGTTTGGAAGGGGAAGGATTTGGATATCACATCTCATGTTATCGGAAGGATCTCAGGTTTGGTATTAGAAGTATTGAGATATCACATCTCATGCTATAGGAAGGGTCTCAGGATTGGAATGGGAACGAGTTGGATATCACATCTCATGCTAAAGGAAGGGTCTCAGGTTTGGTAGAAGCATTGAGATATCACATCTCATGCTATAGGAAGGGTCTCAGGATTGGAATGGGAAGGACTTAGATATCACATATCATGCTATAGGGAGGGTCTCAGCTTTGATATTAGAAGCATTGAGATATCACATCTCATGCTATCGGAAGTGTCTCAGGATTGGAATGGGAAGGAGCTGGATATCACATCTCATGCTAAAGGAAGGGTCTCAGGTTTGGAACGGGAAGGAGTTGGATATCACATCTCATGTTATAGGAAGGGTCTCAGGTTGGTATAAGCATTGATATATCACATCTCTGCTATCGGAAGTGTCTCAGGATTGGAATGGGAAGGAGTTGGATATCCCATCTCATGTTATAGGACGGGTCTCAGGTTTGTTATTAGAATCATTGAGATATCATATTGCATGCTGTAGGAAGGGTCTAAGGATTGGAATGGGAAGGACTTGGATATCACATCTCATGCTATAGATAGGCTCTCAGGTTTGGAAAGGGAAGGAGTTGGATATCACATTTCATGTTAGAGGAAGGATCTCAGGTTTGGTATTAGAGGCATTGAGATATCACATCTCAAGCTATAGGAAGGGTCTCAGGTTGGAATTGGAAGGAGTTGGATATCACATCTCATGTTATAGGAAGGGTCTCAGGATTGGAATGGGAAGGACGTGGATATCACATCTCATGCTATAGGAAGGCTCTCAGGTTTGGAAGGGGAAAGAGTTGGATATCACATTTCATGTTAGAGGTAGGATCTCAGGTTTGGTATTAGAGGCAATGAGATATCACATCTCATGCTATCAGAAGGGTCTCAGATTTAGAATGGGAAGGAGTTGGATATCACATCTCATGCTAAAGGGAGGGTCTCAGGTTTGGAAGGGGAAGGATTTGGATATCACATCTCATGTTATAGGAAGGATCTCATGTTTGGTATTAGAAGCATTGAGATATCACATCTCATGCTATCGGAAGGATCTCAGGTTTGGTATTAGAAGCATTGAGATATCACATCTCATGCTATCAGAAGGTTCTCAGGATTGGAATGGGAAGGAGTTGGATATCCCATCTCATGCTAAAGGGAGGGTCTCAGGTTTGGAAGGGGAAGGATTTGGATATCACATCTCATGTTATCGGAAGGATCTCAGGTTTGGTATTAGAAGTATTGAGATATCACATCTCATGCTATAGGAAGGGTCTCAGGATTGGAATATGGGAAGTAGTTGGATATCACATCTCATGCTAAAGGAAGGGTCTCAGGTTTGGTAGAAGCATTGAGATATCACATCTCATGCTATAGGAAGGGTCTCAGGAGGATATCACATCTCATGCTATAGGAAGGGTCTCAGATTTGGTATAAGCATTGAGATATCACATCTCATGCTAAAGGAAGGGTCTCAGGATTGGAATGGGAAGGAGTTGTATATGACATCTCAGGCCATAGGAAGGTTCTCAGGTTTGGTATAAGCATTGAGATATCACATCTCTGCTATCGGAAGGGTCTCAGGATTGGAATGGGAAGGAGTTGGATATCCCATCTCATGTTATAGGAAGGGTCTCAGGTTTGGTATTAGAAGCATAGAGATATCACATCTCATGCTATAGGAAGGATCTCAGGATTTGAATGGCAAGGAGTTGGATATCACATCTCATGCCATAGGAAGGGTCTCAGGTTTGGTATAAGCATTGAGATATCACATCTCTGCTATCGGAAGGGTCTCAGGATTGGATTGGGAAGGAGTTAGATATCCCTTCTCATGCTATAGGAAGTGTCTCAGGTTGGAATGGGAAGGAGTTGGATATCACATCTCATGTTATAGGAAGGGTCTCAGGATTGGAATGGGAAGGACTTGGATGTCACATCTCATGCTATAGGGAGGGTCTCAAGTTTGATATTAGAAGCATTGAGATAACAAATCTCATGATATCGGAAGGGTCTCAGGATTGGAATGGGAAGGAGTTGGATATCACATCTCATGATAAAGGAAGGGTCTAAGGTTTGGAAGGGGAAGGATTTGGATATCACATCTCATGTTATAGGACGGGTCTCAGGTTTGGTATTAGATGCATTGAGATATCAAGTCTCATGGTATAAGAAGGGTCTCAGAATTGGAATGGGAAGGAGTTGGATATCACACCTCAAGCTATAGGAAGGGTCTCAGGATTGGAATGGGAAGGAGTTTGATATCACATCTCATGCCATAGTATGGGTCTCAGGTTTGGTAGAAGCATTGGGATATCACATCTCATGCTATCGGACGGGTATCAGTATTGGATTTGGAAGAAGTTGGATATCCCATCTCATGCTATAGGAAGGGTCTCAGGTTGGAATGGGAAGGAGTTGGATATCACATTTCATGTTATAGGAAGGGTCTCAGGATTGGAATGGGAAGGACTTGGATATCATATCTCATGCTATAGGACGGGTCTCAGGTTTGTTATTAGAATCATTGAGATATCATATTGCATGCTGTAGGAAGGGTCTAAGGATTGGAATGGGAAGGACTTGGATATCACATCTCATGCTATAGATAGGCTCTTAGGTTTGGAAAGGGAAGGAGTTGGATATCACATTTCATGTTAGAGGAAGGATCTCAGGTTTGGTATTAGAAGCATTGAGATATCACATCTCATGCTATATGAAGGGTCTCAGGATTGGAATGGGAAGTAGTTGGATATCACATCTCATGCTATAGGAAGGGTCTCAGGTTTGGTATAAGCATTGAGATATCACATCTCATGCTATAGGACAGGTCTCAGGATTGGAATGGAAGGAGTTGGATATCACATATCATGTTATAGGAGGGATCTCAGGTTTGGTATTAGAAGCATTGAGACATCACATCTCATGCTATAGGAAGGGTCTCAGGGTTGGAATGGGAAGGAGTTGGATATCACATCTCATCCAATAGGAAGGGTCTCAGGTTTGGAATGGGAAGGAATTGGATATCACATCTCATGTTATAGGAAGGATCTCAGGTTTGGTATTAGAAGCATTGAGATATCACATCTCATGCTATAGGAAGGGTCTCAGGATTGGAATGTGAAGGATTTGGATATCACATCTCATGCTAAAGGAAGGGTCTCAGGTTTGGTAGAAGCATTGAGATATCACGTCTCTGCTATCGGAAGGGTCTCAGGATTGGATTGGGAAGGAGTTGGATATCCCTTCTCATGCTATAGGAAGGGTCTCAGGATTTGAATGGCAAGGAGTTGGATATCACATCTCATGCCATAGGAAGGGTCTCAGGTTTGGTATAAGCATTGAGATATCACATCTCTGCTATCGGAAGGGTCTCAGGATTGGAATGGGAAGGAGTTGGATATTCCCATCTCATGTTATAGGAAGGGTCATTGGTTTGGTATTAGAAGCATTGAGATATCACATCTCATGCTATAGGAAGGGTCTCAGGATTGGAATGGGAAGGACTTGGATATCACATCCCCTGCTATAGGGAGGGTCTCAAGTTTGATATTAGAAGCTTTGAGATATCACATCTCATGATATCGGAAGGGTCTCAGGATTGGAATGGGAAGGAGTTGGATATCACATCTCATGATAAAGGAAGGCTCTAAGGTTTGGAAGGGGAAGGATTTGGATATCACATCTCATGTTATATTACGGGTCTCATGTTTGGTATTAGAAGCATTGAGATATCAAGTCTCAGAGTATAGGAAGGGTCTCAGAATTGGAATGGGAAGGAGTTGGATATCACATCTCAAGCTATAGGAAGGGTCTCAGGATTGGAATGGGAAGGACTTGGATATCACATCTCATGCTATAGGAAGGCTCTCAGGTTTGGAAGGGGAAAGAGTTGGATATCACATTTCATGTTAGAGGTAGGATCTCAGGTTTGGTATTAGAGGCATTGAGATATCACATCTCATGCTATCAGAAGGGTCTCAGGAATGGAATGGGAAGGAGTTGGATATCACATCTCATGCTAAAGGGAGGGTCTCAGGTTTGGAAGGGGAAGGATTTGGATATCACATCTCATGTTATAGGAAGGATCTCAGGTTTGGTATTAGAAGCATTGAGATATCACATCTCATGCTATCGGAAGGATCTCAGGTTTGGTATTAGAAGCATTGAGATATCACATCTCATGCTATCAGAAGGGTCTAAGGATTGGAATGGGAAGGAGTTGGATATCACATCTCATGCTAAAGGGAGGGTCTCAGGTTTGGAAGGGGAAGGATTTGGATATCATATCTCATGTTATCGGAAGGATCTCACGTTTGGTATTAGAAGTATTGAGATATCATATCTCATGCTATAGGAAGGGTCTCAGGATTGGAATGGGAAAGAGTTGGATATCACATCTCATGCTATAGGGAGTGTCTCAGGATTGGAATGGGAAGGACTTAGATATCACATATCATGCTATAGGGAGGGTCTCAGTTTTGATATTAGAAGCATTGAGATATCACATCTCATGCTATCGGAAGTGTCTCAGGATTGGAATGGGAAGGAGCTGGATATCACATCTCATGCTAAAGGAAGAGTCTCAGGTTTGGAACGGGAAGGATTTGGATATCACATCTCATGTTATAGGAAGGGTCTCAGGTTTGGTATAAGCATTGAGATATCACATCTCTGCTATCGGAAGTGTCTCAGGATTGGAATGGGAAGGAGTTGGATATCACATCTCATGTTATAGGACGGGTCTCAGGTTTGTTATTAGAATCATTGAGATATCATATTGCATGCTGTAGGAAGGGTCTAAGGGTTGGAATGGGAAGGACTTGGATATCACATCTCATGCTATAGATAGGCTCTTAGGTTTGGAAAGGGAAGGAGTTGGATATCACATTTCATGTTAGAGGAAGGATCTCAGGTTTGGTATTAGAAGCATTGAGATATCACATCTCATGCTATAGGAAGGGTCTCAGGATTGGAATGGGAAGTAGTTGGTTATCACATCTCATGCTATAGGAAGGGTCTCAGGTTTAGTATAAGCATTGAGATATCACATCTCATGCTATAGGACGGGTCTCAGGATTGGAATGGAAGGAGTTGGATATCACATCTCATGTTATAGGAAGGATCTCAGGTTTGGTATTAGAAGCATTGAGACATCACATCTCATGCTATAGGAAGGGTCTCAGGGTTGGAATGGGAAGGAGTTGGATATCACATCTCATCCAATAGGAAGGGTCTCAGGTTTTGAATGGGAAGGAATTGGATATCACATCTCATGTTATAGGAAGGATCTCAGGTTTGGTATTAGAAGCATTGAGATATCACATCTCATGCTATAGGAAGGGTCTCAGGATTGGAATGTGAAGGATTTGGATATCACATCTCATGCTAAAGGAAGGGTCTCAGGTTTGGTAGAAGCATTGAGATATCACGTCTCTGCTATCGGAAGGGTCGCAGGATTGGATTGGGAAGGAGTTGGATATCCCTTCTCATGCTATAGGAAGGGTCTCAGGATTTGAATGGCAAGGAGTTGGATATCACATCTCATGCCATAGGAAGGGTCTCAGGTTTGGTATAAACATTGAGATATCACATCTCTGCTATCAGAAGGGTCTCAGGATTGGATTGGGAAGGAGTTGGATATCCCTTCTCATGCTATAGGAAGTGTCTCAGGTTGGAATGGGAAGGAGTTGGATATCACATCTCATGTTATAGGAAGGGTCCCAGGATTGGAATGGGAAGGATTTGGATATCACATCTCTTGCTATAGGAAGGGTCTCAGGATTGGAATGGGTAGGAGTTGGATATTACTTTCTTGCTATAGGAAGGGTCTCATGTTTGGAATGGGAAGGAGTTGGATATCACATTTCATGTTATAGGAAGGGTCTCAGGTTTGGTATAAGCATTGAGATATCACATCTCTGCTATCGGAAGCGGCTCAGGATTGGAATGGGAAGGAGTTGGATATCACATCTCATGTTATAGTAAGAGTCTCTGGTTTGGTATTAGAATCATTGAGAAATCACATCGCATGCTGTAGGAAGGGTCTAAGGATTGGAATGGGATGGACTTGGATATCACATCTCATGCTATAGGTAGGCTCTCAGGTTTGGTATAAGCATTGAGATATCACATCTCATGCTATAGGAAGGGTCTCAGGATTGGAATGGGAAGGATTTGGATATCACATCTCATGCTATAGGAAGGGTCTCAGATTTGGTATAAGCATTGAGATATCACATCTCATGCTAAAGGAAGGGTCTCAGGATTGGAATGGGAAGGAGTTGTATATGACATCTCAGGCCATAGGAAGGGTCTCAGGTTTGGTATAAGCATTGAGATATCACATCTCTGCTATCGGAAGGGTCTCAGGATTGGAATGGGAAGGAGTTGGATATCCCATCTCATGTTATAGGAAGGGTCTCAGGTTTGGTATTAGAAGCATAGAGATATCACATCTCATGCTATTGGAAGGGTCTCAGGATTGGAATGGGAAGGACTTGGATGTCACATCTCATGCTATAGGGAGGATCTCAAGTTTGATATTAGAAGCATTGAGATAACAAATCTCATGATATCGGAAGGGTTTCAGGATTGGAATGGGAAGGAGTTGGATACCACATCTCATGATAAAGGAAGGGTCTAAGGTTTGGAAGGGGAAGGATTTGGATATCACATCTCATGTTATAGGACGGGTCTCAGGTTTGGTATTAGAAGCATTGAGATATCAAGTCTCATGGTATAAGAAGGGTCTCAGAATTGGAATGGGAAGGAGTTGGATATCACACCTCAAGCTATAGGAAGGGTCTCAGGATTGGAATGGGAATGAGTTTGATATCACATCTCATGCCATAGTATGGGTCTCAGGTTTGGTAGAAGCATTGGGATATCACATCTCATGCTATCGGAAGGGTATCAGTATTGGATTTTGAAGAAGTTGGATATCCCATCTCATGCTATAGGAAGGGTCTCAGGTTGGAATGGGAAGGAGTTGGATATCACATTTCATGTTATAGGAAGGGTCTCAGGATTGGAATGGGAAGGACTTGGATATCATATCTCATGCTATAGGACAGGTCTCAGGTTTGTTATTAGAATCATTGAGATATCATATTGCATGCTGTAGGAAGGGTCTAAGGATTGGAATAGGAAGGACCTGGATATCACATCTCATGCTATAGATAGGCTCTTAGGTTTGGAAAGGGAAGGAGTTGGATATCACATTTCATGTTAGAGGAAGGATCTCAGGTTTGGTATTAGAAGCATTGAGATATCACATCTCATGCTATAGGAAGGGTCTCAGGATTGGAATGGGAAGTAGTTGGATATCACATCTCATGCTATAGGAAGGGTCTCAGGTTTGGTATAAGCATTGCGATATCACATCTCATGCTATAGGACGGGTCTCAGGATTGGAATGGAAGGAGTTGGATATCACATCTCATGTTATAGGAAGGATCTCAGGTTTGGTATTAGAATCATTGAGATATCACATCTCATGCTATAGGAAGGGTCTCAGGATTGGAATGGGAACGAGTTGGATATCACATCTCATGCTAAAGGAAGGGTCTCAGGTTTGGTAGAAGCATTGAGATATCACATCTCATGCTATAGGAAGGGTCTCAGGATTGGAATGGGAAGGAGTTGTATATGACATCTCATGCCGTAGGAAGGGTCTCAGGTTTGTTATAAGCATTGAGATATCACATCTCTGCTATCAGAAGGGTCTCAGGATTGGAATGGGAAGGAGTTGGATATCCCATCTCATGTTATAGGAAGGGTCTCATGATTGGAATGGGAAGGGCTTGGATATCACATCTCATGCTATAGGAAGGCTCTTAGGTTTGGAAGGGGAAATAGTTGGATATCACATTTCATGTTAGAGGTAGGATCTCAGGTTTGGTATTAGAGGCATTGAGATATCACATCTCATGCTATCAGAAGCGTCTCAGGATTGGAATGGGAAGGAGTTGGATATCACATCTAATGCTAAAGGGAGGGTCTCAGGTTTGGAAGGGGAAGGATTTGGATATCACATCTCATGTTATAGGAAGGATCTCAAGTTTGGTATTAGAAGCATTGAGATATCACATCTCATGCTATCAGAAGGGTCTCAGGATAGGAATGGGAAGGAGTTGGATATCACATCTCATGCTAAAGGGAGGGTCTCAGGTTTGGAAGGGGAAGGATTTGGATATCACATCTCATGTTATCGGAAGGATCTCAGGTTTGGTATTAGAAGTATTGAGATATCACATCTCATGCTATAGGAAGGGTCTCAGGATTGGAATGGGAACGAGTTGGATATCACATCTCATGCTAAAGGAAGGGTCTCAGGTTTGGTAGAAGCATTGAGATATCACATCTCATGCTATAGGAAGGGTCTCAGGATTGGAATGGGAAGGACTTAGATATCACATATCATGCTATAGGGAGGGTCTCAGCTTTGATATTAGAAGCATTGAGATATCACATCTCATGCTATCGGAAGTGTCTCAGGATTGGAATGGGAAGGAGCTGGATATCACATCTCATGCTAAAGGAAGGGTCTCAGGTTTGGAACGGGAAGGAGTTGGATATCACATCTCATGTTATAGGAAGGGTCTCAGGTTGGTGTAAGCATTGATATATCACATCTCTGCTATCGGAAGTGTCTCAGGATTGGAATGGGAAGGAGTTGGATATCCCATCTCATGTTATAGGACGGGTCTCAGGTTTGTTATTAGAATCATTGAGATATCATATTGCATGCTGTAGGAAGGGTCTAAGGATTGGAATGGGAAGGACTTGGATATCACATCTCATGCTATAGATAGGCTCTCAGGTTTGGAAAGGGAAGGAGTTGGATATCACATTTCATGTTAGAGGAAGGATCTCAGGTTTGGTATTAGAGGCATTGAGATATCACATCTCATGCTATAGGAAGGGTCTCAGGTTGGAATTGGAAGGAGTTGGATATCACATCTCATGTTATAGGAAGGGTCTCAGGATTGGAATGGGAAGGACTTGGATATCACATCTCATGCTATAGGAAGGCTCTCAGGTTTGGAAGGGGAAAGAGTTGGATATCACATTTCATGTTAGAGGTAGGATCTCAGGTTTGGTATTAGAGGCAATGAGATATCACATCTCATGCTATCAGAAGGGTCTCAGATTTAGAATGGGAAGGAGTTGGATATCACATCTCATGCTAAAGGGAGGGTCTCAGGTTTGGAAGGGGAAGGATTTGGATATCACATCTCATGTTATAGGAAGGATCTCATGTTTGGTATTAGAAGCATTGAGATATCACATCTCATGCTATCGGAAGGATCTCAGGTTTGGTATTAGAAGCATTGAGATATCACATCTCATGCTATCAGAAGGTTCTCAGGATTGGAATGGGAAGGAGTTGGATATCCCATCTCATGCTAAAGGGAGGGTCTCAGGTTTGGAAGGGGAAGGATTTGGATATCACATCTCATGTTATCGGAAGGATCTCAGGTTTGGTATTAGAAGTATTGAGATATCACATCTCATGCTATAGGAAGGGTCTCAGGATTGGAATATGGGAAGTAGTTGGATATCACATCTCATGCTAAAGGAAGGGTCTCAGGTTTGGTAGAAGCATTGAGATATCACATCTCATGCTATAGGAAGGGTCTCAGGAGGATATCACATCTCATGCTATAGGAAGGGTCTCAGATTTGGTATAAGCATTGAGATATCACATCTCATGCTAAAGGAAGGGTCTCAGGATTGGAATGGGAAGGAGTTGTATATGACATCTCAGGCCATAGGAAGGTTCTCAGGTTTGGTATAAGCATTGAGATATCACATCTCTGCTATCGGAAGGGTCTCAGGATTGGAATGGGAAGGAGTTGGATATCCCATCTCATGTTATAGGAAGGGTCTCAGGTTTGGTATTAGAAGCATAGAGATATCACATCTCATGCTATAGGAAGGATCTCAGGATTTGAATGGCAAGGAGTTGGATATCACATCTCATGCCATAGGAAGGGTCTCAGGTTTGGTATAAGCATTGAGATATCACATCTCTGCTATCGGAAGGGTCTCAGGATTGGATTGGGAAGGAGTTAGATATCCCTTCTCATGCTATAGGAAGTGTCTCAGGTTGGAATGGGAAGGAGTTGGATATCACATCTCATGTTATAGGAAGGGTCTCAGGATTGGAATGGGAAGGACTTGGATGTCACATCTCATGCTATAGGGAGGGTCTCAAGTTTGATATTAGAAGCATTGAGATAACAAATCTCATGATATCGGAAGGGTCTCAGGATTGGAATGGGAAGGAGTTGGATATCACATCTCATGATAAAGGAAGGGTCTAAGGTTTGGAAGGGGAAGGATTTGGATATCACATCTCATGTTATAGGACGGGTCTCAGGTTTGGTATTAGATGCATTGAGATATCAAGTCTCATGGTATAAGAAGGGTCTCAGAATTGGAATGGGAAGGAGTTGGATATCACACCTCAAGCTATAGGAAGGGTCTCAGGATTGGAATGGGAAGGAGTTTGATATCACATCTCATGCCATAGTATGGGTCTCAGGTTTGGTAGAAGCATTGGGATATCACATCTCATGCTATCGGACGGGTATCAGTATTGGATTTGGAAGAAGTTGGATATCCCATCTCATGCTATAGGAAGGGTCTCAGGTTGGAATGGGAAGGAGTTGGATATCACATTTCATGTTATAGGAAGGGTCTCAGGATTGGAATGGGAAGGACTTGGATATCATATCTCATGCTATAGGACGGGTCTCAGGTTTGTTATTAGAATCATTGAGATATCATATTGCATGCTGTAGGAAGGGTCTAAGGATTGGAATGGGAAGGACTTGGATATCACATCTCATGCTATAGATAGGCTCTTAGGTTTGGAAAGGGAAGGAGTTGGATATCACATTTCATGTTAGAGGAAGGATCTCAGGTTTGGTATTAGAAGCATTGAGATATCACATCTCATGCTATATGAAGGGTCTAAGGATTGGAATGGGAAGTAGTTGGATATCACATCTCATGCTATAGGAAGGGTCTCAGGTTTGGTATAAGCATTGAGATATCACATCTCATGCTATAGGACAGGTCTCAGGATTGGAATGGAAGGAGTTGGATATCACATATCATGTTATAGGAGGGATCTCAGGTTTGGTATTAGAAGCATTGAGACATCACATCTCATGCTATAGGAAGGGTCTCAGGGTTGGAATGGGAAGGAGTTGGATATCACATCTCATCCAATAGGAAGGGTCTCAGGTTTGGAATGGGAAGGAATTGGATATCACATCTCATGTTATAGGAAGGATCTCAGGTTTGGTATTAGAAGCATTGAGATATCACATCTCATGCTATAGGAAGGGTCTCAGGATTGGAATGTGAAGGATTTGGATATCACATCTCATGCTAAAGGAAGGGTCTCAGGTTTGGTAGAAGCATTGAGATATCACGTCTCTGCTATCGGAAGGGTCTCAGGATTGGATTGGGAAGGAGTTGGATATCCCTTCTCATGCTATAGGAAGGGTCTCAGGATTTGAATGGCAAGGAGTTGGATATCACATCTCATGCCATAGGAAGGGTCTCAGGTTTGGTATAAGCATTGAGATATCACATCTCTGCTATCGGAAGGGTCTCAGGATTGGAATGGGAAGGAGTTGGATATTCCCATCTCATGTTATAGGAAGGGTCATTGGTTTGGTATTAGAAGCATTGAGATATCACATCTCATGCTATAGGAAGGGTCTCAGGATTGGAATGGGAAGGACTTGGATATCACATCCCCTGCTATAGGGAGGGTCTCAAGTTTGATATTAGAAGCTTTGAGATATCACATCTCATGATATCGGAAGGGTCTCAGGATTGGAATGGGAAGGAGTTGGATATCACATCTCATGATAAAGGAAGGTTCTAAGGTTTGGAAGGGGAAGGATTTGGATATCACATCTCATGTTATATTACGGGTCTCATGTTTGGTATTAGAAGCATTGAGATATCAAGTCTCAGAGTATAGGAAGGGTCTCAGAATTGGAATGGGAAGGAGTTGGATATCACATCTCAAGCTATAGGAAGGGTCTCAGGATTGGAATGGGAAGGACTTGGATATCACATCTCATGCTATAGGAAGGCTCTCAGGTTTGGAAGGGGAAAGAGTTGGATATCACATTTCATGTTAGAGGTAGGATCTCAGGTTTGGTATTAGAGGCATTGAGATATCACATCTCATGCTATCAGAAGGGTCTCAGGAATGGAATGGGAAGGAGTTGGATATCACATCTCATGCTAAAGGGAGGGTCTCAGGTTTGGAAGGGGAAGGATTTGGATATCACATCTCATGTTATAGGAAGGATCTCAGGTTTGGTATTAGAAGCATTGAGATATCACATCTCATGCTATCGGAAGGATCTCAGGTTTGGTATTAGAAGCATTGAGATATCACATCTCATGCTATCAGAAGGGTCTAAGGATTGGAATGGGAAGGAGTTGGATATCACATCTCATGCTAAAGGGAGGGTCTCAGGTTTGGAAGGGGAAGGATTTGGATATCATATCTCATGTTATCGGAAGGATCTCACGTTTGGTATTAGAAGTATTGAGATATCATATCTCATGCTATAGGAAGGGTCTCAGGATTGGAATGGGAAAGAGTTGGATATCACATCTCATGCTATAGGGAGTGTCTCAGGATTGGAATGGGAAGGACTTAGATATCACATATCATGCTATAGGGAGGGTCTCAGTTTTGATATTAGAAGCATTGAGATATCACATCTCATGCTATCGGAAGTGTCTCAGGATTGGAATGGGAAGGAGCTGGATATCACATCTCATGCTAAAGGAAGAGTCTCAGGTTTGGAACGGGAAGGATTTGGATATCACATCTCATGTTATAGGAAGGGTCTCAGGTTTGGTATAAGCATTGAGATATCACATCTCTGCTATCGGAAGTGTCTCAGGATTGGAATGGGAAGGAGTTGGATATCACATCTCATGTTATAGGACGGGTCTCAGGTTTGTTATTAGAATCATTGAGATATCATATTGCATGCTGTAGGAAGGGTCTAAGGGTTGGAATGGGAAGGACTTGGATATCACATCTCATGCTATAGATAGGCTCTTAGGTTTGGAAAGGGAAGGAGTTGGATATCACATTTCATGTTAGAGGAAGGATCTCAGGTTTGGTATTAGAAGCATTGAGATATCACATCTCATGCTATAGGAAGGGTCTCAGGATTGGAATGGGAAGTAGTTGGATATCACATCTCATGCTATAGGAAGGGTCTCAGGTTTAGTATAAGCATTGAGATATCACATCTCATGCTATAGGACGGGTCTCAGGATTGGAATGGAAGGAGTTGGATATCACATCTCATGTTATAGGAAGGATCTCAGGTTTGGTATTAGAAGCATTGAGACATCACATCTCATGCTATAGGAAGGGTCTCAGGGTTGGAATGGGAAGGAGTTGGATATCACATCTCATCCAATAGGAAGGGTCTCAGGTTTTGAATGGGAAGGAATTGGATATCACATCTCATGTTATAGGAAGGATCTCAGGTTTGGTATTAGAAGCATTGAGATATCACATCTCATGCTATAGGAAGGGTCTCAGGATTGGAATGTGAAGGATTTGGATATCACATCTCATGCTAAAGGAAGGGTCTCAGGTTTGGTAGAAGCATTGAGATATCACGTCTCTGCTATCGGAAGGGTCGCAGGATTGGATTGGGAAGGAGTTGGATATCCCTTCTCATGCTATAGGAAGGGTCTCAGGATTTGAATGGCAAGGAGTTGGATATCACATCTCATGCCATAGGAAGGGTCTCAGGTTTGGTATAAACATTGAGATATCACATCTCTGCTATCAGAAGGGTCTCAGGATTGGATTGGGAAGGAGTTGGATATCCCTTCTCATGCTATAGGAAGTGTCTCAGGTTGGAATGGGAAGGAGTTGGATATCACATCTCATGTTATAGGAAGGGTCCCAGGATTGGAATGGGAAGGATTTGGATATCACATCTCTTGCTATAGGAAGGGTCTCAGGATTGGAATGGGTAGGAGTTGGATATTACTTTCTTGCTATAGGAAGGGTCTCATGTTTGGAATGGGAAGGAGTTGGATATCACATCTCATGTTATAGGAAGGGTCTCAGGTTTGGTATAAGCATTGAGATATCACATCTCTGCTATCGGAAGCGGCTCAGGATTGGAATGGGAAGGAGTTGGATATCACATCTCATGTTATAGTAAGAGTCTCTGGTTTGGTATTAGAATCATTGAGAAATCACATTGCATGCTGTAGGAAGGGTCTAAGGATTGGAATGGGATGGACTTGGATATCACATCTCATGCTATAGGTAGGCTCTCAGGTTTGGTATAAGCATTGAGATATCACATCTCATGCTATAGGAAGGGTCTCAGGATTGGAATGGGAAGGATTTGGATATCACATCTCATGCTATAGGAAGGGTCTCAGATTTGGTATAAGCATTGAGATATCACATCTCATGCTAAAGGAAGGATCTCAGGATTGGAATGGGAAGGAGTTGTATATGACATCTCAGGCCATAGGAAGGGTCTCAGGTTTGGTATAAGCATTGAGATATCACATCTCTGCTATCGGAAGGGTCTCAGGATTGGAATGGGAAGGAGTTGGATATCCCATCTCATGTCATAGGAAGGGTCTCAGGTTTGGTATTAGAAGCATAGAGATATCACATCTCATGCTATTGGAAGGGTCTCAGGATTGGAATGGGAAGGACTTGGATGTCACATCTCATGCTATAGGGAGGATCTCAAGTTTGATATTAGAAGCATTGAGATAACAAATCTCATGATATCGGAAGGGTTTCAGGATTGGAATGGGAAGGAGTTGGATACCACATCTCATGATAAAGGAAGGGTCTAAGGTTTGGAAGGGGAAGGATTTGGATATCACATCTCATGTTATAGGACGGGTCTCAGGTTTGGTATTAGAAGCATTGAGATATCAAGTCTCATGGTATAAGAAGGGTCTCAGAATTGGAATGGGAAGGAGTTGGATATCACACCTCAAGCTATAGGAAGGGTCTCAGGATTGGAATGGGAAGGAGTTTGATATCACATCTCATGCCATAGTATGGGTCTCAGGTTTGGTAGAAGCATTGGGATATCACATCTCATGCTATCGGAAGGGTATCAGTATTGGATTTTGAAGAAGTTGGATATCCCATCTCATGCTATAGGAAGGGTCTCAGGTTGGAATGGGAAGGAGTTGGATATCACATTTCATGTTATAGGAAGGGTCTCAGGATTGGAATGGGAAGGACTTGGATATCATATCTCATGCTATAGGACGGGTCTCAGGTTTGTTATTAGAATCATTGAGATATCATATTGCATGCTGTAGGAAGGGTCTAAGGATTGGAATAGGAAGGACCTGGATATCACATCTCATGCTATAGATAGGCTCTTAGGTTTGGAAAGGGAAGGAGTTGGATATCACATTTCATGTTAGAGGAAGGATCTTAGGTTTGGTATTAGAAGCATTGAGATATCACATCTCATGCTATAGGAAGGGTCTCAGGATTGGAATGGGAAGTAGTTGGATATCACATCTCATGCTATAGGAAGGGTCTCAGGTTTGGTATAAGCATTGCGATATCACATCTCATGCTATAGGACGGGTCTCAGGATTGGAATGGAAGGGTTGGATATCACATCTCATGTTATAGGAAGGATCTCAGGTTTGGTATTAGAATCATTGAGACATCACATCTCATGCTATAGGAAGGGTCTCAGGGTTGGAATGGGAAGGAGTTGGATATCACAACTCATCCAATAGGAAGGGTCTCAGGTTTGGAATGGGAAGGAATTGGATATCACATCTCATGTTATAGGAAGGATCTCAGGTTTGGTATTAGAAGCATTGAGATATCACATCTCATGCTATAGGAAGGGTCTCAGGATTGGAATGTGAAGGATTTGGATATCACATCTCATGCTAAAGGAAGGGTCTCAGGTTTGGTAGAAGCATTGAGATATCACGTCTCTGCTATCGGAAGGGTCTCAGGATTGGATTGGGAAGGAGTTGGATATACCTTCTCATGCTATAGGAAGGGTCTCAGGATTTGAATGGCAAGGAGTTGGATATCACATCTCATGCCATACGAAGGGTCTCAGGTTTGGTATAAGCATTGAGATATCACATCTCTGCTATCGGAAGGGTCTCAGGATTGGAATGGGAAGGAGTTGGATATTCCCATCTCATGTAATAGGAAGGGTCTCAGGTTTGGTATTAGAAGCATTGAGATATCACATCTCATGCTATAGGAAGGGTCTCAGGATTGGAATGGGAAGGACTTGGATATCACATCTCATGCTATAGGGAGGGTCTCAAGTTTGATATTAGAAGCTTTGAGATATCACATCTCATGATATCGGAAGGGTCTCAGGATTGGAATGGGAAGGAGTTGGATATCACATCTCATGATAAAGGAAGGGTCTAAGGTTTGGAAGGGGAAGGATTTGGATATCACATCTCATGTTATATTACGGGTCTCAGGTTTGGTATTAGAAGCATTGAGATATCAAGTCTCAGAGTATAGGAAGGGTCTCAGAATTGGAATGGGAAGGAGTTGGATATCACATCTCAAGCTATAGGAAGGGTCTCAGGATTGGAATGGGAAGGACTTGGATATCACATCTCATGCTATAGGAAGGCTCTCAGGTTTGGAAGGGGAAAGAGTTGGATATCACATTTCATGTTAGAGGTAGGATCTCAGGTTTGGTATTAGAGGCATTGATATATCACATCTCATGCTATCGGAAGGATCTCAGGTTTGGTATTAGAAGCATTGAGATATCACATCTCATGCTATCAGAAGGGTCTCAGGATTGGAATGGGAAGGAGTTGGATATCACATCTCATGCTAAAGGGAGGGTCTCAGGTTTGGAAGGGGAAGGATTTGGATATCACATCTCATGTTATCGGAAGGATCTCACGTTTGGTATTAGAAGTATTGAGATATCATATCTCATGCTATAGGAAGGGTCTCAGGATTGGAATGGGAAGGAGTTGGATATCACATCTCATGCTATAGGAAGTGTCTCAGGATTGTAATGGGAAGGACTTGGATATCACATCTCATGCTATAGGTAGGGTCTCAAGTTTGATATTAGAAGCATTGAGATATCACATCTCATGCTATAGGAAGGGTCTGAGGATTGGAATGGGAAGGAGTTGGATATCACATCTCATGTTATAGGAAGGATCTCAGGTTTGGTATTAGAAGCATTGAGATATCACATCTCATGCTATCGGAAGGATCTCAGGTTTGGTATTAGAAGCATTGAGATATCACATCTCATGCTATCAGAAGGGTCTCAGGATTGGAATGGGAAGGAGTTGGATATCACATCTCATGCTAAAGGGAGGGTCTCAGGTTTGGAAGGGGAAGGATTTGGATATCACATCTCATGTTATAGGAAGGATCTCAGGTTTGGTATTAGAAGCATTGAGATATCACATCTCATGCTATCGGAAGGATCTCAGGTTTGGTATTAGAAGCATTGAGATATCACATCTCATGCTATCAGAAGGGTCTCAGGATTGGAATGGGAAGGAGTTGGATATCACATCTCATGCTAAAGGGAGGGTCTCAGGTTTGGAAGGGGAAGGATTTGGATATCACATCTCATGTTATCGGAAGGATCTCACGTTTGGTATTAGAAGTATTGAGATATCATATCTCATGCTATAGGAAGGGTCTCAGGATTGGAATGGGAAGGAGTTGGATATCACATCTCATGCTATAGGAAGTGTCTCAGGATTGTAATGGGAAGGACTTGGATATCACATCTCATGCTATAGGTAGGGTCTCAAGTTTGATATTAGAAGCATTGAGATATCACATCTCATGCTATAGGAAGGGTCTGAGGATTGGAATGGGAAGGAGTTGGATATCACATCTCATGCTATGGGAAGGGTCTCAGGTTTGGTATAAGCAGTGAGATATCACATCTCATGCTATAGGAAGTGTCTCAGGATTGGAATGGGAAGGAGTTGGATATCACATCTCATGTTATAGGAAGGATCTCAGGTTTGGTATAAGCATTGAGATATCACATCTCTGCTATCGGAAGGGTCTCAGGATTGGAATGGGAAGGAGTTGGATATTCCCATCTCATGTTATAGGAAGGGTCTCAGGTTTGGTATTAGAAGCATTGAGATATCACATCTCATGCTATAGGAAGGGTCTCAGGATTGGAATGGGAAGGACTTGGATATCACATCTCATGCTATAGGGAGGGTCTCAAGTTTGATATTAGAAGCTTTGAGATATCATCTCATGATATCGGAAGGGTCTCAGGATTGGAATGGGAAGGAGTTGGATATCACATCTCATGATAAAGGAAGGGTCTAAGGTTTGGAAGGGGAAGGATTTGGATATCACATCTCATGTTATATTACGGGTCTCACGTCTGTATTAGAAGCATTGAGATATCAAGTCTCATAGTATAGGAAGGGTCTCAGAATTGGAATGGGAAGGAGTTGGATATCACATCTCAAGTTATAGGAAGGGTCTCAGGATTGGAATGGGAAGGACTTGGATATCACATCTCATGCTATAGGAAGGCTCTCAGGTTTGGAAGGGGAAAGAGTTGGATATCACATTTCATGTTAGAGGTAGGATCTCAGGTTTGGTATAAGAGGCATTGAGATATCACATCTCATGCTATCAGAAGGGTCTCAGGAATGGAATGGGAAGGAGTTGGATATCACATCTCATGCTAAAGGGAGGGTCTCAGGTTTGGAAGGGGAAGGATTTGGATATCACATCTCATGTTATAGGAAGGATCTCAGGTTTGGTATTAGAAGCATTGAGATATCACATCTCATGCTATCGGAAGGATCTCAGGTTTGGTATTAGAAGCATTGAGATATCACATCTCATGCTATCAGAAGAGTCTCAGGATTGGAATAGGAAGGAGTTCGATATCACATCTCATGCTAAAGGGAGGGTCTCAGGATTGGAAGGGGAAGGATTTGGATATCACATCTCATGTTATCGGAAGGATCTCACGTTTGGTATTAGAAGTATTGAGATATCATATCTCATGCTATAGGAAGGGTCTCAGGATTGGAATGGGAAGGAGTTGGATATCACATCTCATGCTATAGGGAGGGTCTCAGGATTGGAATGGGAAGGACTTAGATATCACATATCATGCTATAGGGAGGGTCTCAGTTTTGATATTAGAAGCATTGAGATATCACATCTCATGCTATAGGAAGTGTCTCAGGATTGGAATGGGAAGGTGCTGGATATCACATCTCATGTTATAGGACGGGTCTCAGGTTTGTTATTAGAATCATTGAGATATCATATTGCATGCTGTAGGAAGAGTCTAAGGGTTGGAATGGGAAGGACTTGGATATCACATCTCATGCTATAGATAGGCTCTTAGGTTTGGAAAGGGAAGGAGTTGGATATCACATTTCATGTTAGAGGAAGGATCTCAGGTTTGGTATTAGAAGCATTGAGATATCACATCTCATGCTATAGGAAGGGTCTCAGGATTGGAATGGGAAGCAGTTGGATATCACATCTCATGCTATAGGAAGGGTCTCAGGTTTGGTATAAGCATTGAGATATCACATCTCATGCTATAGGACGGGTCTCAGGATTTGAATGGAAGGAGTTGGATATCACATCTCATGTTATAGGAAGGATCTCAGGTTTGGTATTAGAAGCATTGAGACATCACATCTCATGCTATAGGAAGGGTCTCAGGGTTGGAATGGGAAGGAGTTGGATATCACAACTCATCCAATAGGAAGGGTCTCAGGTTTGGAATGGGAAGGAATTGGATATCACATCTCATGTTAAAGGAAGGATCTCAGGTTTGGTATTAGAAGCATTGAGATATCACATCTCATGCTATAGGAAGGGTCTCAGGATTGGAATGTGAAGGATTTGGATATCACATCTCATGCTAAAGGAAGGGTCTCAGGTTTGGTAGAAGCATTGAGATATCACGTCTCTGCTATCGGAAGGGTCTCAGGATTGGATTGGGAAGGAGTTGGATATCCCTTCTCATGCTATAGGAAGGGTCTCAGGATTTGAATGGCAAGGAGTTGGATATCACATCTCATGCCATACGAAGGGTCTCAGGTTTGGTATAAGCATTGAGATATCACATCTCTGCTATCGGAAGGGTCTCAGGATTGGAATGGGAAGGAGTTGGATATTCCCATCTCATGTAATAGGAAGGGTCTCAGGTTTGGTATTAGAAGCATTGAGATATCACATCTCATGCTATAGGAAGGGTCTCAGGATTGGAATGGGAAGGACTTGGATATCACATCTCATGCTATAGGGAGGGTCTCAAGTTTGATATTAGAAGCTTTGAGATATCACATCTCATGATATCGGAAGGGTCTCAGGATTGGAATGGGAAGGAGTTGGATATCACATCTCATGATAAAGGAAGGGTCTAAGGTTTGGAAGGGGAAGGATTTGGATATCACATCTCATGTTATATTACGGGTCTCAGGTTTGGTATTAGAAGCATTGAGATATCAAGTCTCAGAGTATAGGAAGGGTCTCAGAATTGGAATGGGAAGGAGTTGGATATCACATCTCAAGCTATAGGAAGGGTCTCAGGATTGGAATGGGAAGGACTTGGATATCACATCTCATGCTATAGGAAGGCTCTCAGGTTTGGAAGGGGAAAGAGTTGGATATCACATTTCATGTTAGAGGTAGGATCTCAGGTTTGGTATTAGAGGCATTGATATATCACATCTCATGCTATCAGAAGGGTCTCGGGAATGGAATGGGAAGGAGTTGGATATCACATCTCATGCTAAAGGGAGGGTCTCAGGTTTGGAAGGGGAAGGATTTGGATATCACATCTCATGTTCTAGGAAGGATCTCAGGTTTGGTATTAGAAGCATTGAGATATCACATCTCATGCTATCGGAAGGATCTCAGGTTTGGTATTAGAAGCATTGAGATATCACATCTCATGCTATCAGAGGGGTCTCAGGATTGGAATGGGAAGGAGTTGGATATCACATCTCATGCTAAAGGGAGGGTCTCAGGTTTGG
This sequence comes from Ambystoma mexicanum, assembly GCF_040938575.1. Classification (NCBI taxonomy): domain Eukaryota; kingdom Metazoa; phylum Chordata; class Amphibia; order Caudata; family Ambystomatidae; genus Ambystoma; species Ambystoma mexicanum. The sequence continues at coordinate 1,196,898 of NW_027182358.1, forward strand.
AAGGGGAAGGATTTGGATATCACATCTCATGTTATCGGAAGGATCTCACGTTTGGTATTAGAAGTATTGAGATATCATATCTCATGCTATAGGAAGGGTCTCAGGATTGGAATGGGAAGGAGTTGGATATCACATCTCATGCTATAGGAAGTGTCTCAGGATTGTAATGGGAAGGACTTGGATATCACATCTCATGCTATAGGTAGGGTCTCAAGTTTGATATTAGAAGCATTGAGATATCACATCTCATGCTATAGGAAGGGTCTGAGGATTGGAATGGGAAGGAGTTGGATATCACATCTCATGCTATGGGAAGGGTCTCAGGTTTGGTATAAGCAGTGAGATATCACATCTCATGCTATAGGAAGTGTCTCAGGATTGGAATGGGAAGGAGTTGGATATCACATCTCATGTTATAGGAAGGATCTCAGGTTTGGTATAAGCATTGAGATATCACATCTCTGCTATAGGAAGGGTCTCAGGATTGGAATGGGAAGGACTTGGATATCACATCTCATGCTATAGGGAGGGTCTCAAGTTTGATATTAGAAGCTTTGAGATATCATCTCATGATATCGGAAGGGTCTCAGGATTGGAATGGGAAGGAGTTGGATATCACATCTCATGATAAAGGAAGGGTCTAAGGTTTGGAAGGGGAAGGATTTGGATATCACATCTCATGTTATATTACGGGTCTCACGTCTGTATTAGAAGCATTGAGATATCAAGTCTCATAGTATAGGAAGGGTCTCAGAATGGAATGGGAAGGAGTTGGATATCACATCTCAAGTTATAGGAAGGGTCTCAGGATTGGAATGGGAAGGACTTGGATATCACATCTCATGCTATAGGAAGGCTCTCAGGTTTGGAAGGGGAAAGAGTTGGATATCACATTTCATGTTAGAGGTAGGATCTCAGGTTTGGTATAAGAGGCATTGAGATATCACATCTCATGCTATCAGAAGGGTCTCAGGAATGGAATGGGAAGGAGTTGGATATCACATCTCATGCTAAAGGGAGGGTCTCAGGTTTGGAAGGGGAAGGATTTGGATATCACATCTCATGTTATAGGAAGGATCTCAGGTTTGGTATTAGAAGCATTGAGATATCACATCTCATGCTATCGGAAGGATCTCAGGTTTGGTATTAGAAGCATTGAGATATCACATCTCATGCTATCAGAAGAGTCTCAGGATTGGAATAGGAAGGAGTTCGATATCACATCTCATGCTAAAGGGAGGGTCTCAGGATTGGAAGGGGAAGGATTTGGATATCACATCTCATGTTATCGGAAGGATCTCACGTTTGGTATTAGAAGTATTGAGATATCATATCTCATGCTATAGGAAGGGTCTCAGGATTGGAATGGGAAGGAGTTGGATATCACATCTCATGCTATAGGGAGGGTCTCAGGATTGGAATGGGAAGGACTTAGATATCACATATCATGCTATAGGGAGGGTCTCAGTTTTGATATTAGAAGCATTGAGATATCACATCTCATGCTATAGGAAGTGTCTCAGGATTGGAATGGGAAGGTGCTGGATATCACATCTCATGCTAAAGGAAGGGTCTCAGGTTTGGAACGGGAAGGATTTGGATATCACATCTCATGTTATAGGAAGGCTCTCAGGTTTGGTATAAGCATTGAGATATCACATCTCTGCTATCGGAAGTGTCTCAGGATTGGAATGGGAAGGAGTTGGATATCCCATCTCATGTTATAGGACGGGTCTCAGGTTTGTTATTAGAATCATTGAGATATCATATTGCATGCTGTAGGAAGGGTCTAAGGGTTGGAATGGGAAGGACTTGGATATCACATCTCATGCTATAGATAGGCTCTTAGGTTTGGAAAGGGAAGGAGTTGGATATCACATTTCATGTTAGAGGAAGGATCTCAGGTTTGGTATTAGAAGCATTGAGATATCACATCTCATGCTATAGGAAGGGTCTCAGGATTGGAATGGGAAGCAGTTGGATATCACATCTCATGCTATAGGAAGGGTCTCAGGTTTGGTATAAGCATTGAGATATCACATCTCATGCTATAGGACGGGTCTCAGGATTTGAATGGAAGGAGTTGGATATCACATCTCATGTTATAGGAAGGATCTCAGGTTTGGTATTAGAAGCATTGAGACATCACATCTCATGCTATAGGAAGGGTCTCAGGATTGGAATGGGAAGGATTTGGATATCACATCTCATGCTAAAGGAAGGGTCTCAGGTTTGGTAGAAGCATTGAGATATCACGTCTCTGCTATCGGAAGGGTCTCAGGATTGGATTGGGAAGGAGTTGGATATCACATCGCATCCAATAGGAAGGGTCTCAGGTTTGGAATGGGAAGGAATTGGATATCACATCTCATGTTATAGGAAGGATCTCAGGTTTGGTATTAGAAGCATTGAGATATCACATCTCATGCTATAGGAAGGGTCTCAGGATTGGAATGGGAAGGATTTGGATATCACATCTCATGCTAAAGGAAGGGTCTCAGGTTTGGTAGAAGCATTGAGATATCACGTCTCTGCTATCGGAAGGGTCTCAGGATTGGATTGGGAAGGAGTTGGATATCACATCTCATGCCATAGGAAGGGTCTCAGGTTTGGTATAAGCATTGAGATATCACATCTCTGCTATCGGGAGGGTCTCAGGATTGGATTGGGAAGGAGTTGGATATCCCTTCTCATGCTATAGGAAGTGTCTCAGGTTGGAATGGGAAGGAGTTGGATATCACATCTCATGTTATAGGAAGGGTCTCAGGATTGGAATGGGAAGGATTTGGATATCACATCTCTTGCTATAGGAAGGGTCTCTGGATTGGAATGGGTAGGAGTTGGATATTACTTTCTTGCTATAGGAAGGGTCTCATGTTTGGAATGGGAAGGAGTTGGATATCACATATGCTATAGTTAGTGTCTCAGGTTTGGAACGGAAGGAGTTGGATATCACATCTCATGTTATAGGAAGGGTCTCAGGTTTGGTATAAGCATTGAGATATCACATCTCTGCTATCGGAAGCGGCTCAGGATTGGAATGGGAAGGAGTTGGTTATCCCATCTCATGTTATAGGAAGAGTCTCTGGTTTGGTATTAGAATCATTGAGATATCACATTGCATGCTGTAGGAAGGGTCTAAGGATTGGAATGGGATGGACTTGGATATCCCATCTCATGCTATAGGTAGGCTCTCAGGTTTGGTATAAGCATTGAGATATCACATCTCATGCTATAGGAAGGGTCTCAGGATTGGAATGGGAAGGAATTGGATATCACATCTCATGCTATAGGAAGGGTCTCAGATTTGGTATAAGCATTGAGATATCACATCTCATGCTAAAGGAAGGGTCTCAGGATTGGAATGGGAAGGAGTTGTATATGACATCTCAGGCCATAGGAAGGTTCTCAGGTTTGGTATAAGCATTGAGATATCACATCTCTGCTATCGGAAGGGTCTCAGGATTGGAATGGGAAGGAGTTGGATATCCCATCTCATGTTATAGGAAGGGTCTCAGGTTTGGTATTAGAAGCATAGAGATATCACATCTCATGCTATAGGAAGGGTCTCAGGATTTGAATGGCAAGGAGTTGGATATCACATCTCATGCCATAGGAAGGGTCTCAGGTTTGGTATAAGCATTCAGATATCACATCTCTGCTATCGGAAGGGTCTCAGGATTGGATTGGGAAGGAGTTAGATATCCCTTCTCATGCTATAGGAAGTGTCTCAGGTTGGAATGGGAAGGAGTTGGATATCACATCTCATGTTATAGGAAGGGTCTCGGGATTGGAATGGGAAGGACTTGGATGTCACATCTCATGCTTTAGGGAGGGTCTCAAGTTTGATATTAGAAGCATTGAGATAACAAATCTCATGATATCGGAAGGGTCTCAGGATTGGAATGGGAAGGAGTTGGATATCACATCTCATGATAAAGGAAGGGTCTAAGGTTTGGAAGGGGAAGGATTTGGATATCACATCTCATGTTATAGGACGGGTCTCAGGTTTGGTATTAGAAGCATTGAGATATCAAGTCTCATGGTATAAGAAGGGTCTCAGAATTGGAATGGGAAGGAGTTGGATATCACACCTCAAGCTATAGGAAGGGTCTCAGGATTGGAATGGGAAGGACTTGGATATCACATCTCATGCTATAGGGAGGGTCTCAAGTTTGATATTAGAAGCTTTGAGATATCACATCTCATGATATCGGAAGGGTCTCAGGATTGGAATGGGAAGGAGTTGGATATCACATCTCATGATAAAGGAAGGGTCTAAGGTTTGGAAGGGGAAGGATTTGGATATCACATCTCATGTTATATTACGGGTCTCACGTTTGTATTAGAAGCATTGAGATATCAAGTCTCATAGTATAGGAAGGGTCTCAGAATTGGAATGGGAAGGAGTTGGATATCACATCTCAAGCTATAGGAAGGGTCTCAGGATTGGAATGGGAAGGACTTGGATATCACATCTCATGCTATAGGAAGGCTCTCAGGTTTGGAAGGGGAAATAGTTGGATATCACATTTCATGTTAGAGGTAGGATCTCAGGTTTGGTATTAGAGGCATTGAGATATCACATCTCATGCTATCAGAAGGGTCTTAGGAATGGAATGGGAAGGAGTTGGATATCACATCTCATGCTAAAGGGAGGGTCTCAGGTTTGGAAGGGGAAGGATTTGGATATCACATCTCATGTTATAGGAAGGATCTCAGGTTTGGTATTAGAAGCATTGAGATATCACATCTCATGCTATCGGAAGGATCTCAGGTTTGGTATTAGAAGCATTGAGATATCACATCTCATGCTATCAGAAGAGTCTCAGGATTGGAATAGGAAGGAGTTGGATATCACATCTCATGCTAAAGGGAGGGTCTCAGGATTGGAAGGGGAAGGATTTGGATATCACATCTCATGTTATCGGAAGGATCTCACGTTTGGTATTAGAAGTATTGAGATATCATATCTCATGCTATAGGAAGGGTCTCAGGATTGGAATGGGAAGGAGTTGGATATCACATCTCATGCTATAGGGAGGGTCTCAGGATTGGAATGGGAAGGACTTAGATATCACATATCATGCTATAGGGAGGGTCTCAGTTTTGATATTAGAAGCATTGAGATATCACATCTCATGCTATAGGAAGTGTCTCAGGATTGGAATGGGAAGGTGCTGGATATCACATCTCATGTTAAAGGAAGGGTCTCAGGTTTGGAACGGGAAGGATTTGGATATCACATCTCATGTTATAGGAAGGGTCTCAGGTTTGGTATAAGCATTGAGATATCACATCTCTGCTATCGGAAGTGTCTCAGGATTGGAATGGGAAGGAGTTGGATATCCCATCTCATGTTATAGGACGGGTCTCAGGTTTGTTATTAGAATCATTGAGATATCATATTGCATGCTGTAGGAAGGGTCTAAGGGTTGGAATGGGAAGGACTTGGATATCACATTTCATGTTAGAGGAAGGATCTCAGGTGTGGTATTAGAAGCATTGAGATATCACATCTCATGCTATAGGAAGGGTCTCAGGATTGGAATGGGAAGCAGTTGGATATCACATCTCATGCTATAGGAAGGGTCTCAGGTTTGGTATAAGCATTGAGATATCACATCTCATGCTATAGGACGGGTCTCAGGATTGGAATGGAAGGAGTTGGATATCACATCTCATGTTATAGGAAGGATCTCAGGTTTGGTATTAGAAGCATTGAGACATCACATCTCATGCTATAGGAAGGGTCTCAGGGTTGGAATGGGAAGGAGTTGGATATCACATCTCATCCAATAGGAAGGGTCTCAGGTTTGGAATGGGAAGGAATTGGATATCACATCTCATGTTATAGGAAGGATCTCAGGTTTGGTATTAGAAGCATTGAGATATCACATCTCATGCTATAGGAAGGGTCTCAGGATTGGAATGTGAAGGATTTGGATATCACATCTCATGCTAAAGGAAGGGTCTCAGGTTTGGTAGAAGCATTGAGATATCACGTCTCTGCTATCGGAAGGGTCTCAGGATTGGATTGGGAAGGAGTTGGATATCACATCTCATGCCATAGGAAGGGTCTCAGGTTTGGTATAAGCATTGAGATATCACATCTCTGCTATCGGAAGGGTCTCAGGATTGGATTGGGAAGGAGTTGGATATCCCTTCTCATGCTATAGGAAGTGTCTCAGGTTGGAATGGGAAGGAGTTGGATATCACATCTCATGTTATAGGAAGGGTCTCAGGATTGGAATGGGAAGGATTTGGATATCACATCTCTTGCTATAGGAAGGGTCTCAGGATTGGAATGGGTAGGAGTTGGATATTACTTTCTTGCTATAGGAAGGGTCTCATGTTTGGAATGGGAAGGAGTTGGATATCACATATGCTATAGTTAGTGTCTCAGGTTCGGAACGGGAAGGAGTTGGATATCACATCTCATGTTATAGGAAGGGTCTCAGGCTTGGTATAAGCATTGAGATATCACATCTCTGCTATCGGAAGCGGCTCAGGATTGGAATGGGAAGGAGTTGGATATCCCATCTCATGTTATAGGAAGAGTCTCTGGTTTGGTAGAATCATTGAGATATCACATCGCATGCTGTAGGAAGGGTCAAAGGATTGGAATGGGATGGACTTGGATATCACATCTCATGCTATAGGTAGGCTCTCAGGTTTGGTATAAGCATTGAGATATCACATCTCATGCTATAGGAAGGGTCTCAGGATTGGAATGGGAAGGAATTGGATATCACATCTCATGCTATAGGAAGGGTCTCAGATTTGGTATAAGCATTGAGATATCACATCTCATGCTAAAGGAAGAGTCTCAGGATTGGAATGTGAAGGATTTGGATATCACATCTCATGCTAAAGGAAGGGTCTCAGGTTTGGTAGAAGCATTGAGATATCACGTCGCTGCTATCGGAAGGGTCTCAGGATTGGATTGGGAAGGAGTTGGATATCCCTTCTCATGCTATAGGAAGGGTCTCAGGATTTGAATGGCAAGGAGTTGGATATCACATCTCATGCCATAGGAAGGGTCTCAGGTTTGGTATAAGCATTGAGATATCACATCTCTGCTATCGGAAGGGTCTCAGGATTGGATTGGGAAGGAGTTGGATATCCCTTCTCATGCTATAGGAAGTGTCGCAGGTTGGAATGGGAAGGAGTTGGATATCACATCTCATGCTATAGGAAGGGTCTCAGGTTTGGTATAAGCATTGAGATATCACATCTCATGCTATAGGACGGGTCTCAGGATTGTAATGGAAGGAGTTGGATATCACATCTCATGTTATAGGAAGGATCTCAGGTTTGGTATTAGAATCATTGAGACATCACATCTCATGCTATAGGAAGGGTCTCAGGGTTGGAATGGGAAGGAGTTGGATATCACAACTCATCCAATAGGAAGGGTCTCAGGTTTGGAATGGGAAGGAATTGGATATCACATCTCATGTTATAGGAAGGATCTCAGGTTTGGTATTAGAAGCATAGAGATATCACATCTCATGCTATAGGAAGGGTCTAAGGATTGGAATGGGAAGGATTTGGATATCACATCTCATGCTAAAGGAAGGGTCTCAGGTTTGGTAGAAGCATTGAGATATCACGTCTCTGCTATCGGAAGGGTCTCAGGATTGGATTGGGAAGGAGTTGGATATCCCTTTTCATGCTATAGGAAGGGTCTCAGGATTTGAATGGCAAGGAGTTGGATATCACATCTCATGCCACAGGAAGGGTCTCAGGTTTGGTTTAAGCATTGAGATATCACATCTCTGCTATCGGAAGGGTCTCAGGATTGGATTGGGAAGGAGTTGGATATCCCTTCTCATGCTATAGGAAGTGTCTCAGGTTGGAATGGGAAGGAGTTGGATATCACATCTCATGTTATAGGAAGGGTCTCAGGATTGGAATGGGAAGGATTTGGATATCGCATCTCTTGCTATAGGAAGGGTCTCAGGATTGGAATGGGTAGGAGTTGGATATTACTTTCTTGCTATAGGAAGGGTCTCATGTTTGGAATGGGAAGGAGTTGGATATCACATATGCTATAGTTAGTGTCTCAGGTTCGGAACGGGAAGGAGTTGGATATCACATCTCATGTTATAGGAAGGGTCTCAGGTTTGGTATAAGCATTGAGATATCACATCTCTGCTATCGGAAGCGGCTCAGGATTTGAATGGGAAGGAGTTGGATATCCCATCTCATGTTATAGGAAGAGTCTCTGGTTTGGTATTAGAATCATTGAGATATCACATCGCATGCTGTAGGAAGGGTCTAAGGATTGGAATGGGGTGGACTTGGATATCACATGTCATGCTATAGGTAGGCTCTCAGTTTTGGTATAAGCATTGAGATATCACATCTCATGCTATAGGAAGGGTCTCAGGATTGGAATGGGAAGGAATTGGATATCACATCTCATGCTATAGGAAGGGTCTCAGATTTGGTATAAGCATTGAGATATCACATCTCATGCTAAAGGAAGGGTCTCAGGATTGGAATGGGAAGGAGTTGTATATGACATCTCAGGCCATAGGAAGATTCTCAGGTTTGGTATAAGCATTGAGATATCACATCTCTGCTATCGGAAAGGTCTCAGGATTGGAATGGGAAGGAGTTGGATATCCCATCTCATGTTATAGGAAGGGTCTCAGGTTTGGTATTAGAAGCATAGAGATATCACATCTCATGCTATAGGAAGGGTCTAAGGATTGGAATGGGAAGGACTTGGATGTCACATCTCATGCTATAGGGAGGGTCTCAAGTTTGATATTAGAAGCATTGAGATAACAAATCTCATAATATCGGAAGGGTCTCAGGATTGGAATGGGAAGGAGTTGGATATCACATCTCATGATAAAGGAAGGGTCTAAGGTTTGGAAGGGGAAGGATTTGGATATCACATCTCATGTTATAGGACGGGTCTCAGGTTTGGTATTAGAAGCATTGAGATATCAAGTCTCATGGTATACGAAGGGTCTCAGAATTGGAATGGGAAGGAGTTGGATATCACACCTCAAGCTATAGGAAGGGTCTCAGGATTGGAATGGGAAGGAGTTTGATATCACATCTCATGCCATAGTATGGGTCTCAGGTTTGGTAGAAGCATTGGGATATCACATCTCATGCTATCGGAAGGGTATCAGTATTGGATTTGGAAGAAGTTGGATATCCCATCTCATGCTATAGGAAGGGTCTCAGGTTGGAATGGGAAGGAGTTGGATATCACATTTCATGTTATAGGAAGGGTCTCAGGATTGGAATGGGAAGGACTTGGATATCATATCTCATGCTATAGAACGGGTCTCAGGTTTGTTATTAGAATCATTGAGATATCATATTGCATGCTGTAGGAAGGGTCTAAGGATTGGAATGGGAAGGACCTGGATATCACATCTCATGCTATAGATAGGCTCTTAGGTTTGGAAAGGGAAGGAGTTGGATATCACATCTCATGTTATAGGATGGATCTCAGGTTTGGTATTAGAAGTATTGAGATATCACATCTCATGTTATCGGAAGGATCTCAGGTTTGGTATTAGAAGTATTGAGATATCACATCTCATGCTATAGGAAGGGTCTCAGGATTGGAATGGGAAGGAGTTGGATATCACATCTCATGCTAAAGGAAGGGTCTCAGGTTTGGTAGAAGCATTGAGATATCACATCTCATGCTATAGGAAGGGTCTCAGGATTGGAATGGGAAGGACTTAGATATCACATATCATGCTATAGGGAGGGTCTCAGTTTTGATATTAGAAGCATTGAGATATCACATCTCATGCTATCGGAAGTGTCTCAGGATTGGAATGGGAAGGATATCACATCTCATGCTAAAGGAAGGGTCTCAGGTTTGGAACGGGAAGGAGTTAAATTTCACATCTCATGTTATAGGAAGGGTCTCAGGTTTGGTATAAACATTGAGATATCACATCTCTGCTATCGGAAGTGTCTCAGGATTGGCATGGGAAGGAGTTGGATATCCCATCTCATGTTATAGGACGGGTCTCAGGTTTGTTATTAGAATCATTGAGATATCATATTGCATGCTGTAGGAAGGGTCTAAGGGTTGGAATGTGAAGGACTTGGATATCACATCTCATGCTATAGATAGGCTCTTAGGTTTGGAAAGGGAAGGAGTTGGATATCACATTTCATGTTAGAGGAAGGATCTCAGGTTTGGTATTAGAAGCATTGAGATATCACATCTCATGCTATAGGAAGGGTCTCAGGATTGGAATGGGAAGGAGTTGGATATCACATCTCATGCTATAGGAAGGGTCTCAGGTTTGGTATAAGCATTGAGATATCACATCTCATGCTATAGGACGGGTCTCAGGATTGGAATGGAAGGAGTTGGATATCACATCTCATGTTATAGGAAGGATCTCAGGTTTGGTATTAGAAGCATTGAGACATCACATCTCATGCTATAGGAAGGGTCTCAGGGTTGGAATGGGAAGGAGTTGGATATCACATCTCATCCAATAGGAAGGGTCTCAGGTTTGGAATGGGAAGTAATTGGATATCACATCTCATGTTATAGGAAGGATCTCAGGTTTGGTATTAGAAGCATTGAGATATCAAATCTCATGCTATAGGAAGGGTCTCAGGATTGGAATGTGAAGGATTTGGATATCACATCTCATGCTAAAGGAAGGGTCTCAGGTTTGGTAGAAGCATTGAGATATCACGTCTCTGCTATCGGAAGGGTCTCAGGATTGGATTGGGAAGGAGTTGGATATCCCTTTTCATGCTATAGGAAGGGTCTCAGGTTTGGTATAAGCATTGAGATATCACATCTCTGCTATCGGAAGGGTCTCAGGATTGGATTGGGAAGGAGTTGGATATCCCTTCTCATGCCATAGGAAGTGTCTCAGGTTGGAATGGGAAGGAGTTGGATATCACATCTCATGTTATAGGAAGGGTCTCAGGATTGGAATGGGAAGGATTTGGATATCACATCTCTTGCTATAGGAAGGGTCTCAGGATTGGAATGGGTAGGAGTTGGATATTACTTTCTTGCTATAGGAAGGGTCTCATGTTTGGAATGGGAAGGAGTTGGATATCACATATGCTATAGTTAGTGTCTCAGGTTTGGAACGGGAAGGAGTTGGATATCACATCTCATGTTATAGGAAGGGTGTCAGGTTTGGTATAAGCATTGAGATATCACATCTCTGCTATCGGAAGCGGCTCAGGATTGGAATGGGAAGGAGTTGGATATCCCATCTCATGTTATAGGAAGAGTCTCTGGTTTGGTATTAGAATAATTGAGATATCACATTGCATGTTGTAGGAAGGGTCTAAGGATTGGAATGGGATGGACTTGGATATCACATCTCATGCTATAGGTAGGCTCTCAGGTTTGGTATAAGCATTGAGATATCACATCTCATGCTATAGGAAGGGTCTCAGGATTGGAATGGGAAGGAATTGGATATCACATCTCATGCTATAGGAAGGGTCTCAGATTTGGTATAAGCATTGAGATATCACATATCATGCTAAAGGAAGGGTCTCAGGATTGGAATGGGAAGGAGTTGTATATGACATCTCAGGCCATAGGAAGGTTCTCAGGTTTGGTATAAGCATTGAGATATCACATCTCTGCTATCGGAAAGGTCTCAGGATTGGAATGGGAAGGAGTTGGATATCCCATCTCATGTTATAGGAAGGATCTCAGGTTTGGTTTTAGAAGCATAGAGATATCACATCTCATGCTATAGGAAGGGTCTCAGGATTGGAATGGGAAGGACTTGGATGTCACATCTCATGCTATAGGGAGGGTCTCAAGTTTGATATTAGAAGCATTGAGATAACAAATCTCATGATATCGGAAGGGTCTCAGGATTGGAATGGGAAGGATTTGGATATCACATCTCATGATAAAGGAAGGGTCTAAGGTTTGGAAGGGGAAGGATTTGGATATCACATCTCATGTTATAGGACGGGTCTCAGGTTTGGTATTAGAAGCATTGAGATATCAAGTCTCATGGTATAAGAAGGGTCTCAGAATTGGAATGGGAAGGAGTTGGATATCACACCTCAAGCTATAGGAAGGGTATCAGTATTGGATTTCGAAGAAGTTGGATATCCCATCTCATGCTATAGGAAGGGTCTCAGGTTGGAATGGGAAGGAGTTGGATATCACATTTCATGTTATAGGAAGGGTCTCAGGATTGGAATGGGAAGGACTTGGATATCATATCTCATGCTATAGGACGGGTCTCAGGTTTGTTATTAGAATCATTGAGATATCATATTGCATGCTGTAGGAAGGGTCTAAGGATTGGAATAGGAAGGACCTGGATATCACATCTCATGCTATAGATAGGCTCTTAGGTTTGGAAAGGGAAGGAGTTGGATATCACATTTCATGTTAGAGGAAGGATCTCAGGTTTGGTATTAGAAGCACTGAGATATCACATCTCATGCTATAGGAAGGGTCTCAGGATTGGAATGGGAAGTAGTTGGATATCACATCTCATGCTATAGGAAGGGTCTCAGGTTTGGTATAAGCATTGAGATATCACATCTCATGCTATAGGACGGGTCTCAGGATTGGAATGGAAGGAGTTGGATATCACATCTCATGTTATAGGAAGGATCTCAGGTTTGGTATTAGAATCATTGAGACATCACATCTCATGCTATAGGAAGGGTCTCAGGGTTGGAATGGGAAGGAGTTGGATATCACAACTCATCCAATAGGAAGGGTCTCAGGTTTGGAATGGGAAGGAATTGGATATCACATCTCATGTTATAGGAAGGATCTCAGGTTTGGTATTAGAAGCATTGAGATATCACATCTCATGCTATAGGAAGGGTCTCAGGATTGGAATGTGAAGGATTTGGATATCACATCTCATGCAAAAGGAAGGGTCTCAGGTTTGGTAGAAGCATTGAGATATCACGTCTCTGCTATCAGAAGGGTCTCAGGATTGGATTGGGAAGGAGTTGGATATCCCTTCTCATGCTATAGGAAGGGTCTCAGGATTTGAATGGCAAGGAGTTGGATATCACATCTCATGCCATACGAAGGGTCTCAGGTTTGGTATAAGCATTGAGATATCACATCTCTGCTATCGGAAGGGTCTCAGGATTGGAATGGGAAGGACTTGGATATCACATCTCATGCTATAGGGAGGGTCTCAAGTTTGATATTAGAAGCTTTGAGATATCACATCTCATGATATCGGAAGGGTCTCAGGATTGGAATGGGAAGGAGTTGGATATCACATCTCATGATAAAGGAAGGGTCTAAGGTTTGGAAGGGGAAGGATTTGGATATCACATCTCATGTTATATTACGGGTCTCAGGTTTGGTATTAGAAGCATTGAGATATCAAGTCTCAGAGTATAGGAAGGGTCTCAGAATTGGAATGGGAAGGAGTTGGATATCACATCTCAAGCTATAGGAAGGGTCTCAGGATTGGAATGGGAAGGACTTGGATATCACATCTCATGATATAGGAAGGCTCTCAGGTTTGGAAGGGGAAAGAGTTGGATATCACATTTCATGTTTTAGGTAGGATCTCAGGTTTGGTATTAGAGGCATTGAGATATCACATCTCATGCTATCAGAAGGGTCTCGGGAATGGAATGGGAAGGAGTTGGATATCACATCTCATGCTAAAGGGAGGGTCTCAGGTTTGGAAGGGAAAGGATTTGGATATCACATCTCATGTTATAGGAAGGATCTCAGGTTTGGTATTAGAAGCATTGAGATATCACATCTCATGCTATCAGAAGGGTCTCAGGATTGGAATGGGAAGGAGTTGGATATCACATCTCATGCTAAAGGGAGGGTCTCAGGTTTGGAAGGGGAAGGATTTGGATATCACATCTCATGTTATCGGAAGGATCTCACGTTTGGTATTAGAAGTATTGAGATATCATATCTCATGCTATAGGAAGGGTCTCAGGATTGGAATGGGAAGGAGTTGGATATCACATCTCATGTTATAGGAAGTGTCTCAGGATTGTAATGGGAAGGACTTGGATATCACATCTCATGCTATAGGTAGGGTCTCAAGTTTGATATTAGAAGCATTGAGATATCACATCTCATGCTATAGGAAGGGTCTGAGGATTGGAATGGGAAGGAGTTGGATATCACATCTCATGCTATGGGAAGGGTCTCAGGTTTGGTATAAGCAGTGAGATATCACATCTCATGCTATAGGAAGTGTCTCAGGATTGGAATGGGAAGGAGTTGGATATCACATCTCATGTTATAGGAAGGATCTCAGGTTTGGTATAAGCATTGAGATATCACATCTCTGCTACCGGAAGGGTCTCAGGATTGGAATGGGAAGGAGTTGGATATTCCCATCTCATGTTATAGGAAGGGTCTCAGGTTTGGTATTAGAAGCATTGAGATATCACATCTCATGCTATAGGAAGGGTCTCAGGATTGGAATGGGAAGGACTTGGATATCACATCTCATGCTATAGGGAGGGTCTCAAGTTTGATATTAGAAGCTTTGAGATATCACATCTCATGATATCGGAAGGGTCTCAGGATTGGAATGGGAAGGAGTTGGATATCACATCTCATGATAAAGGAAGGGTCTAAGGTTTGGAAGGGGAAGGATTTGGATATCACATCTCATGTTATATTACGGGTCTCATGTTTGTATTAGAAGCATTGAGATATCAAGTCTCATAGTATAGGAAGGGTCTCAGAATTGGAATGGGAAGGAGTTGGATATCACATCTCAAGCTATAGGAAGGGTCTCAGGATTGGAATGGGAAGGACTTGGATATCACATCTCATGCTATAGGAAGGCTCTCAGGTTTGGAAGGGGAAAGAGTTGGATATCACATTTCATGTTAGAGGTAGGATCTCAGGTTTGGTATTAGAGGCATTGAGATATCACATCTCATGCTATCAGAAGGGTCTCAGGAATGGAATGGGAAGGAGTTGGATATCACATCTCATGCTAAAGGGAGGGTCTCAGGTTTGGAAGGGGAAGGATTTGGATATCAAATCTCATGTTATAGGAAGGATCTCAGGTTTGGTATTAGAAGCATTGAGATATCACATCTCATGCTATCGGAAGGATCTCAGGTTTGGTATTAGAAGCATTGAGATATCACATCTCATGCTATCAGAAGAGTCTCAGGATTGGAATAGGAAGGAGTTGGATATCACAACTCATGCTAAAGGGAGGGTCTCAGGATTGGAAGGGGAAGGATTTGGATATCACATCTCATGTTATCGGAAGGATCTCACGTTTGGTATTAGAAGTATTGAGATATCATATCTCATGCTATAGGAAGGGTCTCAGGATTGGAATGGGAAGGAGTTGGATATCACATCTCATGCTATAGGGAGGGTCTCAGGATTGGAATGGGAAGGACTTAGATATCACATATCATGCTATAGGGAGGGTCTCAGTTTTGATATTAGAAGCATTGAGATATCACATCTCATGCTATAGGAAGTGTCTCAGGATTGGAATGGGAAGGTGCTGGATATCACATCTCATGCTAAAGGAAGGGTCTCAGGTTTGGAACGGGAAGGATTTGGATATCACATCTCATGTTATAGGAAGGGTCTCAGGTTTGGTATAAGCATTGAGATATCACATCTCTGCTATCGTAAGTGTCTCAGGATTGGAATGGGAAGGAGTTGGATATCCCATCTCATGTTATAGGACGGGTCTCAGGTTTGTTATTAGAATCATTGAGATATCATATTGCATGCTGTAGGAAGGGTCTAAGGGTTGGAATGGGAAGGACTTGGATATCACATCTCATGGTATAGATAGGCTCTTAGGTTTGGAAAGGGAAGGAGTTGGATATCACATTTCATGTTAGAGGAAGGATCTCAGGTTTGGTATTAGAAGCATTGAGATATCACATCTCATGCTATAGGAAGGGTCTCAGGATTGGAATGGGAAGCAGTTGGATATCACATCTCATGCTAAAGGGAGGGTCTCAGGTTTGGAAGGGGAAGGATTTGGATATCACATCTCATGTTATAGGAAGGATCTCAGGTTTGGTATTAGAAGCATTGAGATATCACATCTCATGCTATCGGAAGGATCTCAGGTTTGGTATTAGAAGCATTGAGATATCACATCTCATGCTATCAGAAGAGTCTCAGGATTGGAATAGGAAGGAGTTGGATATCCCATCTCATGTTATAGGACGGGTCTCAGGTTTGTTATTGGAATCATTGAGATATCATATTGCATGCTGTAGGAAGGGTCTAAGGGTTGGAATGTGAAGGACTTGGATATCACATCTCATGCTATAGATAGGCTCTTAGGTTTGGAAAGGGAAGGAGTTGGATCTCACATTTCATGTTAGAGGAAGGATCTCAGGTTTGGTATTAGAAGCATTGAGATATCACATCTCATGCTATAGGAAGGGTCTCAGGATTGGAATGGGAAGGAGTTGGATATCACATCTCATGCTATAGGAAGGGTCTCAGGTTTGGTATAAGCATTGAGATATCACATCTCATGCTATAGGAAGGGTCTCAGGATTGGAATGGAAGGAGTTGGATATCAGATCTCATGTTATAGGAAGGATCTCAGGTTTGGTATTAGAAGCATTGAGATATCACATCTCATGCTATAGGAAGGGTCTCAGGATTGGAATGTGAAGGATTTGGATATCACATCTCATGCTAAAGGAAGGGTCTCAGGTTTGGTAGAAGCATTGAGATATCACGTCGCTGCTATCGGAAGGGTCTCAGGATTGGATTGGGAAGGAGTTGGATATCCCTTCTCATGCTATAGGAAGGGTCTCAGGATTTGAATGGCAAGGAGTTGGATATCACATCTCATGCCATATGAAGGGTCTCAGGTTTGGTATAAGCATTGAGATATCACATCTCTGCTATCGGAAGGGTCTCAGGATTGGATTGGGAATGAGTTGGATATCCCTTCTCATGCTATAGGAAGTGTCTCAGGTTGGAATGGGAAGGAGTTGGATATCACATCTCATGTTATAGGAAGGGTCTCAGGATTGGAATGGGAAGGATTTAGATATCACATCTCTTGCTATAGGAAGGGTCTCAGGATTGGAATGGGTAGGAGTTGGATATTACTTTCTTGCTATAGGAAGGGTCTCATGTTTGGAATGGGAAGGAGTTGGATATCACATATGCTATAGTTAGTGTCTCAGGTTTGGAACGGGAAGGAGTTGGATATCACATCTCATGTTATAGGAAGGGTCTCAGGTTTGGTATAAGCATTGAGATATCACATCTCTGCTATCGGAAGCGGCTCAGGATTGGAATGGGAAGGAGTTGGATATCCCATCTCATGTTATAGGAAGAGTCTCTGGTTTGGTATTAGAATAATTGAGATATCACATTGCATGTTGTAGGAAGGGTCTAAGGATTGGAATGGGATGGACTTGGATATCACATCTCATGCTATAGGTAGGCTCTCAGGTTTGGTATAAGCATTGAGATATCACATCTCATGCTATAGGAAGGGTCTCAGGATTGGAATGGGAAGGAATTGGATATCACATCTCATGCTATAGGAAGGGTCTCAGATTTGGTATAAGCATTGAGATATCACATATCATGCTAAAGGAAGGGTCTCAGGATTGGAATGGGAAGGAGTTGTATATGACATCTCAGGCCATAGGAAGGTTCTCAGGTTTGGTATAAGCATTGAGATATCACATCTCTGCTATCGGAAAGGTCTCAGGATTGGAATGGGAAGGAGTTGGATATCCCATCTCATGTTATAGGAAGGATCTCAGGTTTGGTATTAGAAGCATAGAGATATCACATCTCATGCTATAGGAAGGGTCTCAGGATTGGAATGGGAAGGACTTGGATGTCACATCTCATGCTATAGGGAGGGTCTCAAGTTTGATATTAGAAGCATTGAGATAACAAATCTCATGATATCGGAAGGGTCTCAGGATTGGAATGGGAAGGAGTTGGATATCACATCTCATGATAAAGGAAGGGTCTAAGGTTTGGAAGGGGAAGGATTTGGATATCACATCTCATGTTATAGGACGGGTCTCAGGTTTGGTATTAGAAGCATTGAGATATCAAGTCTCATGGTATAAGAAGGGTCTCAGAATTGGAATGGGAAGGAGTTGGATATCACACCTCAAGCTATAGGAAGGGTCTCAGGATTGGAATGGGAAGGAGTTTGATATCACATCTCATGCCATAGTATGGGTCTCAGGTTTGGTAGAAGCATTGGGATATCACATCTCATGCTATTGGAAGGGTATCAGTATTGGATTTTGAAGAAGTTGGATATCCCATCTCATGCTATAGGAAGGGTCTCAGGTTGGAATGGGAAGGAGTTGGATATCACATTTCATGTTATAGGAAGGGTCTCAGGATTGGAATGGGAAGGACTTGGATATCATATCTCATGCTATAGGACGGGTCTCAGGTTTGTTATTAGAATCATTGAGATATCATATTGCATGCTGTAGGAAGGGTCTAAGGATTGGAATAGGAAGGACCTGGATATCACATCTCATGCTATAGATAGGCTCTTAGGTTTGGAAAGGGAAGGAGTTGGATATCACATTTCATGTTAGAGGAAGGATCTCAGGTTTGGTATTAGAAGCACTGAGATATCACATCTCATGCTATAGGAAGGGTCTCAGGATTGGAATGGGAAGTAGTTGGATATCACATCTCATGCTATAGGAAGGGTCTCAGGTTTGGTATAAGCATTGAGATATCACATCTCATGCTATAGGACGGGTCTCAGGATTGGAATGGAAGGAGTTGGATATCACATCTCATGTTATAGGAAGGATCTCAGGTTTGGTATTAGAATCATTGAGACATCACATCTCATGCTATAGGAAGGGTCTCAGGGTTGGAATGGGAAGGAGTTGGATATCACAACTCATCCAATAGGAAGGGTCTCAGGTTTGGAATGGGAAGGAATTGGATATCACATCTCATGTTATAGGAAGGGTCTCAGGTTTGGTATTAGAAGCATTGAGATATCACATCTCATGCTATAGGAAGGGTCTCAGGATTGGAATGTGAAGGATTTGGATACCACATCTCATGCTAAAGGAAGGGTCTCAGGTTTGGTAGAAGCATTGAGATATCACGTCTCTGCTATCGGAAGGGTCTCAGGATTGGATTGGGAAGGAGTTGGATATCCCTTCTCATGCTATAGGAAGGGTCTCAGGATTTGAATGGCAAGGAGTTGGATATCACATCTCATGCCATACGAAGGGTCTCAGGTTTGGTATAAGCATTGAGATATCACATCTCTGCTATCGGAAGGGTCTCAGGATTGGAATGGGAAGGAGTTGGATATTCCCATCTCATGTAATAGGAAGGGTCTCAGGTTTGGTATTAGAAGCATTGAGATATCACATCTCATGCTATAGGAAGGGTCTCAGGATTGGAATGGGAAGGACTTGGATATCACATCTCATGCTATAGGGAGGGTCTCAAGTTTGATATTAGAAGCTTTGAGATATCACATCTCATGATATCGGAAGGGTCTCAGGATTGGAATGGGAAGGAGTTGGATATCACATCTCATGATAAAGGAAGGGTCTAAGGTTTGGAAGGGGAAGGATTTGGATATCACATCTCATGTTATATTACGGGTCTCAGGTTTGGTATTAGAAGCATTGAGATATCAAGTCTCAGAGTATAGGAAGGGTCTCAGAATTGGAATGGGAAGGAGTTGGATATCACATCTCAAGCTATAGGAAGGGTCTCAGGATTGGAATGGGAAGGACTTGGATATCACATCTCATGCTATAGGAAGGCTCTCAGGTTTGGAAGGGGAAAGAGTTGGATATCACATTTCATGTTAGAGGTAGGATCTCAGGTTTGGTATTAGAGGCATTGAGATATCACATCTCATGCTATCAGAAGGGTCTCGGGAATGGAATGGGAAGGAGTTGGATATCACATCTCATGCTAAAGGGAGGGTCTCAGGTTTGGAAGGGAAAGGATTTGGATATCACATCTCATGTTATAGGAAGGATCTCAGGTTTGGTATTAGAAGCATTGAGATATCACATTTCATGCTATCAGAAGGGTCTCAGGATTGGAATGGGAAGGAGTTGGATATCACATCTCATGCTAAAGGGAGGGTCTCAGGTTTGGAAGGGGAAGGATTTGGATATCACATCTCATGTTATCGGAAGGATCTCACGTTTGGTATTAGAAGTATTGAGATATCATATCTCATGCTATAGGAAGGGTCTCAGGATTGGAATGGGAAGGAGTTGGATATCACATCTCATGTTATAGGAAGTGTCTCAGGATTGTAATGGGAAGGACTTGGATATCACATCTCATGCTATAGGTAGGGTCTCAAGTTTGATATTAGAAGCATTGAGATATCACATCTCATGCTATAGGAAGGGTCTGAGGATTGGAATGGGAAGGAGTTGGATATCACATCTCATGCTATGGGAAGGGTCTCAGGTTTGGTATAAGCAGTGAGATATCGTATCTCATGCTATAGGAAGTGTCTCAGGATTGGAATGGGAAGGAGTTGGATATCACATCTCATGTTATAGGAAGGATCTCAGGTTTGGTATAAGCATTGAGATATCACATCTCTGCTACCGGAAGGGTCTCAGGATTGGAATGGGAAGGAGTTGGATATTCCCATCTCATGTTATAGGAAGGGTCTCAGGTTTGGTATTAGAAGCATTGAGATATCACATCTCATGCTATCAGAAGGGTCTCAGGAATGGAATGGGAAGGAGTTGGATATCACATCTCATGCTAAAGGGAGGGTCTCAGGTTTGGAAGGGGAAGGATTTGGATATCACATCTCATGTTATAGGAAGGATCTCAGGTTTGGTATTAGAAGCATTGAGATATCACATCTCATGCTATAGGAAGGGTCTCAGGATTGGAATGGGAAGGACTTGGATATCACATCTCATGCTATAGGGAGGGTCTCAAGTTTGATATTAGAAGCTTTGAGATATCACATCTCATGATATCGGAAGGGTCTCAGGATTGGAATGGGAAGGAGTTGGATATCACATCTCATGATAAAGGAAGGGTCTAAGGTTTGGAAGGGGAAGGATTTGGATATCACATCTCATGTTATATTACGGGTCTCACGTTTGTATTAGAAGCATTGAGATATCAAGTCTCATAGTATAGGAAGGGTCTCAGAATTGGAATGGGAAGGAGTTGGATATCACATCTCAAGCTATAGGAAGGGTCTCAGGATTGGAATGGGAAGGACTTGGATATCACATCTCATGCTATAGGAAGGCTCTCAGGTTTGGAAGGGGAAAGAGTTGGATATCACATTTCATGTTAGAGGTAGGATCTCAGGATTGGTATTAGAGGCATTGAGATATCACATCTCATGCTATCAGAAGGGTCTCAGGAATGGAATGGGAAGGAGTTGGATATCACATCTCATGCTAAAGGGAGGGTCTCAGGTTTGGAAGGGGAAGGATTTGGATATCACATCTCATGTTATAGGAAGGATCTCAGGTTTGGTATTAGAAGCATTGAGATATCACATCTCATGCTATCGGAAGGATCTCAGGTTTGGTATTAGAAGCATTGAGATATCACATCTCATGCTATCAGAAGAGTCTCAGGATTGGAATAGGAAGGATTTGGATATCACATCTCATGCTAAAGGGAGGGTCTCAGGATTGGAAGGGGAAGGATTTGGATATCACATCTCATGTTATCGGAAGGATCTCACGTTTGGTATTAGAAGTATTGAGATATCATATCTCATGCTATAGGAAGGGTCTCAGGATTGGAATGGGAAGGAGTTGGATATCACATCTCATGCTATAGGGAGGGTCTCAGGATTGGAATGGGAAGGACTTAGATATCACATATCATGCTATAGGGAGGGTCTCAGTTTTGATATTAGAAGCATTGAGATATCACATCTCATGCTATAGGAAGTGTCTCAGGATTGGAATGGGAAGGTGCTGGATATCACATCTCATGCTAAAGGAAGGGTCTCAGGTTTGGAACGGGAAGGATTTGGATATCACATCTCATGTTATAGGAAGGGTCTCAGGTTTGGTATAAGCATTGAGATATCACATCTCTGCTATCGGAAGTGTCTCAGGATTGGAATGGGAAGGAGTTGGATATCCCATCTCATGTTATAGGACGGGTCTCAGGTTTGTTATTAGAATCATTGAGATATCATATTGCATGCTGTAGGAAGGGTCTAAGGGTTGGAATGGGAAGGACTTGGATATCACATCTCATGGTATAGATAGGCTCTTAGGTTTGGAAAGGGAAGGAGTTGGATATCACATTTCATGTTAGAGGAAGGATCTCAGGTTTGGTATTAGAAGCATTGAGATATCACATCTCATGCTATAGGAAGGGTCTCAGGATTGGAATGGGAAGCAGTTGGATATCACATCTCATGCTATAGGAAGGGTCTCAGGTTTGGTATAAGCATTGAGATATCACATCTCATGCTATAGGACGGGTCTCAGGATTGGAATGGAAGGAGTTGGATATCACATCTCATGTTATAGGAAGGATCTCAGGTTTGGTATTAGAAGCATTGAGACATCACATCTCATGCTATAGGAAGGGTCTCAGGGTTGGAATGGGAAGGAGTTGGATATCACATCTCATCCAATAGGAAGGGTCTCAGGTTTGGAATGGGAAGGAATTGGATATCACATCTCATGTTATAGGAAGGATCTCAGGTTTGGTATTAGAAGCATTGAGATATCACATCTCATGCTATAGGAAGGGTCTCAGGATTGGAATGTGAAGGATTTGGATATCACATCTCATGCTAAAGGAAGGGTCTCAGGTTTGGTAGAAGCATTGAGATATCACGTCTCTGCTATCGGAAGAGTCTCAGGATTGGATTGGGAAGGAGTTGGATATCACATCTCATGCCATAGGAAGGGTCTCAGGTTTGGTATAAGCATTGAGATATCACATCTCTGCTATCGGAAGGGTCTCAGGATTGGATTGGGAAGGAGTTGGATATCCCTTCTCATGCTATAGGAAGTGTCTCAGGTTGGAATGGGAAGGAGTTGGATATCACATCTCATGTTATAGGAAGGGTCTCAGGATTGGAATGGGAAGGATTTGGATATCACATCTCTTGCTATAGGAAGGGTCTCAGGATTGGAATGGGTAGGAGTTGGATATTACTTTCTTGCTATAGGAAGGGTCTCATGTTTGGAATGGGAAGGAGTTGGATATCACATATGCTATAGTTAGTGTCTCAGGTTTGGAACGGGAAGGAGTTGGATATCACATCTCATGTTATAGGAAGGGTCTCAGGTTTGGTATAAGCATTGAGATATCACATCTCTGCTATCGGAAGCGGCTCAGGATTGGAATGGGAAGGAGTTGGATATCCCATCTCATGTTATAGGAAGAGTCTCTGGTTTGGTATTAGAATCATTGAGATATCACATCGCATGCTGTAGGAAAGGTCTAAGGATTGGAATGGGATGGACTTGGATATCACATCTCATGCTATAGGTAGGCTCTCAGGTTTGGTATAAGCATTGAGATATCACATCTCATGCTATAGGAAGGGTCTCAGGATTGGAATGGGAAGGAATTGGATATCACATCTCATGCTATAGGAAGGGTCTCAGATTTGGTATAAGCATTGAGATATCACATCTCATGCTAAAGGAAGGGTCTCAGGATTGGAATGGGAAGGAGTTGTATATGACATCTCAGGCCATAGGAAGGTTCTCAGGTTTGGTATAAGCATTGAGATATCACATCTCTGCTATCGGAAGGGTCTCAGGATTGGAATGGGAAGCAGTTGGATATCCCATCTCATGTTATAGGAAGGGTCTCAGGTTTGGTATTAGAAGCATAGAGATATCACATCTCATGCTATAGGAAGGATCTCAGGATTTGAATGGCAAGGAGTTGGATATCACATCTCATGCCATAGGAAGGGTCTCAGGTTTGGTATAAGCATTGAGATATCACATCTCTGCTATCGGAAGGGTCTCAGGATTGGATTGGGAAGGAGTTAGATATCCCTTCTCATGCTATAGGAAGTGTCTCAGGTTGGAATGGGAAGGAGTTGGATATCACATCTCATGTTATAGGAAGGGTCTCAGGATTGGAATGGGAAGGACTTGGATGTCACATCTCATGCTATAGGGAGGGTCTCAAGTTTGATATTAGAAGCATTGAGATAACAAATCTCATGATATCGGAAGGGTCTCAGGATTGGAATGGGAAGGAGTTGGATATCACATCTCATGATAAAGGAAGGGTCTAAGGTTTGGAAGGGGAAGGATTTGGATATCACATCTCATGTTATAGGACGGGTCTCAGGTTTGGTATTAGATGCATTGAGATATCAAGTCTCATGGTATAAGAAGGGTCTCAGAATTGGAATGGGAAGGAGTTGGATATCACACCTCAAGCTATAGGAAGGGTCTCAGGATTGGAATGGGAAGGAGTTTGATATCACATCTCATGCCATAGTATGGGTCTCAGGTTTGGTAGAAGCATTGGGATATCACATCTCATGCTATCGGAAGGGTATCAGTATTGGATTTGGAAGAAGTTGGATATCCCATCTCATGCTATAGGAAGGGTCTCAGGTTGGAATGGGAAGGAGTTGGATATCACATTTCATGATATAGGAAGGGTCTCAGGATTGGAATGGGAAGGACTTGGATATCATATCTCATGCTATAGGACGGGTCTCAGGTTTGTTATTAGAATCATTGAGATATCATATTGCATGCTGTAGGAAGGGTCTAAGGTTGGAATGGGAAGGACTTGGATATCACATCTCATGCTATAGATAGGCTCTTAGGTTTGGAAAGGGAAGGAGTTGGATATCACATTTCATGTTAGAGGAAGGATCTCAGGTTTGGTATTAGAAGCATTGAGATATCACATCTCATGCTATATGAAGGGTCTCAGGATTGGAATGGGAAGTAGTTGGATATCACATCTCATGCTATAGGAAGGGTCTCAGGTTTGGTATAAGCATTGAGATATCACATCTCATGCTATAGGACAGGTCTCAGGATTGGAATGGAAGGAGTTGGATATCACATATCATGTTATAGGAAGGATCTCAGGTTTGGTATTGGAAGCATTGAGACATCACATCTCATGCTATAGGAAGGGTCTCAGGGTTGGAATGGGAAGGAGTTGGATATCACATCTCATCCAATAGGAAGGGTCTCAGGTTTGGAATGGGAAGGAATTGGATATCACATCTCATGTTATAGGAAAGATCTCAGGTTTGGTATTAGAAGCATTGAGATATCACATCTCATGCTATAGGAAGGGTCTCAGGATTGGAATGTGAAGGATTTGGATATCACATCTCATGCTAAAGGAAGGGTCTCAGGTTTGGTAGAAGCATTGAGATATCACGTCTCTGCTATCGGAAGGGTCTCAGGATTGGATTGGGAAGGAGTTGGATATCCCTTCTCATGCTATAGGAAGGGTCTCAGGATTTGAATGGCAAGGAGTTGGATATCACATCTCATGCCATAGGAAGGGTCTCAGGTTTGGTATAAGCATTGAGATATCACATCTCTGCTATCGGAAGGGTCTCAGGATTGGAATGGGAAGGAGTTGGATATTCCCATCTCATGTTATAGGAAGGGTCATTGGTTTGGTATTAGAAGCATTGAGATATCACATCTCATGCTATAGGAAGGGTCTCAGGATTGGAATGGGAAGGACTTGGATATCACATCCCCTGCTATAGGGAGGGTCTCAAGTTTGATATTAGAAGCTTTGAGAT
This sequence comes from Ambystoma mexicanum, assembly GCF_040938575.1. Classification (NCBI taxonomy): domain Eukaryota; kingdom Metazoa; phylum Chordata; class Amphibia; order Caudata; family Ambystomatidae; genus Ambystoma; species Ambystoma mexicanum. Next base: position 1,222,619 of record NW_027182358.1, read on the forward strand.
ATCACATCTCATGATATCGGAAGGGTCTCAGGATTGGAATGGGAAGGAGTTGGATATCACATCTCATGATAAAGGAAGGGTCTAAGGTTTGGAAGGGGAAGGATTTGGATATCACATCTCATGTTATATTACGGGCCTCAGGTTTGGTATTAGAAGCATTGAGATATCAAGTCTCAGAGTATAGGAAGGGTCTCAGAATTGGAATGGGAAGGAGTTGGATATCACATCTCAAGCTATAGGAAGGGTCTCAGGATTGGAATGGGAAGGACTTGGATATCACATCTCATGCTATAGGAAGGCTCTCAGGTTTGGAAGGGGAAAGAGTTGGATATCACATTTCATGTTAGAGGTAGGATCTCAGGTTTGGTATTAGAGGCATTGAGATATCACATCTCATGCTATCAGAAGGGTCTCAGGAATGGAATGGGAAGGAGTTGGATATCACATCTCATGCTAAAGGGAGGGTCTCAGGTTTGGAAGGGGAATGATTTGGATATCACATCTCATGTTATAGGAAGGATCTCAGGTTTGGTATTAGAAGCATTGAGATATCACATCTCATGCTATCGGAAGAATCTCAGGTTTGGTATTAGAAGCATTGAGATATCACATCTCATGCTATCAGAAGGGTCTCAGGATTGGAATGGGAAGGAGTTGGATATCACATCTCATGCTAAAGGGAGGGTCTCAGGTTTGGAAGGGGAAGGATTTGGATATCACATCTCATGTTATCGGAAGGATCTCACGTTTGGTATTAGAAATATTGAGATATCATATCTCATGCTATAGGAAGGGTCTCAGGAGTGGAATGGGAAAGAGTTGGATATCACATCTCATGCTATAGGGAGTGTCTCAGGATTGGAATGGGAAGGACTTAGATATCACATATCATGCTATAGGGAGGGTCTCAGTTTTGATATTAGAAGCATTGAGATATCACATCTCATGCTATCGGAAGTGTCTCAGGATTGGAATGGGAAGGAGCTGGATATCACATCTCATGCTAAAGGAAGGGTCTCAGGTTTGGAACGGGAAGGATTTGGATATCACATCTCATGTTATAGGAAGGGTCTCAGGTTTGGTATAAGCATTGAGATATCACATCTCTGCTATCGGAAGTGTCTCAGGATTGGAATGAGAAGGAGTTGGATATCACATCTCATGTTATAGGACGGGTCTCAGGTTTGTTATTAGAATCATTGAGATATCATATTGCATGCTGTAGGAAGGGTCTAAGGGTTGGAATGGGAAGGACTTGGATATCACATCTCATGCTATAGATAGGCTCTTAGGTTTGGAAAGGGAAGGAGTTGGATATCACATTTCATGTTAGAGGAAGGATCTCAGGTTTGGTATTAGAAGCATTGAGATATCACATCTCATGCTATAGGAAGGGTCTCAGGATTGGAATGGGAAGTAGTTGGATATCACATCTCATGCTATAGGAAGGGTCTCAGGTTTAGTATAAGCATTGAGATATCACATCTCATGCTATAGGACGGGTCTCAGGATTGGAATGGAAGGAGTTGGATATCACATCTCATGTTATAGGAAGGATCTCAGGTTTGGTATTAGAAGCATTGAGACATCAAATCTCATGCTATAGGAAGGGTCTCAGGGTTGGAATGGGAAGGAGTTGGATATCACATCTCATCCAATAGGAAGGGTCTCAGGTTTGGAATGGGAAGGAATTGGATATCACATCTCATGTTATAGGAAGGATCTCAGGTTTGGTATTAGAAGCATTGAGATATCACATCTCATGCTATAGGAAGGGTCTCAGGATTGGAATGTGAAGGATTTGGATATCACATCTCATGCTAAAGGAAGGGTCTCAGGTTTGGTAGAAGCATTGAGATATCACGTCTCTGCTATCGGAAGGGTCGCAGGATTGGATTGGGAAGGAGTTGGATATCCCTTCTCATGCTATAGGAAGGGTCTCAGGATTTGAATGGCAAGGAGTTGGATATCACATCTCATGCCATAGGAAGGGTCTCAGGTTTGGTATAAGCATTGAGATATCACATCTCTGCTATCGGAAGGGTCTCAGGATTGGATTGGGAAGGAGTTGGATATCCCTTCTCATGCTATAGGAAGTGTCTCAGGTTGGAATGGGAAGGAGTTGGATATCACATCTCATGTTATAGGAAGGGTCTCAGGATTGGAATGGGAAGGATTTGGATATCACATCTCTTGCTATAGGAAGGGTCTCAGGATTGGAATGGGTAGGAGTTGGATATTACTTTCTTGCTATAGGAAGGGTCTCATGTTTGGAATGGGAAGGAGTTGGATATCACATATGCTATAGTTAGTGTCTCAGGTTTGGAACGGGAAGGAGTTGGATATCACATCTCATGTTATAGGAAGGGTCTCAGGTTTGGTATAAGCATTGAGATAATACATCTCTGCTATCAGAAGCGGCTCAGGATTGGAATGGGAAGGAGTTGGAAATCACATCTCATGTTATAGTAAGAGTCTCTGGTTTGGTATTAGAATCATTGAGATATCACATCTCATGCTATCGGAAGAATCTCAGGTTTGGTATTAGAAGCATTGAGATATCACATCTCATGCTATCAGAAGGGTCTCAGGATTGGAATGGGAAGGAGTTGGATATCACATCTCATGCTAAAGGGAGGGTCTCAGGTTTGGAAGGGGAAGGATTTGGATATCACATCTCATGTTATCGGAAGGATCTCACGTTTGGTATTAGAAATATTGAGATATCATATCTCATGCTATAGGAAGGGTCTCAGGAGTGGAATGGGAAAGAGTTGGATATCACATCTCATGCTATAGGGAGTGTCTCAGGATTGGAATGGGAAGGACTTAGATATCACATATCATGCTATAGGGAGGGTCTCAGTTTTGATATTAGAAGCATTGAGATATCACATCTCATGCTATCGGAAGTGTCTCAGGATTGGAATGGGAAGGAGCTGGATATCACATCTCATGCTAAAGGAAGGGTCTCAGGTTTGGAACGGGAAGGATTTGGATATCACATCTCATGTTATAGGAAGGGTCTCAGGTTTGGTATAAGCATTGAGATATCACATCTCTGCTATCGGAAGTGTCTCAGGATTGGAATGGGAAGGAGTTGGATATCACATCTCATGTTATAGGACGGGTCTCAGGTTTGTTATTAGAATCATTGAGATATCATATTGCATGCTGTAGGAAGGGTCTAAGGGTTGGAATGGGAAGGACTTGGATATCACATCTCATGCTATAGATAGGCTCTTAGGTTTGGAAAGGGAAGGAGTTGGATATCACATTTCATGTTAGAGGAAGGATCTCAGGTTTGGTATTAGAAGCATTGAGATATCACATCTCATGCTATAGGAAGGGTCTCAGGATTGGAATGGGAAGTAGTTGGATATCACATCTCATGCTATAGGAAGGGTCTCAGGTTTAGTATAAGCATTGAGATATCACATCTCATGCTATAGGACGGGTCTCAGGATTGGAATGGAAGGAGTTGGATATCACATCTCATGTTATAGGAAGGATCTCAGGTTTGGTATTAGAAGCATTGAGACATCACATCTCATGCTATAGGAAGGGTCTCAGGGTTGGAATGGGAAGGAGTTGGATATCACATCTCATCCAATAGGAAGGGTCTCAGGTTTGGAATGGGAAGGAATTGGATATCACATCTCATGTTATAGGAAGGATCTCAGGTTTGGTATTAGAAGCATTGAGATATCACATCTCATGCTATAGGAAGGGTCTCAGGATTGGAATGTGAAGGATTTGGATATCACATCTCATGCTAAAGGAAGGGTCTCAGGTTTGGTAGAAGCATTGAGATATCACGTCTCTGCTATCGGAAGGGTCGCAGGATTGGATTGGGAAGGAGTTGGATATCCCTTCTCATGCTATAGGAAGGGTCTCAGGATTTGAATGGCAAGGAGTTGGATATCACATCTCATGCCATAGGAAGGGTCTCAGGTTTGGTATAAGCATTGAGATATCACATCTCTGCTATCGGAAGGGTCTCAGGATTGGATTGGGAAGGAGTTGGATATCCCTTCTCATGCTATAGGAAGTGTCTCAGGTTGGAATGGGAAGGAGTTGGATATCACATCTCATGTTATAGGAAGGGTCTCAGGATTGGAATGGGAAGGATTTGGATATCACATCTCTTGCTATAGGAAGGGTCTCAGGATTGGAATGGGTAGGAGTTGGATATTACTTTCTTGCTATAGGAAGGGTCTCATGTTTGGAATGGGAAGGAGTTGGATATCACATATGCTATAGTTAGTGTCTCAGGTTTGGAACGGGAAGGAGTTGGATATCACATCTCATGTTATAGGAAGGGTCTCAGGTTGGTATAAGCATTGAGATAATACATCTCTGCTATCGGAAGCGGCTCAGGATTGGAATGGGAAGGAGTTGGATATCACATCTCATGTTATAGTAAGAGTCTCTGGTTTGGTATTAGAATCATTGAGATATCACATCGCATGCCTATCTATAGCATGAGATGTGATATCCAAGTCCTTCCCATTCCAACCCTTAGACCCTTCCTACAGCATGCAATATGATATCTCAATGATTCTAATAACAAACCTGAGACCCGTCCTATAACATGAGATGGGATATCCAACTCCTTCCCATTCCAATCCTGAGACACTTCCGATAGCAGAGATGTGATATCTCAATGCTTATACCAAACCTGAGACCCTTCCTATAACATGAGATGTGATATCCAAATCCTTCCCGTTCCAAACCTGAGACCCTTCCTTTAGCATGAGATGTGATATCCAAATCCTTCCTGTTCCAAACCTGAGACCCTTCCTTTAGCATGAGATGTGATATCCAGCTCCTTCCCATTCCAATCCTGAGATACTTCCGATAGCATGAGATGTGATATCTCAATGCTTCTAATATCAAAACTGAGACCCTCCCTATAGCATGATATGTGATATCTAAGTCCTTCCCATTCCAATCCTGAGACACTCCCTATAGCATGAGATGTGATATCCAACTCTTTCCCATTCCAATCCTGAGACCCTTCCTATAGCATGAGATATGATATCTCAATACTTCTAATACCAAACGTGAGATCCTTCCGATAACATGAGATGTGATATCCAAATCCTTCCCCTTCCAAACCTGAGACCCTCCCTTTAGCATGAGATGTGATATCCAACTCCTTCCCATTCCAATCCTGAGACCCTTCTGATAGCATGAGATGTGATATCTCAATGCTTCTAATACCAAACCTGAGATCCTTCCGATAGCATGAGATGTGATATCTCAATGCTTCTATTACCAAACCTGAGATCCTTCCTATAACATGAGATGTGATATCCAAATCCTTCCCCTTCCAAACCTGAGACCCTCCCTTTAGCATGAGATGTGATATCCAACTCCTTCCCATTCCATTCCTGAGACCCTTCTGATAGCATGAGATGTGATATCTCAATGCCTCTAATACCAAACCTGAGATCCTACCTCTAACATGAAATGTGATATCCAACTCTTTCCCCTTCCAAACCTGAGAGCCTTCCTATAGCATGAGATGTGATATCCAAGTCCTTCCCATTCCAATCCTGAGACCCTTCCTATAGCTTGAGATGTGATATCCAACTCCTTCCCATTCCAATTCTGAGACCCTTCCTATACTCTGAGACTTGATATCTCAATGCTTCTAATACCAAACCTGAGACCCGTAATATAACATGAGATGTGATATCCATCCAAATCCTTCCCCTTCCAAACCTTAGACCATTCCTTTATCATGAGATGTGATATCCAACTCCTTCCCATTCCAATCCTGAGACCCTTCCGATATCATGAGATGTGATATCTCAAAGCTTCTAATATCAAACTTGAGACCCTCCCTATAGCATGAGATGTGATATCCAAGTCCTTCCCATTCCAATCCTGAGACCCTTCCTATAGCATGAGATGTGATATCTCAATGCTTCTAATACCAAACCTGAAACCCTTCCTATAACATGAGATGGGAATATCCAACTCCTTCCCATTCCAATCCTGAGACCCTTCCGATAGCAGAGATGTGATATCTCAATGCTTATACCAAACCTGAGACCCTTCCTATGGCATGAGATGTGATATCCAACTCCTTGCCATTCAAATCCTGAGACCCTTCCTATAGCATGAGAAGGGATATCCAACTCCTTCCCAATCCAATCCTGAGACCCTTCCGATAGCAGAGACGTGATATCTCAATGCTTCTACCAAACCTGAGACCCTTCCTTTAGCATGAGATGTGATATCCAAATCCTTCACATTCCAATCCTGAGACCCTTCCTATAGCATGAGATGTGATATCTCAATGCTTCTAATACCAAACCTGAGATCCTTCCTATAACATGAGATGTGATATCCAATTCCTTCCCATTCCAAACCTGAGACCCTTCCTATTGGATGAGATGTGATATCCAACTCCTTCCCATTCCAACCCTGAGACCCTTCCTATAGCATGAGATGTGATGTCTCAATGCTTCTAATACCAAACCTGAGATCCTTCCTATAACATGAGATGTGATATCCAACTCCTTCCATTCCAATCCTGAGACCCGTCCTATAGCATGAGATGTGATATCTCAATGCTTATACCAAACCTGAGACCCTTCCTATAGCATGAGATGTGATATCCAACTACTTCCCATTCCAATTCTGAGACCCTTCCTATAGCATGAGATGTGATATCTCAATGCTTCTAATACCAAACCTGAGATCCTTCCTCTAACATGAAATGTGATATCCAACTCTTTCCCCTTCCAAACCTGAGAGCCTTCCTATAGCATGAGATGTGATATCCAAGTCCTTCCCATTCCAATCCTGAGACCCTTCCTATAGCTTGAGATGTGATATCCAACTCCTTCCCATTCCAATTCTGAGACCCTTCCTATACTCTGAGACTTGATATCTCAATGCTTCTAATACCAAACCTGAGACCCGTAATATAACATGAGATGTGATATCCATCCAAATCCTTCCCCTTCCAAACCTTAGACCATTCCTTTATCATGAGATGTGATATCCAACTCCTTCCCATTCCAATCCTGAGACCCTTCCGATATCATGAGATGTGATATCTCAAAGCTTCTAATATCAAACTTGAGACCCTCCCTATAGCATGAGATGTGATATCCAAGTCCTTCCCATTCCAATCCTGAGACCCTTCCTATAGCATGAGATGTGATATCTCAATGCTTCTAATACCAAACCTGAAACCCTTCCTATAACATGAGATGGGAATATCCAACTCCTTCCCATTCCAATCCTGAGACCCTTCCGATAGCAGAGATGTGATATCTCAATGCTTATACCAAACCTGAGACCCTTCCTATGGCATGAGATGTGATATCCAACTCCTTGCCATTCAAATCCTGAGACCCTTCCTATAGCATGAGAAGGGATATCCAACTCCTTCCCAATCCAATCCTGAGACCCTTCCGATTGCAGAGACGTGATATCTCAATGCTTCTACCAAACCTGAGACCCTTCCTTTAGCATGAGATGTGATATCCAAATCCTTCACATTCCAATCCTGAGACCCTTCCTATAGCATGAGATGTGATATCTCAATGCTTCTAATACCAAACCTGAGATCCTTCCTATAACATGAGATGTGATATCCAATTCCTTCCCATTCCAAACCTGAGACCCTTCCTATTGGATGAGATGTGATATCCAACTCCTTCCCATTCCAACCCTGAGACCCTTCCTATAGCATGAGATGTGATGTCTCAATGCTTCTAATACCAAACCTGAGATCCTTTCTATAACATGAGATGTGATATCCAACTCCTTCCATTCCAATCCTGAGACCCGTCCTATAGCATGAGATGTGATATCTCAATGCTTATACCAAACCTGAGACCCTTCCTATAGCATGAGATGTGATATCCAACTACTTCCCATTCCAATTCTGAGACCCTTCCTATAGCATGAGATGTGATATCTCAATGCTTCTAATACCAAACCTGAGATCCTTCCTCTAACATGAAATGTGATATCCAACTCCTTCCCTTTCCAAACCTAAGAGCCTATCTATAGCATGAGATGTGATATCCAAGTCCTTCCCATTCCAATCCTTAGACCCTTCCTACAGCATGCAATACGATATCTCAATGATTCTAATAACAAACCTGAGACCCATCCTATAGCATGAGATATGATATCCAAGTCCTTCCCATTCCAATCCTGAGACCCTTCCTATAACATGAAATGTGATATCCAACTCCTTTTCATTCCAACCTGAGACCCTTCCTATAGCATGAGATGGGATATCCAACTTCTTCCAAATCCAATACTGATACCCTTCCGATAGCATGAGATGTGATATCCCAATGCTTCTACCAAACCTGAGACCCATACTATGGCATGAGATGTGATATCAAACTCCTTCCCATTCCAATCCTGAGACCCTTCCTATAGCTTGAGGTGTGATATCCAACTCCTTCCCATTCCAATTCTGAGACCCTTCTTATACCATGAGACTTGATATCTCAATGCTTCTAATACCAAACCTGAGACCCGTCCTATAACATGAGATGTGATATCCAAATCCTTCCCCTTCCAAACCTTAGACCCTTCCTTTATCATGAGATGTGATATCCAACTCCTTCCCATTCCAATCCTGAGACCCTTCCGATATCATGAGATTTGTTATCTCAGTGATTCTAATATCAAACTTGAGACCCTCCCTATAGCATGAGATGTGACATCCAAGTCCTTCCCATTCCAATCCTGAGACCCTTCCTATAGCATGAGATGTGATATCTCTATGCTTCTAATACCAAACCTGAGACCCTTCCTATAACATGAGATGGGATATCCAACTCCTTCCCATTCCAATCCTGAGACCCTTCCGATAGCAGAGTTGTGATATCTCAATGCTTATACCAAACCTGAGAACCTTCCTATGGCCTGAGATGTCATATACAACTCCTTCCCATTCCAATCCGGAGACCCTTCCTTTAGCATGAGATGTGATATCTCAATGCTTATACCAAATCTGAGACCCTTCCTATAGCATGAGATGTGATATCCAATTCCTTCCCATTCCAATCCTGAGCCGCTTCCGATAGCAGAGATGTGATATCTCAATGCTTATACCAAACCTGAGACCCTTCCTATAACATGAGATGTGATATCCAACTCGTTCCCGTTCCAAACCTGAGACACTAACTATAGTATATGTGATATCCAACTCCTTCCCATTCCAAACATGAGACCCTTCCTATAGCAAGAAAGTAATATCCAACTCCTACCCATTCCAAACCTGAGACCCTTCCTATAGCAAGAGATGTGATATCCAAATCCTTCCCATTCCAATCCCGAGACCCTTCCTATAACATGAGATGTGATATCCAACTCCTTCCCATTCCAACCTGAGACACTTCCTATAGCATGAGAAGGGATATCCAACTCCTTCCCAATCCAATCCTGAGACCCTTCCGATAGCAGAGATGTGATATCTCAATGCTTATACCAAACCTGAGACCCTTCCTATGGCATGAGATGTGATATCCAACTCCTTACCATTCAAATCCTGAGACCCTTCCTATAGCATGAGATGTGATATCTCTATGCTTCTAATACCAAACCTGAGACCCTTCCTATAACATGAGATGTGATATCCAACTCCTTCCCATTCCAATCCTGAGACCCTTCCGATAGCAGAGATGTGATATCTCAATGCTTATACCAAACCTGAGAACCTTCCTATGGCCTGAGATGTCAAATACAACTCCTTCCCATTCCAATCCTGAGACCCTTCCTTTAGCATGAGATGTGATATCTCAATGCTTATACCAAATCTGAGACCCTTCCTATAGCATGAGATGTGATATCCAATTCCTTCCCATTCCAATCCTGAGACCCTTCCTATAGCATGAGATGTGATATCTCAATGCTTATACCAAACCTGAGAGCCTACCTATAGCATGAGATGTGATATCCAAGTCCATTCCATTCCAATCCTTAGACCCTTCCTACAGCATGCGATGTGATATCTCAATGATTCTAATACCAAACCAGAGACTCTTCCTATAACATGAGATGTGATATCCAATTCCTTCCCATTCCAAACCTGAGACCCTTCCTATTGGATGAGATGTGATATCCAACTCCTTCCCATTCCAACCCTGAGACCCTTCCTATAGCATGAGATGTGATGTCTCAATGCTTCTAATACCAAACCTGAGATCCTTCCTATAACATGAGATGTGATATCCAACTCCTTCCATTCCAATCCTGAGACCCGTCCTATAGCATGAGATGTGATATCTCAATGCTTATACCAAACCTGAGACCCTTCCTATAGCATGAGATGTGACATCCAAGTCCTTCCCATTCCAATCCTGAGACCCTTCCTATAACATGAGATGTGATATCCAACTCCTTCCCATTCCAACCTGAGACACTTCCTATAGCATGAGAAGGGATATCTCACTGCTTATACCAAACCTGAGACCCTTCCCATAGCATGAGATGTGATATCCAACTGCTTCCCATTCCAATCCTGAGACCCTTCCTATAGCATGAGATGTGATATCTCAATGCTTCTAATATCAAACCTGAGATCCTTCCTCTAACATGAAATGTGATATCCAACTCCTTCCCTTTCCAAACCTAAGAGCCTATATATAGCATGAGATGTGATATCCAAGTCCTTCCCATTTCAACCCTTAGACCCTTCCTACAGCATGCAATATGATATCTCAATGATTCTAATAACAAACCTGAGACCCGTCCTATAACATGAGATGGGATATCCAACTCCTTCCCATTCCAATCCTGAGACACTTCCGATAGCAGAGATGTGATATCTCAATGCTTATACCAAACCTTAGACCCTTCCTATAACATGAGATGTGATATCCAAATCCTTCCCGTTCCAAACCTGAGACCCTTCCTTTAGCATGAGATGTGATATCCAGCACCTTCCCATTCCAATCCTGAGACACTTCCGATAGCATGAGATGTGATATCTCAATGCTTCTAATATCAAAACTGAGACCCTCCCTATAGCATGATATGTGATATCTAAGTCCTTCCCATTCCAATCCTGAGACCCTCCCTATAGCATGAGATGTGATATCTCACTGCTTATACCAAACCTGAGACCCTTCCCATAGCATGAGATGTGATATCCAACTCCTTCCCATTCCAATCCTCAGACCCTTCCTATAGCATGAGATGTGTATCTCAATGCTTCTAATATCAAAATTGAGATATCAAGTCTCAGAGTATAGGAAGGGTCTCAGAATTGGAATGGGAAGGAGTTGGATATCACATCTCAAGCTATAGGAAGGGTCTCAGGATTGGAATGGGAAGGACTTGGATATCACATCTCATGCTATAGGAAGGCTCTCAGGTTTGGAAGGGGACAGAGTTGGATATCACATTTCATGTTAGAGGTAGGATCTCAGGTTTGGTATTAGAGGTATTGAGATATCACATCTCATGCTATCAGAAGGGTCTCAGGAATGGAATGGGAAGGAGTTGGATATCACATCTCAAGCTAAAGGGAGGGTCTCAGGTTTGGAAGGGGAAGGATTTGGATATCACATCTCATGTTATAGGAAGGATCTCGGGTTTGGTATTAGAAGCATTGAGATATCACATCTCATGCTATCGGAAGGATCTCAGGTTTGGTATTAGAAGCATTGAGATATCACATCTCATGCTATCAGAAGGGTCTCAGGATTGGAATGGGAAGGAGTTGGATATCCCATCTCATGCTAAAGGGAGGGTCTCAGGTTTGGAAGGGGAAGGATTTGGATATCATATCTCATGTTTTCGGAAGGATCTCATGTTTGGTATTAGAAGTATTGAGATATCATATCTCATGCTATAGGAAGAGTCTCAGGATTGGAATGGGAAGGAGTTGGATATCACATCTCATGCTATAGGAAGTGTCTCAGGATTGGAATGGGAAGGACTTGGATATCACATCTCATGCTATAGGTAGGGTCTCAAGTTTGATATTAGAAGCATTGAGATATCACATCTCATGCTATAGGAAGGGTCTGAGGATTGGAATGGGAAGGAGTTGGATATCACATCTCATGCTATGGGAAGGGTCTCAGGTTTGGTATAAGCAGTGAGATATCACATCTCATGCTATAGGAAGTGTCTCAGGATTGGAATGGGAAGGAGTTGGATATCACATCTCATGTTATAGGAAGGATCTCAGGTTTGGTATAAGCATTGAGATATCACATCTCTGCTATCGGAAGGGTCTCAGGATTGGAATGGGAAGGAGTTGGATATTCCCATCTCATGTTATAGGAAGGGTCTCAGGTTTGGTATTAGAAGCATTGAGATATCACATCTCATGCTATAGGAAGGGTCTCAGGATTGGAATGGGAAGGACTTGGATATCACATCTCATGCTATAGGGAGGGTCTCAAGTTTGATATTAGAAGCTTTGAGATATCACATCTCATGATATCGGAAGGGTCTCAGGATTGGAATGGGAAGGAGTTGGATATCACATCTCATGATAAAGGAAGGGTCTAAGGTTTGGAAGGGGAAGGATTTGGATATCACATCTCATGTTATATTACGGGTCTCAGGTTTGGTATTAGAAGCATTGAGATATCAAGTCTCATAGTATAGGAAGGGTCTCAGAATTGGAATGTGAAGGAGTTGGATATCACATCTCAAGCTATAGGAAGGGTCTCAGGATTGGAATGGGAAGGACTTGGATATCACATCTCATGCTATAGGAAGGCTCTCAGGTTTGGAAGGGGAAAGAGTTGGATATCACATTTCATGTTAGAGGTAGGATCTCAGGTTTGGTATTAGAGGCTTTGAGATATCACATTTCATGCTATCAGAAGGGTCTCAGGAATGGAATGGGAAGGAGTTGGATATCACATCTCATGCTAAAGGGAGGGTCTCAGGATTGGAAGGGGAAGGATTTGGATATCACATCTCATGTTATAGGAAGGATCTCAGGTTTGGTATTAGAAGCATTGAGATATCACATCTCATGCTATCGGAAGGATCTCAGGTTTGGTATTAGAAGCATTGAGATATCACATCTCATGCTATCAGAAGAGTCTCAGGATTGGAATAGGAAGGAGTTGGATATCACATCTCATGCTAAAGGGAGGGTCTCAGGTTTGGAAGGGGAAGGATTTGGATATCACATCTCATGTTATCGGAAGGATCTCACGTTTGGTATTAGAAGTATTGAGATATCATATCTCATGCTATAGGAAGGGTCTCAGGATTGGAATGGGAAGGAGTTGGATATCACATCTCATGCTATAGGGAGGGTCTCAGGATTGGAATGGGAAGGACTTAGATATCACATATCATGCTATAGGGAGGGTCTCAGTTTTGATATTAGAAGCATTGAGATATCACATCTCATGCTATCGGAAGTGTCTCAGGATTGGAATGGGAAGGTGCTGGATATCACATCTCATGCTAAAGGAAGGGTCTCAGGTTTGGAACGGGAAGGATTTGGATATCACATCTCATGTTATAGGAAGGGTCTCAGGTTTGGTATAAGCATTGAGATATCACATCTCTGCTATAGGAAGTGTCTCAGGATTGGAATGGGAAGGAGTTGGATATCCCATCTCATGTTATAGGACGGGTCTCAGGTTTGTTATTAGAATCATTGAGATATCATATTGCATGCTGTAGGAAGGGTCTAAGGGTTGGAATGGGAAGGACTTGGATATCACATCTCATGCTATAGATAGGCTCTTAGGTTTGGAAAGGGAAGGAGTTGGATATCACATTTCATGTTAGAGGAAGGATCTCAGGTTTGGTATTAGAAGCATTGAGATATCACATCTCATGCTATAGGAAGGGTCTCAGGATTGGAATGGGAAGCAGTTGGATATCACATCTCATGCTATAGGAAGGGTCTCAGGTTTGGTATAAGCATTGAGATATCACATCTCATGCTATAGGACGGGTCTCAGGATTGGAATGGAAGGAGTTGGATATCACATCTCATGTTATAGGAAGGATCTCAGGTTTGGTATTAGAAGCATTGAGACATCACATCTCATGCTATAGGAAGGGTCTCAGGGTTGGAATGGGAAGGAGTTGGACATCACATCTCATCCAATAGGAAGGGTCTCAGGTTTGGAATGGGAAGGAATTGGATATCACATCTCATGTTATAGGAAGGATCTCAGGTTTGGTATTAGAAGCATTGAGATATCACATCTCATGCTATAGGAAGGGTCTCAGGATTGGAATGTGAAGGATTTGGATATCACATCTCATGCTAAAGGAAGGGTCTCAGGTTTGGTAGAAGCATTGAGATATCACGTCTCTGCTATCGGAAGGGTCTCAGGATTGGATTGGGAAGGAGTTGGATATCACATCTCATGCCATAGGAAGGGTCTCAGGTTTGGTATAAGCATTGAGATATCACATCTCTGCTATCGGAAGGGTCTCAGGACTGGATTGGGAAGGAGTTGGATATCCCTTCTCATGCTATAGGAAGTGTCTCAGGTTGGAATGGGAAGGAGTTGGATATCACATCTCATGTTATAGGAAGGGTCTCAGGATTGGAATGGGAAGGATTTGGATATCACATCTCTTGCTATAGGAAGGGTCTCAGGATTGGAATGGGTAGGACTTGGATATTACTTTCTTGCTATAGGAAGGGTCTCATGTTTGGAATGGGAAGGAGTTGGATATCACATATGCTATAGTTAGTGTCTCAGGTTTGGAACGGGAAGGAGTTGGATATCATATCTCATGTTATAGGAAGGGTCTCAGGTTTGTTATAAGCATTGAGATATCACACCTCTGCTATTGGAAGCGGCTCAGGATTGGAATGGGAAGGAGTTGGATATCCCATCTCATGTTATAGGAAGAGTCTCTGGTTTGGTATTAGAATCATTGAGATATCACATCACATGCTGTAGGAAGGGTCTAAGGATTGGAATGGGATGGACTTGGATATCACATCTCATGCTATAGGTAGGCTCTCAGGTTTGGTATAAGCATTGAGATATCACATCTCATGATATAGGAAGGGTCTCAGGATTGGAATGGGAAGGAATTGGATATCACATCTCATGCTATAGGAAGGGTCTCAGATTTGGTATAAGCATTGAGATATCACATCACATGCTAAAGGAAGGGTCTCAGGATTGGAATGGGAAGGAGTTGTATATGACATCTCAGGCCATAGGAAGGTTCTCAGGTTTGGTATAAGCATTGAGATATCACATCTCTGCTATCGGAAGGGTCTCAGGATTGGAATGGGAAGGAGTTGGATATCCCATCTCATGTTATAGGAAGGGTCTCAGGTTTGGTATTAGAAGCATAGAGATATCACATCTCATGCTATAGGAAGGGTCTCAGGATTTGAATGGCAAGGAGTTGGATATCACATCTCATGCCATAGGAAGGGTCTCAGGTTTGGTATAAGCATTGAGATATCACATCTCTGCTATCGGAAGGGTCTCAGGATTGGATTGGGAAGGAGTTGGATATCCCTTCTCATGCTATAGGAAGGGTCTCAGGTTGGAATGGGAAGGAGTTGGATATCACATCTCATGTTATAGGAAGGGTCTCAGGATTGGAATGGGAAGGATTTGGATATCACATCTCTTGCTATAGGAAGGGTCTCAGGATTGGAATGGGTAGGAGTTGGATATTACTTTCTTGCTATAGGAAGGGTCTCATGTTTGGAATGGGAAGGAGTTGGATATCACATATGCTATAGTTAGTGTCTCAGGTTTGGAACGGGAAGGAGTTGGATATCACATCTCATGTTATAGGAAGGGTCTCAGGTTTGGTATAAGCATTGAGATATCACATCTCTGCTATCGGAAGCGGCTCAGGATTGGAATGGGAAGGAGTTGGATATCCCATCTCATGTTATAGGAAGAGTCTCTGGTTTGGTATTAGAATCACTGAGATATCACATCTCATGCTATAGGAAGGGTCTCAGGATTGGAATGGGAAGGACTTGGATGTCACATCTCATGCTATAGGGAGGGTCTCAAGTTTGATATTAGAAGCATTGAGATAACAAATCTCATGATATCGGAAGGGTCTCAGGATTGGAATGGGAAGGAGTTGGATATCACATCTCATGATAAAGGAAGGGTCTAAGGTTTGGAAGGGGAAGGATTTGGATATCACATCTCATGTTATAGGACGGGTCTCAAGTTTGGTATTAGAAGCATTGAGATATCAAGTCTCATGGTATAATAAGGGTCTCAGAATTGGAATGGGAAGGAGTTGGATATCACACCTCAAGCTATAGGAAGGGTCTCAGGATTGGAATGGGAAGGAGTTTGATATCACATCTCATGCCATAGTATGGGTCTCAGGTTTGGTAGAAGCATTGGGATATCACATCTCATGCTATCGGAAGGGTATCAGTATTGGATTTGGAAGAAGTTGGATATCCCATCTCATGCTATAGGAAGGGTCTCAGGTTGGAATGGGAAGGAATTGGATATCACATTTCATGTCATAGGAAGGGTCTCAGGATTGGAATGGGAAGGACTTGGATATCATATCTCATGCTATAGGACGGGTCTCAGGTTTGTTATTAGAATCATTGAGATATCATATTGCATGTTGTAGGAAGGGTCTAAGGATTGGAATGGGAAGGACTTGGATATCACATCTCATGCTATAGATAGGCTCTTAGGTTTGGAAAGGAAAGGAGTTGGATATCACATTTCATGTTAGAGGAAGGATCTCAGGTTTGGTATTAGAAGCATTGAGATATCACATCTCATGCTATAGGAAGGGTCTCAGGATTGGAATGGGAAGTAGTTGGATATCACATCTCATGCTATAGGAAGGGTCTCAGGTTTGGTATAAGCATTGAGATATCACATCTCATGCTATAGGACGGGTCTCAGGATTGGAATGGAAGGAGTTGGATATCACATCTCATGTTATAGGAAGGATCTCAGGTTTGGTATTAGAAGCATTGAGACATCACATCTCATGCCATAGGAAGGGTCTCAGGGTTGGAATGGGAAGGAGTTGGATATCACATCTCATCCAATAGGAAGGGTCTCAGGTTTGGAATGGGAAGGAATTGGATATCACATCTCATGTTATAGGAAGGATCTCAGGTTTGGTATTAGAAGCATTGAGATATCACATCTCATGCTATACGAAGGGTCTCAGGATTGGAATGTGAAGGATTTGGATATCACATCTCATGCTAAAGGAAGGGTCTCAGGTTTGGTAGAAGCATTGAGATATCACGTCTCTGCTATCGGAAGGGTCTCAGGATTGGATTGGGAAGGAGTTGGATATCCCTTCTCATGCTATAGGAAGGGTCTCAGGATTTGAACGGCAAGGAGTTGGATATCACATCTCATGCCATAGGAAGGGTCTCAGGTTTGGTATAAGCATTGAGATATCACATCTCTGCTATCGGAAGGGTCTCAGGATTGGAATGGGAAGGAGTTGGATATTCCCATCTCATGTTATAGGAAGGGTCTCAGGTTTGGTATTAGAAGCATTGAGATATCACATCTCATGCTATAGGAAGGGTCTCAGGATTGGAATGGGAAGGACTTGGATATCACATCTCATGCTATAGGGAGGGTCTCAAGTTTGATATTAGAAGCTTTGAGATATCACATCTCATGATATCGGAAGGGTCTCAGGATTGGAATGGGAAGGAGTTGGATATCACATCTCATGATAAAGGAAGGGTCTAAGGTTTGGAAGGGGAAGTATTTGGATATCACATCTCATGTTATATTACGGGTCTCAGGTTTGGTATTAGAAGCATTGAGATATCAAGTCTCAGAGTATAGGAAGGGTCTCAGAATTGGAATGGGAAGGAGTTGGATATCACATCTCAAGCTATAGGAAGGGTCTCAGGATTGGAATGGGAAGGACTTGGATATCACATCTCATGCTATAGGAAGGCTCTCATGTTTGGAGGGGGAAAGAGTTGGATATCACATTTCATGTTAGAGGTAGGATCTCAGGTTTGGTATTAGAGGCATTGAGATATCACATCTCATGCTATCAGAAGGGTCTCAGGAATGGAATGGGAAGGAGTTGGATATCACATCTCATGCTAAAGGGAGGGTCTCAGGTTTGGAAGGGGAAGGATTTGGATATCACATCTCATGTTATAGGAAGGATCTCAGGTTTGGTATTAGAAGCATTGAGATATCACATCTCATGCTATCGGAAGGATCTCAGGTTTGGTATTAGAAGCATTGAGATATCACATCTCATGCTATCAGAAGGGTCTCAGGATTGGAATGGGAAGGAGTTGGATATCACATCTCATGCTAAAGGGAGGGTCTCAGGTTTGGAAGGGGAAGGATTTGGATATCACATCTCATGTTATCGGAAGGATCTCACGTTTGGTATTAGAAGTATTGAGATATCATATCTCATGCTATAGGAAGGGTCTCAGGATTGGAATGGGAAAGAGTTGGATATCACATCTCATGCTATAGGGAGTGTCTCAGGATTGGAATGGGAAGGACTTAGATATCACATATCATGCTATTGGGAGGGTCTCAGTTTTGATATTAGAAGCATTGAGATATCACATCTCATGCTATCGGAAGTGTCTCAGGATTGGAATGGGAAGGAGCTGGATATCACATCTCATGCTAAAGGAAGGGTCTCAGGTTTGGAACGGGAAGGATTTGGATATCACATCTCATGTTATAGGAAGGGTCTCAGGTTTGGTATAATCATTGAGATATCACATCTCTGCTATCGGCAGTGTCTCAGGATTGGAATGGGAAGGAGTTGGATATCCCATCTCATGTTATAGGACGGGTCTCAGGTTTGTTATTAGAATCATTGAGATATCATATTGCATGCTGTAGGAAGGGTCTAAGGTTTGGAATGGGAAGGACTTGGATATCACATCTCATGCTATAGATAGGCTCTTAGGTTTGGAAAGAGAAGGAGTTGGATATCACATTTCATGTTAGAGGAAGGATCTCAGGTTTGGTATTAGAAGCATTGAGATATCACATCTCATGCTATAGGAAGGGTCTCAGGATTGGAATGGGAAGTAGTTGGATATCACATCTCATGCTATAGGAAGGGTCTCAGGTTTGGTATAAGCATTGAGATATCACATCTCATGCTATAAAACGGGTCTCAGGATTGGAATGGAAGGAGTTGGATATCACATCTCATGTTATAGGAAGGATCTCAGGTTTGGTATTAGAAGCATTGAGACATCACATCTCATGCTATAGGAAGGGTCTCAGGGTTGGAATGGGAAGGAGTTGGATATCACATCTCATCCAATAGGAAGGGTCTCAGGTTTGGAATGGGAAGGAATTGGATATCACATCTTATGTTATAGGAAGGATCTCAGGTTTGCTATTAGAAGCATTGAGATATCACATCTCATGCTATAGGAAGGGTCTCAGGATTGGAATGTGAAGGATTTGGATATCACATCTCATGCTAAAGGAAGGGTCTCAGGTTTGGTAGAAGCATTGAGATATCACGTCTCTGCTATCGGAAGGGTCTCAGGATTGGATTGGGAAGGAGTTGGATATCCCTTCTCATGCTGTAGGAAGGGTCTCAGGATTTGAATGGCAAGGAGTTGGATATCACATCTCATGCCATAGGAAGGGTCTCAGGTTTGGTATAAGCATTGAGATATCACATCTCTGCTATCGGAAGGGTCTCAGGATTGGATTGGGAAGGAGTTGGATATCCCTTCTCATGCTATAGGAAGTGTCTCAGGTTGGAATGGGAAGGAGTTGGATATCACATCTCATGTTATAGGAAGGGTCTCAGGATTGGAATGGGAAGGATTTGGATATCACATCTCTTGCTATAGGAAGGGTCTCAGGATTGGAATGGGTAGGAGTTGGATATTACTTTCTTGCTATAGGAAGGGTCTCATGTTTGGAATGGGAAGGAGTTGGATATCACATATGCTATAGTTAGTGTCTCAGGTTTGGAACGGGAAGGAGTTGGATATCACATCTCATGTTATAGGAAGGGTCTCAGGTTTGGTATAAGCATTGAGATATCACATCTCTGCTATCGCAAGCGGCTCAGGATTGGAATGGGAAGGAGTTGGATATCCCATCTCATGTTATAGTAAGAGTCTCTGGTTTGGTATTAGAATCATTGAGATATCACATTGCATGCTGTAGGAAGGGTCTAAGGATTGGAATGGGATGGACTTGGATATCACATCTCATGCTATAGGTAGGCGCTCAGGTTTGGTATAAGCATTGAGATATCACATCTCATGCTATAGGAAGGGTCTCAGGATTGGAATGGGAAGGATTTGGATATCACATCTCATGCTATAGGAAGGGTCTCAGATTTGGTATAGGCATTGAGATATCACATCTCATGCTAAAGGAAGGGTCTCAGGATTGGAATGTTAAGGAGTTGTATATGACATCTCAGGCCATAGGAAGGGTCTCAGGTTTGGTATAAGCTTTGAGATATCACATCTCTGCTATCGGAAGGGTCTCAGGATTGGAATGGGAAGGAGTTGGATATCCCATCTCATGTTATAGGAAGGGTCTCAGGTTTGGTATTAGAAGCATAGAGATATCACATCTCATGCTATAGGAAGGGTCTCAGGATTGTAATGGGAAGGACTTGGATGTCACATCTCATGCTATAGGGAGGGTCTCAAGTTTGATATTAGAAGCATTGAGATAACAAATCTCATGATATCGGTAGGGTCTCAGGATTGGAATGGGAAGGAGTTGGATACCACATCTCACGATAAAGGAAGGGTCTAAGGTTTGGAAGGGGAAGGATTTGGATATCACATCTCATGTTATAGGACGGGTCTCAGGTTTGGTATTAGAAGCATTGAGATATCAAGTCTCATGGTATAAGAAGGGTCTCAGAATTGGAATGGGAAGGAGTTGGATATCACAACTCAAGCTATAGGAAGGGTCTCAGGATTGGAATGGGAAGGAGTTTGATATCACATCTCATGCGATAGTATGGGTCTCAGGTTTGGTAGAAGCATTGGGATATCACATCTCATGCTATCGGAAGGGTATCAGTATTGGATTTGGAAGAAGTTGGATATCCCATCTCATGCTATAGGAAGGGTCTCAGGTTGGAATGGGAAGGAGTTGGATATCACATTTCATGTTATAGGAAGGGTCTCAGGATTGGAATGGGAAGGACTTGGATATCATATCTCATGCTATAGGACGGGTCTCAGGTTTGTTATTAGAATCATTGAGATATCATATTGCATGCTGTAGGAAGGGTCTAAGGATTGGAATGCGAAGGACCTGGATATCACATCTCATGCTATAGATAGGCTCTTAGGTTTGGAAAGGGAAGGAGTTGGATATCACATTTCATGTTAGAGGAAGGATCTCAGGTTTGGTATTAGAAGCATTGAGATATCACATCTCATGCTATAGGAAGGGTCTCAGGATTGGAATGGGAAGTAGTTGGATATCACATCTCATGCTATAGGAAGGGTCTCAGGTTTGGTATAAGCATTGAGATATCACATCTCATGCTATAGGACGGGTCTCAGGATTGGAATGGAAGGAGTTGGATATCACATCTCATGTTATAGGAAGGATCTCAGGTTTTGTATTAGAAGCATTGAGACATCACATCTCATGCTATAGGAAGGGTCTCAGGGTTGGAATGGGAAGGAGTTGGATATCACATCTCATCCACTAGGAAGGGTCTCAGGTTTGGAAAGTGAAGGAGTTGGATATCACATTTCATGTTAGAGGAAGGATCTCAGGTTTGGTATTAGGGGCATTGAGATATCACATCTCAGGCTATAGGAAGGGTCTCAGGATTGGAATGGGAAGGAGTTGGATATCACATCTCATGCTATAGGAAGGGTCTCAGGTTTGGTAGAAGCATTGAGATATCACATCTCATGCTATAGGAAGGGTCTCAGGATTGGAATGGAAGGAGTTGGATATCACATCTCATGCTAAAGGGAGGGTCTCAGGTTTGGAAGGGGAAGGAGTTGGATATTCCCATCTCATGTTATAGGAAGGGTCTCAGGTTTGGTATTAGAAGCATTGAGATATCACATCTCATGCTATAGGAAGGGTCTCAGGATTGGAATGGGAAGGACTTGGATATCACATCTCATGCTATAGGGAGGGTCTCAAGTTTGATATTAGAAGCTTTGAGATATCACATCTCATGATATCGGAAGGGTCTCAGGATTGGAATGGGAAGGAGTTGGATATCACATCTCATGATAAAGGAAGTGTTAGGAAAGATTTCGTAATTGTAGGCAATTTTCCTTCCATGTGGCAACCCCTAAACTTTTTGCTGTCGTTTTTCACCTTGTTCTTGACTTTGCCAGAGAAGTGCAGCCTTCTGCTGCACTCCTCTGGGCTTTCGCTCCTTTTCTTATGGGGAAACTGACATGCCCTTAAGACAGTCAGTACCGGGGAACGCTGTTTCCCGTAGTTTCTTTTATCGTGTTGCGGCTTTAGTGCAACATGACACAAGAGGGCACTGTAAGCTAAGTTACAGCTCTCTTGGGTCTCTAGCCTTCTACAGGCCCTAGATACTCGTTTAGGATTGTATTTGATCGGTGCAAGTCATTCAGGGACTGGAATGGTGGCAGCAATCGTTTTGTGTATTTTGAGCTCCTTTTGGCGTTCTGAGCGCATTTTTCGCGCTGAACCCAAAATGGTGGCCTGGCTCCCAAAATGGCCAGACCACGAGGCTCCTTTGTCCTGTCCACTGACCGTCTTGCTCCCTTCACCTTCCCCAGGTCGAGCGACCCGGGGCCTTCCTTATTTGGGCATGTACTTTCCAGCGAAACACGGATGCTTTCGCAGGCTTCTACATGTCTTTTGTGTGCCTCCAGGGTGTGGGCTGGGATGTCTGGTCCCAATACACATCCTGGGTGCCAGAGAGTCTAGGGTAGTGTGAATGCCTGGGACCACCGTGGTCCGTGATTGGTCCACGTATGGTATGTGTTTTGATGAGCAGATCTCCCATTGGCTCCCCTCCGTTTTGGCGCGAAGGGAACCGTGGATAAGAGGGGGCTGGAAACACCACTACCATGTCGATCTCCTGAGTTCTCACGAACGAAGGAATACAGGAGCCAAGTATCCTGCAACCAAGAGGCTGGACCGAGGAATCGCTGGTGACCCGCTGAAGGACTCCTCCTTTGCACTGCTGTCTTCCTGTGAAACCCTTTCCTCCTTTGATCGAACCAGAAGGCCTGTACTGGTGCTTCGACCTTTGGAATAGCAGGAACAGCTATTCCCGGCGACTTCATCATCTCCTGCCAAGTAAGCCTTCGAAAGTGTCTCTGGGCCATCCAGTTGACTGACCAGCTTACAAGGGAGTCCTGCTCTGTAACCGCCGCCAGGTTGTGTTGTATCCCGAGTCCTTGCCACTCTCCCACGCTTCGTGCACTTGGCATTCCCAGGTCTGAAGGGAGGAGTGTACATTTGGCTCGGATACACACGGCCGCTCCGTTGCCCTGCGGTGGTGACAAAACTGTGCAGGTTTCTTCGATTGGGACGTCTTTTTGCTCTACACGACGACGAGGCATTTCCCGACTCTTCTGAACCTGCCAGCTGCTGAAACTGATGTGGAGAAGCCTGGGTCTGCTTCCATCGGGGACCGGTGAGTAGTTTAGCTAGGATCTGGTCGCCCTCCTGCAGTAGCCCATTGCTTTTCCCCGCTGTGTAAAAACAGCACCCTTTTGTCCGTACTCACGCTCTGCTTCTGCTCGCTGTGGAGGCTGCGCTTGAGTCGCGGAACCTGTTCTTCTTCTGTGGTGCACTAACCCGAACTGCCTGACTTCCTCCGAAGAGCTTCTCCTTTTGCCCGTTGGCACCAGCGTGGGCAGGTACTTTGAGCACAAGGCTCCACTCTTCGCAGGGCTCGGACTTCCATCTAGTTAGGTGCCTCTGAAGGCGAACTGAGTCTAAAGCATTATCGCACTGCCTGTTTTCCTTCCCTTGCAGGTGGACTACACATTTCGTGCCTCTAATGCTTGAGACTGTCGTGTTTGTATATATATTGTGTTGATATGGTATGTGTTGGCTTAATATTGTGATATTGTGATTTTCTCGCTACGGTCGTTGTTTTAAAGGCCTTAAAATAAATGTGTTTATATTTTTGATGTAACACCTGTTTGGAGTAGTTTGTAAGCGCTCTTGCTTTGTGTGCTCATTGCGGGCTTTCAGTCACCCTCACCCCTCTTGAGACCTAGTCTTGACCGCCGCGATCGCTACCTTGATTGGTCTGGCTCGTCCAGAGGTTACCCTGTTCCAAGTAATTAGGTTGGCCTTCTGAACTTCTGCGCCACCAGGACAGAGTTCAGAAATCCGTCTTAACAAATTGGTGTACAGCGGTGGGATACGACTGAAGGTATCCAGTGTTGCGCACGAACTAAGGCATTTCAGGTTATTCCAACCAGGACACGTAGTGAATTGTTGTAGTATAACTTTAAAAAGGCCATAGTCCTATCTAACAGTATGGAAACAAATACCTTCTTAACTTTAAATGCTTCCAAATCAGAAACATTGAAGAAGATGTGTGCGGAGAGAGGTGTTTCCTCTCAAGGCACGAAATTGGAAATGATCCAAAGAATCGTGGCGTGGCAAGAAGCGCAGCTTGACGCTATAACTTCTGAGGACAGTGCGGAAGGTGGTGGGGCTGCTCTCACTGGTAGAACCGACGGTTCTGCCGCCGCACTGATCCATCGCGACCACAAGGACAGGGAGGACCAGATGTCTAATGTTTCCTCTGCCAGTGCTGATGGGGAGGCTATGCTTGAATTCAAGAAGCAAGAGCTGCGGTTTAAGCAGCAGGAGCTTGAATTCAGCATAGCCAAACTAAAAATCGAACAGGCAGAAAAACAAAAAGACAGGGATCACCAGTTGGAACTGGCCAAGCTTCAGTTTGCAAATGGGTCCAAGGGTCCTGGACATGGGTCTGGGGCCTCCTCTCATCCATGATTTCCGAAAGATCTGCTCAGTGTGTATGAAGAAAGGAATGACATTATGGACTGGCTGAATGCGTTTGAGTATGCATGCGAAGTTCAAGAAGTTGACAATGCTGATAAGATTGCGTGGTTGCTCAGTAGACTGCCCCATTCTGGCTGTAGTGCCATCATGGAAATGTCGAAGGCTGAGCGAGCTGATTTCGCAATGTTAAAGCAAACTCTCATTTTAAAGTTTGGGAAGACTCCGGCCCAATATTTAAAGCGTTTTCGAGAGTATAAGAAAAAGGAAGGTGGTACTTGGGTATCTTATGTCGCTGAATCCTTGAAAAACTTAACTGGCTGGGTCGAAGGTTATAAGGTTTCTACCTTCGAAGGCATGATAAATCTTGTCATGCTGGAACACAGTTTTGCTTCTTCTTCCCCGGAGCTTAAGCAGCATTTGGCCGATTCGAAGGAGATAGATCCTAAGAAGCTGGCCATTGCAGCAGATTTATGGGTGTCACATCGAGTGTCCCATAAGGACAAAACTCATCCTGGTAAGCAGGAGGAAGGGAAAAAGTCCAAAGATATGGAGGGTGGAGAATCTGCTAAATCTTCTTCCCATAAGGGCCACAAAAAGAAAAACAAGGGTAAGACACAAGAGAACTCACAGGGTAGTGGAGGTCAGCCTCCGAAACAGAACTCTGGTTACAATAAGCCTCCCTACGTAAACAGACCCACTGGGGCTTGTTTTTCTTGTGGAGCAACTGACCACGTGAAGGGGGATCCCCGTTGTAAGGTTAGACCTTTGGGGGTCCACTCCGCTAATCTGGCCTTCTCCTCCTACGAGGAAGAAGAGATTACAGGAGCATCCTTCTCCTCAGACTCATTTCCCAGCGGGATAGAGGCTGAGGTAGTTTTAGTGTCCCTGGGTTCCTGGGAGCCTAAAGTCGCAGAGGCTTATGCTAGGATTCCGGATAATACCAAGCACTACTTTAAAGACAGTGTGCTGATTAATGGAGTGGATACTCCAGCTCTAAGGGATAGTGGGTGCAGTCGCACTGTAGTGGATTCTACCTTGGTAGACTCAGAGGAAGTTGCCAGAGCTACTCTGATGCCCACTAAGTTGGCTGACGGCCCCCTCCGTATGTTTCCCGTAATACCTGTAAATCTTACTTTAAATGGTACAGCAGTCAGGATTCCAGTGAGCATTCAGAGAAACGTCCCGGGAAAGGTCTGGTTAGGTAATGATCTCAGAGCTTTAGGGCTCGTAGGAGACACTGCCGAAAGACCCTACACACAGTCTCAAGCACGGGCAGCATTGGCCAAGTCCAATACGCCGCCCCAGCCAAAGGGGAAACCCAAGGCGAAAGGAGTCAACAAGTCACGATGAGGGAAAGAGAATATTCCCCCGAGCTCGCCTACCACTGCGGTGGAGGAAGTTGGTCAATCGCCCGGGCCTGACGAGGAGGTGGCGATGCCTGAAGTATTCGACCCCAACGATCATCCTGAACTAAAAGACTTGTTAGTTGAAGGAGGTCCTGATAGGGACGAATTCAGTAAAGGCCAAACTGAGTGCCCATCTCTGGAAGGCCTAAGGAGACAGGCCTGCTCCCAGCTTGAGGGTGAACCTCCTGGGAAGCATAGGATTTATTGGGAAGGTGGACTCCTGTATAGTGAGCCCACAGAGTCTACAGAAAGAGACCATAGGAGGTTGGTGGTTCCCCTTGCTGTTAGGCCCTTCCTCCTGCAGTTGGCGCATGACGTTCCCCTTGCTGGTCACCTTGGTATGAGGAGGACCAAGCAAAGGTTATCCATGCACTTCTACTGGCCCAAGATGGGGGAGCAAGTAGAAAGTCACTGCAGGAGTTGTGCCGCCTGCCAGTTGTCTGGTAAGGTTGGCGCGACAATCCAAGCTCCGTTGGTACCGCTCCCAGTTGTGGGGGTACCATTTGAAAGGGTAGGGATCGACATCGTTGGTCCCCTTGACCCGCAAACATCCTCGGGCAATAGGTTTATCCTGGTGCTGGTCGACCATGCAACCCGGTATCCTGAGGCCATCCCATTGAAAACTGTAACTGCCAAGTCAGTTGCAGAAGCTTTACTTGGCATATTTACTAGGGTTGGCTTCCCTAAAGAAGTTGTGTCGGATCATGGCAGCAACTTTATGTCGAAGTATAGGCAGGCTATGTGGAAAGAATGTGGGGTCACCTACAGGTTCTCTTCTGCATACCACCCTCAGACCAATGGTCTGGGGGGGCGTTTCAACAGGACGTTAAAGAGCGTGATTGGGGCTCTGGAGGAGCCTCAGAGAAGAAAATGGGATCTTCTTGTTTCATGCTTACTGTTTGCCTACCGAGAGGTACCACAGGAGGGTGTTGGCTTCAGCCCCTTCGAACTTCTGTTCGGTCATCTCGTACGGGGACCTTTAGCCATCGTCAAAGAGGGATGGGAGATGCCCACTCCCCCTGTTACTACCAATGTAGTTGATTATGTGCTAGGGCTCAGAAAACGGATGGTACTTCTGATGGGCTTGGCTAGTGATAAATTGAAGGCAGGACAAGCGCTGGTGAAACCTTGGTACGACCAGAAAGCTTCCCTCATCAACTTTACACTTGGTCAGCAAGTCCTGATCATGAATCCCATAAGGCCTCGAGCTTTACCGGACAAATGGTCAGGCCCTTACCCAGTGGTGGAGCCCCTGGGTGAGGTTAACTATTCAGTGGACCTTGGAAGGCCTGGACAGGCTCCAAAAGTGTTTCACGTGAATAGGCTGAAGGCTTTCGGCCCAAGCGTCGAAATCGCAGCACTGCTACTGGCTTCAGACGTTGCGGGAGAGGAGTCTGAACCTCTCCCCGACCTGTTCCCAAGCAGTCCTTCAGATAGCTCTTTTGAGGGTGTCCGAGTGGCCCCTCACCAAAATGGACAAGGCTCAGTGGTTTACCTTGGACATGAAGTAGGTGGAGGGAGGAGACAGCCTCTACCCAGTAAAGTACAAGCAGTACAAGACTGGCCTACCCCCACTACGCAAACCCAAGTGAGAGCCTTCTTAGGACTCACGGGGTATTACCGCAATTTTGTGGCAGACTATGGCACCATAGCTGCTCCTCTGACTGCCCTCACAACTCCGAAGAAACCCAAGAAGGTAACTTGGACCGACGAGTGTGAGAAGGCCTTCAATGGCTTAAAAGACTCCTTGTGCCAGGCCCCTGTCCTTAGGGCACCTGATTATCAAAGACCTTTTATCGTGCAGACTGACGCCTCTGACACTGGGATAGGAGCTGTACTATCACAAGTAGATGAGAAGGGTAAGGAACACCCTATCGGTTTTATTAGTCGCCAGCTTAAGGACAGAGAGCTCAGATGGTCCACGGTAGAGAAAGAATGTTTCTCTGTTGTGTGGCCCCTAAGGAAGCTGAGGCCCTACCTCTATGGGACCCACTTCACTGTGCAAACTGACCATAAGCCGTTAAAGTGGCTAATGAACATGAAGGGGAGAATCCAAAGTTGTTTAGGTGGTCCATAAGTCTACAAGGCTTCGACTTCACTATTGAGCATATGCCAGGTGTCCAACATAGCAATGCTGATGGGTTGTCCAGAATGTTTAACCGACCTGAACAAGAGACTCATCCAGGGGTGGATTAGTTCCCCCTGTCCATAGTCTGGGAGGGGCGAGTGTTAGGAAAGATTTCGTAATCGTAGGCAATTTTCCTTCCATGTGGCAACCCCTAAACTTTTTGCTGTTGTTTTTCACCTTGTTCTTGACTTTGCCAGAGAAGTGCAGGCTTCTGCTGCACTCCTCTGGGCTTTCGCTCCTTTTCTTATGGGGAAACTGACATGCCCTTAAGACAGTCAGTACCGGGGAACGCTGTTTCCCGTAGTTTCTTTTATCGTGTTGCGGCTTTAGTGCAACATGACACAAGAGGGCACTGTAAGCTAAGTTACAGCTCTCTTGGGTCTCTAGCCTTCTACAGGCCCTAGATAATCGTTTAGGATTGTATTTGATCGGTGCAAGTCATTCAGGGACTGGAATGGTGGCAGCGATCGTTTTGTGTATTTTGAGCTCCTTTTGGCGTTCTGAGCACATTTTTCGCGCTGAACCCAAAATGGTGGCCTGGCTCCCAAAATGGCCAGACCACGAGGCTTCTTTGTCCTGTCCACTGACCGTCTTGCTCCCTTCACCTTCCCCAGGTCGAGCGACCCGGGGCCTTCCTTATTTGGGCATGTACTTTCCCGCGAAACACGGATGCTTTCGCAGGCTTCTACATGTCTTTTGTGTGCCTCCAGGGTGTGGGCTGGGATGTCTGGTCCCAATACACATCCTGGGTGCCAGAGAGTCTAGGGTAGTGTGAATGCCTGGGACCACCGTGGTCCGTGATTGGTCCACGTATGGTATGTGTGTTGATGAGCGGATCTCCCATTGGCTCCCCTCCGTTTTGGCGCGAAGGGAACCGTGGATAAGAGGGGGCTGGAAACACCACTACCATGTCGATCTCCTGAGTTCTCACGAACGAAGGAATACAGGAGCCAAGTATCCTGCAACCAAGAGGCTGGACCGAGGAATCGCTGGTGACCCGCTGAAGGACTCCTCCTTTGCACTGCTGTCGTCCTGTGAAACCCTTTCCTCCTTTGATCGAACCAGAAGGCCTGTACTGGTGCTTCGACCTTTGGAATAGCAGGAACAGCTATTCCCGGCGACTTCATCATCTCCTGCCAAGTAAGCCTTCGGAAGTGTCTCTGGGCCATTAAGTTGACTGACCAGCTTACAAGGGAGTCCTGCTCTGTAACCGCCGCCAGGTTGTGTTGTATCCCGAGTCCTTGCCACTCTCCCACGCTTCGTGCACTTGGCGTTCCCAGGTCTGAAGGGAGGAGTGTACATTTGGCTCGGATACACACGGCCGCTCCGTTGCCCTGCAGTGGTGACAAAACTGTGCAGGTTTCTTCGATTGGGACGTCTTTTTGCTCTACACGACGACGAGGCATTTCCCGACTCTTCTGAACCTGCCAGCTGCTGAAACTAACGTGGAGAAGCCTGGGTCTGCTTGCATCGGGGACCGGTGAGTAGTTTAGCTAGGATCTGGTCGCCCTCCTGCAGTATCCCATTGCTTTTCCCCGCTGTGTAAAAACAGCACCCTTTTGTCCGTACTCGCGCTCTGCTTCTGCTCGCTGTGGAGGCTGCGCTTGAGTCGCGGAACCTGTTCTTCTTCTGTGGTGCACTAACCCGAACTGCCTGACTTCCTCCGAAGAGCTTCTCCTTTTGCCCGTTGGCACCAGCGTGGGCAGGTACTTTGAGCACAAGGCTCCACTCTTCGCAGGGCTCGGACTTCCATCTAGTTAGGTGCCTCTGAAGGCGAACTGAGTCTAAAGCATTATCGCACTGCCTGTTTTCCTTCCCTTGCAGGTGGACTACACATTTCGTGCCTCTAATGCTTGAGACTGTCGTGTTTGTATATATATTGTGTTGATATGGTATGTGTTGGCTTAATATTGTGATATTGTGATTTTCTCGCTACGGTCGTTGTTTTAAAGGCCTTAAAATAAATGTGTTTATATTTTTGATATAACACCTGTTTGGAGTAGTTTGTAAGCGCTCTTGCTTTGTGTGCTCATTGCGGGCTTTCAGTCACCCTCACCCCTCTTGAGACCTAGT